>NW_027397113.1:8550517-8564043 GCF_003265705.2 Callorhinus ursinus | reverse complement strand
TCATCCTCCAAAGCGGCGTGGAAAGCCTTCAGGGAACAAAAGCCACATAGAGCAAATTGGAGCAGATTACTTAATCTGGCCCCTGGCAAGGGCGGAGCAATTTTGACTGGGTCAAAGATTTTTGGGAATCAATGCAACAAGCCCCTCAAAACTTACTTGCAAGGAATGATCCCAATCTTTTGGTACCAACCTCAGAAACAAAGAGAAAGTCCTGAAAGCAGCTCGGTATAAGAGGTCTGTCACCTACAAGGGTGGAAGTATTAGATTGGTAGCAGAGCTATCCACAGAAACCTGGCAGGCTAGAAAGATTGTGTGATATATACAGGGTAGGAAACTAGAAATATATGCAGCCAAGAATACTATAACCAGTTAGGCTGTCACTGAAAATAGAAGGAGAGATAAAAAGGTCCAGGACAAGCAGAAACTAAAAGAATTTGCGATCACCAAACCAGTCCTACAAGAAATATTGAAAGGCGTCCTCTAAAAAAGAGAGAGCCTAAAAGTAACATAGATCAGAAAGGAACAGAGAAAATATACAGTAACAATCAACTTACAGGCAATACAATGGCACTAATTTCATATCTTTCAATAGTTACCCTGAATGTAAGTGGGCTAAATGCCCCAATCAAAAGACACAGGGTATCAGATTGGGTAAAAAAAGCAAGACCCATCGATATGCTGTCTGCAAGAGACTCATTTTAACCCAAGGACAATTTCAGATTTAAAGAGGGGGGGTTAAAAACCATTTATCACGCTAATGGACATCAACAGAAAGCTGGAATGGCAATCCTTAAATCAGACAGATTAGATTTTATTTTTTTTAAGATTTTATTTATTTATTTCACACAGAGAGAGAGATAGTGAGAGAGAGAGAGCACAAGCAGGGTGAGCAGCAGGCAGAGGGAAAGGGAGAAGCAGGCTCTCCGCTGAGCAGGGAGCCTGATGTGGGACTCAATCCCAGGACCCTGGGATCATGACCTGAGACAAAGACAGCCACTTAACTGACTGAACCACCCAGGTGCCCCAGACAAATTAGATTTTAAACCAAAGACTATAATAAGAGATGAGGAAGGACACTATAGCATAATTAAAGGGTCTATCCAACAAAAAGATCTAAGAATTGTAAATATTTATGTTGCTAACATGGGAGCAGCCAATTATATAAGCCAAAAAATAACAAAAACAAAGAAACACATTGACAATAATAGTAGGGGACTTTAACACCCCCCTCACTGAAATAGATCATCTGAGCAAAAATCAACAAGGAAATAAAGGCTTTAAATGACACACTGCACCAGATGGACTTCACAGATATATTCAGAACAGTCCATCCCAAAGCAACAAAATACACATTCTTCTCTAGTGCAAATGGAACATTCTCCAGAATAGATCACATCCTCAGTCGCAAATCAGGTCTCAACAGGTACCAAAAGATTACGATCATTCCTTGCATATTTTCAGACCACAATGTTTTGATACTTGGACTCAATCCCAAGAGGAAAGTTGGAAAGAACTCAAATACATGGAGATTAAAGAACATCCTAGTAAAGAATGAATGGGTCACCCAGGAAATTAAAGAAGAGTTAAAAAATACGTGGAAGCAAATGAAAATGAAAACATGACAGTCCAAAACCTTTGAGATGCAGCAAAGGCTGTCCCAAGAGGGAAGTGTATAGCAATACAAGCCTTTCTCAAGAAGCAAAAAAAAGTCTCAAATACACCCTAACGTTATAGCTAAAGGAGTTGGGAAAATAATAAAGCCTAAATCCAGCAGGAGAAGGGAAATAATGAATAGTACAGCAGAAATCAATGATACAGAAATTAAAAAAAAAAACAGTAGAACAGAACAATGAAACCAGGAGGTGGTTCTTTGAAAGAATTAACAAAATGATAAATGCCTCGCCAGCCTTATAAAAAAAAAGAAGAGAGAAAGGACCCTAATAAAATCATGAATGAAAGAGGAGAGATCAAAACCAACACTGCAGATATACAAACAATTATAAGAGAATATTATGAGCAATTACATGCCAACAAATTAGGCAGTCTGGAAGAAATGGATGCATTCCTAGAAACTAATATAAATGACCAAAACTGAAACAGGAAGAAATAGAAAGTCTGAACAGACCCATAACCAGCAAAGAAATTGAATCAGTAATCAAAAATCTCCCAATAAACAAGAGTCCAGGGCCGGATGGGTTCCCAGGGGAATTCTACCAAACATTTAAAAAAGAATTAATACCTATTCTTCTGAAACTGTTCAAAAAAATAGAAATGGAGGGAAAACTTCCAAACTCATTTTATGAGGCCAGGATTACCTTGATCCCCAAACCAGACAAAGACCCCATCAAAAAGGAGAATTACAGGGGTGCCTGAGTGGTTCAGTCTTTAAGTGTTTGCCTTTGGCTCAGGTCATGAACCCAGGGTCCTGGGATTGAGCCCCACGTCAGGCTTCTTGTTCTGCGGGAAGCCTGCTTCTCCCTCTCCCACTGCCCCTTCTTGTGTTCCCTCTTTTGCTGTCTCTCTCTGTCAAATAAATAAAATTTTAAAATCCTAAAAAAAAAAGGAGAATTACAGACCAATATCCTTGATTAACATGGATGTAACAATTCTCACCAAAATACTAGTCAATAGAATCCAACAGTACATTAAAAGTATTATTCACCACAACCAAGAGGGATTTATTTGGTTTAACATCCACAAATCAATCAATGTTATACACTACATTAATAAAAGAAAGAACAAGAACCATATGATCCTCTCAATAGATGCAGAAAAAGTATTTGACAAAGTACAGCATCCTTTCTTGATTAAAACTGTTCACAGTGTAGGGATAGAGGGTACATACCTTAATGTCAGAAAAGCCATCTATGAAAAACCCACAGCTAATATTCTCAATGAGGAAAAACTGAGCTTTTCCCTTAAGGCCAGGAACATAGCAGGGATGTCCACTATCACCACTGCTATTCAACATAGTACTAGAAGTCCTAGGCTCAGCAATCCGACAATAAAAAGAAATAAAAGGCATCCAAATTGGCAAAGAAGTAGTCAAACTCTCACTCTTTGCAGATGATATGACACTTTATGTGGAAAACCCAAAAGATTCCACCTCAAAACTGCTAGAACCCATACAGGAATTCAGTAACGTGGCAGGATATAAAATCAATGCACGGAAATCAGTTGCATTTCTATACAACTACAACAAGACAGAAGAAAAAGAAATTAAGAATTAAATCCCATTTAAAACTGCACCAAAAACCATAAGATACCTAGGAATAAATCTAAACAAAGAGGCAAAGAATCTGTACTCAGAAAATTACAGAAAACTCATGAAAGAAATTGAAGAAGACACAAAGAAATGGAAAAATGTTCCATGCTCATGGATTGGAAGAACAAATATTGTGAAAACGTCTATGCTACCTAGAGCAGTCTATATATTTAATACAATCCCTATCAAAATACCATCAACTTTTTTCAAAGAAAAATAATCCTAAACAAAGAACAAATAATCCTAAAATTTGTATGGAACAAAGAAGACCCTAAATAACCAGAAGAATTTTGAAAAAGAAAACCAAAGCTGGTGGCATCACAATTCCAGACTTCAAGCTCTATTACAAAGCCATAATCATCAAGACAGTATGGTACTGGCACAAAAACAGACACATAGATCAATGGAACAGAATAGAGAACCCAGAAATTGACCCTCAACACTGTGGTCAACTAATCTTCAACAAAGCAGGAAAGAATGTCCAATGGAAAAAAGACAGTCTCTTCTACAAATGGTGTTGGGAAAATTGGACCGCCACATGCAGAAGAATGAAATTAGACCATTCTCTTACATTACACACAAAAGTAGACTCAAAATGGATAAAAAAACCTAAATGTGAGACAGGAATCCATCAAAATTCTGGAGGAGAACACAGGCAGCAACCTCTTCAACCTCAGCCACAGCAACTTCCTAGACACATCACCAAAGGCAAGGGAAGCAAGGGCAAAAATGAACTATTGGGACCTCATCAAGATAAAGTTTCTGCACAGCAAAGAAAACAGTCAACAAAACCAAAAGGCAACCTACAGAATGGGAGAAGATATTTGCAAATGACATATCAGATAAAGGGCTAGTATCCAAAATCTATAAAGAACTTATCCAACTCAACACCCAAAGAACAAATAATCCAATCAAGAAATGGGCAGAAGACATGAACAGACATTTCTCCAAAGCAGACATCTAAATGGCCAACAGACACGTGAAAAAGTGGTCAACATCACTCGGCATCAGGGAAATACAAATCAAAACCACAATGAGACCACCTCACACCAGTCAGAATGGCTAAAATTAACAAGTCAGGTAACGACAGATGTTGGCAAGGATGCGGACAAAGGGGAGCCCTCCTACACTGTTGGTGGGAATGCAAGCTGGTGCAACCACTCTGGAAAACAGTATGGAGTTTCCTCAAAAAGTTGAAAATAGAGCTACCCTATGACCCAGCAATTGCACTACTGCGTATTTACCCCAAAGATACAAATGTAGTGATCTGAAGGGGCACGTGCACCCCAATGTTTATAGCAGCAATGTAAAAAATAACCAAACTATGGAAAGAGCCAAGATGTCCATCGACAGATGAATGGATAAAGAAGAAATGGTGTATAAGGGCGCCTGGGTGGCTCAGTTGGTTAAGCGAGTGCCTTCGGCTCAGGTCATGATCCTAAGGTCCTGGGATTGAGCCCCGCATCGGGCTCCCTGCTCGGTGGGAAGCCTGCTTTTCCGTCTCCCACTCCCCCTGCTTGTGTTCCCTCTCTCACTGTCTCTCCCTCTCTCTGTCAATTAAATAAATAAATAAAATCTTAAAACAATTTTTTTTAAAAAAGAAGAAATGGTGTATATGTGTGTGTGTGTATGTGTGTGTGTGTGTGTGTGTGTGTATATATATATATATATAATGGAATATTATGCAGCCACCAAAAAAATGAAATCTTGCCATTTGAAATGACGTGGATGGAACTAGAAGGTATTATGCTAAGTGAAATAAGTCAATCAGAGAAAGAAAATTACATATGATCTTACTGATATGTGGAATTTGAGAAACAAGCCAGAGGATCATATGGAAAGAGAGGAAAAAATGAAACATGATGAAACCAGAGGGGGAGACACACCATAAGAGACTCTTAACCTCAGGAAACACACTGAGGGTTGCTGGAGTGGACGGGGGTGGGAGAGATGGGGTGGCTGGGTGATGGACATTGGGGAGGGTATGTGCTATCATGAGTGTTGTGAATTGTGTAAGATTGAAGAATCACAGACCTGTACCCCTGAAACAAATAATACATTATATGTTAATTTTTAAAAATGGAGAAAGACTTTACCAGACACCAGAGAAGATATACAGATGGCAAGTTAGCATATGAAAAGATTCTCAACATTGTATGTAGTTAGAGAATTGCACATTAAAAAAACAATGACTTGGGACGCCTGGGTGGCTCAGTCGGTTAAGCGTCTGCCTTCGGCTCAGGTCATGATCCCGGGATCCTGGGATCAAGTCCCGCATCAGGCTCCTTGCTCAGCAGGGAGCCTGCTTCTCCCTCTGCTTGTGCTCTCTCTCTCTCTCTCTCTCTCTCTGACAAATGAATAAATAAAAAATCTTTAAAAAAAAAAAACAATGACTTATCATTACACATCTATTAAAATGACAAAAATCCAAAACACTGATAATACCAAAATGCTGGCAATGATGTAGAGCCACAGGAATTCTTATTCATTGCTTGGTGGAAATGCAAAATGGTACACTTTGAAAGACAGTTTGGCAGCTTCTTACAAAACTAAGCATAGTCTTACCACATGATCCAGGCATTGCACTCATAGGTATTTACTCAACTGAGTTTAAAACTTATGTCCACATAAAAACCTGCAACCAGTGTTTACTAAACCAATATTTGCTAAAACCAATGTTTGGCTTTATTCATAATTACCAAAGCCTGGAAGTGACCAAGATGTCCTTCAGTAGGTGAATGGACAAACTTTGGTTCATCCAGACAATGGATTATTTATTTTTTTTTAGTGCTAAAAATAAATGAGATATCAAGCCACAAAAAGACATGGAGGAAAGTTAAATGTGTATTGCTAAGTGAAAGAAACCAGTCTTGGTCACTTCAGCCTAATATAATAGAAATACCACAGACTAGATAGCTTTTAAATAACAGAAGTTTATTTCTCAAAGTTCTGGAGGCTGGCAAGTCCAAGATCAAAGTGCTGACAAAATGGGTGTCTAGTGAGGACATCTTGCTTGCTTTCACCTCCATGGCCATAGGGTGTAGTGTTTCTTTTATAGGGGCCCATTCATTTTTCTATCCCATGTATGAAGGCCGCACCCTTATGACCTAGTCACCTCCCAAAGGACTCATCTCCAAATACCATCACATTGGGGATTAGGTCCAACATAATGAATTTTGAGGGAGACACAAAGATTCATTCCATTGCTTAGTGTATGATTCCAATTATATGACATTCTGGAAAGGGAGACAGTAAAAAGATCAGTGGTTTCCAGGGCTTAGTGAGGCAGGGAGGGATGAATAGGTGGAGCACAGAGGATTTTTAGGGAGTGAAACTATTTTATATGATACCATGATCATAAATACATGTCATTACACATTTGTCCAAATGATAGAATGTACAACCCTAAGAGTGAACCCTAACCTATGGACTTTGGGTGATAATGATGTGTCAATACAGGTTAATCAGTTCTAACAAATGTACCACTGGTCAGGGATGTTGATAGTGGGGGAGGCTGTGTGCATGTAGGGACATGGGGTTATGTGGGAATTCTCTGTACTTTCTGCTCAATTTTGCTGTGAGCCTAAAACTGCTCTGAAGAATAAAGTTTATTTAAAAAAAGGGATAACTTAAAAATCAAAAACCATCTGTTCTGTAACAGAGGTAACACCAGCAGGGTCCAACCTGGACCATATCTGTAGTATCCACTTTATTTTCTTTCTTTTCAAATTTTTATTTAATTTCTAGTTATTTAACGTACGGTGCAATATTGCTTTCAGGAGTAGAATTCAGTAATTCATCACTTGCATACAACACCCAGTGCTAGTGCCCTCCATAATCCCCATCACCCATTTAGTCCATTCCCTGCCCACCTTCCCCCATCAACCCTCAGTTTGTTCTCTACAGTTAAGAATCTCTTTTGATTTGTTTCCCTCTCTGTCTCTTTTTGCCCCCTGTAGTACACACCTTTTTTTTTTTTTGGTTTATTTATTTATTTTAGAGAGAGAAACCCAGTGTGAGTGGGGGAGGGGCAGCGTGGGAGGGAGAGGGAGAGAATCCCAAACAGACCCCACACCCAGCTTGGGGCCTGACAGGTGGCCCGATCCCACAACCCTGAGATCATGACGTGAGCTGAAATCAAGAGTTGGATGCTTAACTGACAGAGCTACCCAGGCACCCCTATAGTGCCCACTTTCTAACTCTAGGGCTTTAGGCAAGTCATGGGACGTCTCGAGGGCTTGATTTCGGTTCTATTTGAAAATGAAGAATTGACCAAGATCTTTTCTTTGCTTTTAAATTTTTCATGAAGAAGTAAATTAAAAATAGAAATAAGTGTGGAGTTGTCAACTTTTCATTTTGTCAAATAAATACATTTTTTAGAACTCCACCTACTGCTACCATTTCATTAAAAAAACCACTTTAGTATAAAAAATTAGGGCTTAATTTTTATTCATTTCTTATTTTTTAGGACATAACTTTTAAATAAAAGGCAATTATTTAAATTGAATATCTTTAGTTTTATAGAGAACTCTACATTTTCCTTTATTTTTCTGAGTTTTCCATTAAGTGCTGCAAACTCTATCATATCTGGTACCAGTTTCTGGACCAGCACTTTGTCTGACTAAATATATTTCAACCCTACTTTTCTGAGACTTTATGCACAAGTAGATTTTGTGTTGCAGAAAGGTCCACAGTAGATATCTTCAGTGTGGGTCCTAAGCAAGACAGTGAAGAATAATTATCAGCATGGAAGCCTGCCCCTACCATATATGCTAGGTATATTATTGCTAATACTTAAAACAACCCTATAGGGTAGATATTATAGGTGACAAAACTGAGACTCAGAAAAAGTAAGTAACCTGCTTAGAGACATACGGTAGTGGTGGCAACACCACTTTTAAAAATGGCTCCTTCCATCATTCCAACATGTGGATTACTTGAGATCAATCTCCAGGCCATAGTAAATTCATGCAAGATTCATGCATCAATCATGCATGATTACTTGGAACTTGATCCAAAGAGGGAGTGCCAGCCAGAGCCCTTCCTCATGTGTTTGTTTACACTTCAAGAGATTAGAAGGTGTTACAGTCCAATGCAGCAAACCATAAGATCTAAGACCTGGTGGTTTTTAGCACTCTACCCACCAGAAACTGCTCTGCAAGGAGAGAGAATGACATGACACCAACAAGAAATAGGAGGGGGGAAACCTGGAACGTTCAAGTCCCAGATCCATTTGTTCCCGAGATCCCCCCTCCACCCTCACCTTTCCACAGTTAGATTGTTGCACCTTTCCTTGAATTTAGTGAGGCAACACATTCCTCCTTTTTTTCCTGAACCAGTTCAAGTTTTGTCACACACAATATAGCATAGATCCCAGAGCTCTCATCCTTCTGCCCTAGGAAGGAGACAGCACTCTATTATAGTGGAAAGAGTGTGAACTTCAGAGAAACATCAGACAAAACAATGCCTCATGGTGTGAGAGCTTTGGAAACTGTTGGATGCACTTATGTTAAAGCCACAAAGAACAAGAGACTGGGCTGTTGTCTCAAACACCAGATAGTACATTTAGGCTGTTGTGCTGGAGGACAAAGGTCTTAGATCTATTTGAGAAAGGAAAACAAAACAAGCCCCATATGTTCATTTTCAGTTCAGTTACCTTTTTTAAAAAACATTTTATTTATTTATTTATTTGACAGAGAGAGAGCACAAACAGGGGGAATGGCAGGCTGAGGGAGAGGGAAAGCAGGCTCCCTGCTGAGAAGGGAGCCCGATGCGGGGCTCGATCCCAGGACCCCAGAATCATGACCTGAGCTGAAGGCAGATGCTTAACTGACTGAGCCACCCAGGCCCCCCCCCCAGTTCAGTTACTTTTGAAGTAATAACAAAAAGTACATTTTATGAAATGACACACTCTTCTCCAGCAGTCATTTTTTATAAGTCTAACATTTTACAATTCCATTTATTTTTATTATTTTTATTATTTTTATTCTAAAGATTTTTTTTTGGAGAGAGAATGATAGAGAGCAGGAGAGGAAAGAGGGTCAGAGGGAGAAGCAGACTCCCTGCTGAGGAGGGAGCCTGATGTGGGACTCGATCCCGGGACTCCAGGATCATGACCTGAGCTGAAGGCAGTCGCTTAACCAACTGAGCCACCCAGGAGCCCCCTACAATTCCATTCATTTTTAAAGAACATATTATGGGGCGCCTGGGTGGCTCAGTTGGTTAAGTGACTGCCTTCGGCTCAGGTCATGATCCTGGAGTCCCGGGATCGAGTCCCACATCGGGCTTCCTGCTCAGCAGGGAGTCTGCTTCTCCCTCTGACCCTCTTCCCTCTCATGCTCTCTATCTCTCATTCTCTCTCTCTCAAATAAATAAATAAAATCTTTAAAAAAAAAAAAGAACATATTATGTACATTCATATGGGTCAAAATTCAAAAGGTCTCAAAGACTGCACCTGACCCAGTCCTCCCTACCCCCAGGCAACCAGTGTAACCTGTAAAGAAGTCTTTCCAGAGATACCCTGTGCATACATGTGTTGGCTTTTGCTGCATATATAGCAAAAGAGTCACTCCAAAACTTAACAGCTTAAAACAACAAGCATTTGTATTCACTCAAGATTCTATGGGCCACTGGACGGTGTATGACCTCTTTTTAATATAACATTACTCTGAGGTGTAGGAAACATAACAAGCTTTCATAACATACAAAAGATAGAAATTTAGCCAAAATGACAAGATGGAGGAATTCTCTCAAAAAAAATGAGGAAGATATCATAGCCAGGGACTTACTCAAAACAGATATAAACAATATATCTGAACAAGAATTTAGGTGAATAGTCATAAGACAACCAGCTGGACTTGAAAAAAAGCATAGAAGACACCAGAGAAACCCTTACTGCAGAGATAAAATACCTAAAAACTAGTCAGGCTGAAATAAAAAATGCTATAATTGAGATGCAAAACCAACTGGATATAATCACAACAAGGACTGAAGAAGCAGAGGAGAGAATAGGCAGTTAGAAGATAAAATTATGGAAAATAATGAAGCTGAAAAGAAGAGGAAAGGAAAACTATTAGATCACAAAGGTAGACTTAGGGAACTCAGTGATTCCATAAAGCAAAATAATATCTATATCATGGGAGTCCCAGAAGAAGAAGAGTTGGGGGGGGGCGCCTGGGTGGCTCAGTCATTAATTGTCTGCCTTCGGCTCAGGTCCTGATCCCAGGGTCCTGGGATCGAGCCCCACATCGGGCTCCCTGCTCCTTGGGAAGCCTGCTTCTCCCTCTCCCACTCCCTTTTCTTGTGTTCCCTCTCTCGCTGTTTCTCTCTCTGTCAAATAAATAAAAACTTCAAAAAGAAAAAGAAGAAGAAGAGTGGGGAAAATGGGGCAGAAGGTTTACTTGAACAAATTATAGCTGAGAACTTCCCTAATCTGGGGAAGGAAACAAGCATTCCAGTTCAAGAGGCACAGAGAACTCCCCTCAAAATCAACAAAAACAGGTCGACACCAGGACATATAGTGAAATTTGCAAAATACAATGATAAAGAGAGAATCCTGAAAGCAGCTCAGGAAAAAAAGTCCTTTACAAGGGTAGACATATAAGGCTGGCAGCATACCTGTCCACAGAGACCTGGCAGTCCAACAAGGACTGGCATGATATATCCAATGTGCTAATTGGGAAAAATATGCAGCCAAGAATACTTTATCCCACAAGGCTATCATTCAGAATAGAAGGAGAGATAGAATTTCCAAGATAAACAAAAACTAAAGGAGTTCATAAACACTAAACCAGCTCTGCAAGAAATATTAAAGGGGACCCTTTGAGTGGGAAAGAGAAACCAAAAGTAACAAAGACTAGAAAGAAACAGAGACAATCTACAGGCACAGTGACTTTATAGGTAACACAATGGCACTAAACCCATATCTTTCAATAATTATTCTGAATGTAAATGGACTAAATGCTCCAATCAAAAGACGTATGGTATCAGAATGGATAAAAAACAAGATTCATCGATGTGCTGCTTACAAGATACTCATTTTTGACTCAAAGTCACTTCCAGATTGAAAGTGATGGGGTGGAGAACCATTTATCACACTAATGGACATCAAAAGAAAGCTGGAGTAGCCATACTTATATCAGACAAAGTAGATTTTAAACCAAAGACTGGAATAAGAGATGAAGAAAGATTCTATATCATAATAAAGCAGTCTATTGAGCAAGAAGATCTTACAAATGTAAATATTTATGACCCTAACTTGGGAGCAACCAAATATATAAATCAGTCAATAATGAACTTAAAGAAACTCATTGATAATAGTACAATAATTGTAGGGGACTTTAACACCCCATTCACAGCAATGGACAGATCATCTAAGCAGAAGATAAACAAGGAAACAAGGGTTTTAAATGACTCACTGGACCAAATGGACTTAACAGATATATTCAGAGCATTTTTCTTTTTAAAGATTTTATTTATTTATTTGACAGAGAGAGAGAAAGAGAGCACAAGCAGGGGGAGCAGCAGGGAGAGGGAGAAGCAGGCTCCCCGAGGAGCAGGGAGCCTGATGTGGGGCTCAATCCCAGGACCCTGGGATCATGACCTAAGCTGAAGTCAGTCGCTTAACCAAGGTGAGCCACCCCCAGGCGCCCTATTCAGAGCACTTTATCCTAAAGCAACAGAATACACATTCTTTTGGAGTGCACATGGAGCATTCTCCAGAATAGATCACATGCTGGGTCACAAATCAGGCCTCAACTGGTACAAAAAGATTAAGATCATACCATGCATGTTTTCAGACCACAATGTAATGAAACTAGAAGTCAACTACAAGAAAATATTTGGAAAGACCACAAATACATGGAGATTAAAGAATAGCCTAGTAAAGAATGAATGGATCACCCAGGAAATTAAAGAATTAAAAAATACATGGAGGCAAATGAAAATGAAAACATGACAGTCCAAAACCTTTGAGATGCAGCAAAGGCTGTCCTAAGAGGGAAGTATATAGCAATACAAGTGTTTCTCAAGAAACAAGAAAAGTCTCAAATACACAACCTAACCTTACACTTAAGGAGTTGGGAAAATAATAAAGCCTAAAAGAATAAAGCAGGAGAAGGGAAATAATGAATATTGGAGCAGAAATCAATGATACAGAAATTTAAAAAAACCAGAAGAGATCAATGAAACCAGGAGCTGGTTCTTTGAAAGAATTAACAAAATTGATAAATGCTTCGCCAGCCTTATAAAAAGAAAAGAGAAAGGACCCAAATAAATAAAATCATGAATGAAAAAGGAGAGATCAAAACCAACACTGCAGAAATACAAACAATTATAAGAGACTATTATGAGCAATTACATGCCAACAAATTAGGCAATCTGGAAGAAATGGATGCATTCCTAGAAACTAATATAAATGACCAAAACTGAAACAGGAAGAAATAGAATGTCTGAACAGACCCATAACCAGCAAAGAAATTGAATCAGTAATCAAAAATCTCCCAACAAACAGGAGTCCAGGGCCGGATGGGTTTCCAGGGGGATTCTACCAAACATTTAAAAAAGAATTAATACCTATTCTTCTAAAACTGTTCAAAAAAATAGAAATGGAAGGAAAACTTCCAAACTCATTTTATGAGGCCAGGATTAACTTGAGCCCTGAACCAGACAAAGACCCCACCAAAAAGGAGAATTACAGACCAATATCCCTGATGAACATGGTTGCAAAAATTCTCACCAAGATACTAGCTAATTGGATCCAACAGTGCATTAAAAGGATTATTCACCACAATCAGGTGAGATTTATTCCTGGAGTGTAGGGGTGGTTCAAAATCCACAAATCTATCATTGTCAAACACCACATTAATAAAAGAAAGGATAAGAATCATGATCCTGTCAATAGATGCAGATAAGGCAAATACAGTATCCTTTCTTGATAAAAACTCTCAAGAAATAGGGCTAGAATCCGAAGGGGTACATGCACCCCAATGTTTATAGCAGCAATGTCCACAATAGCCAAACTGTGGAAAGAGCCAAGATGTCCATCGACAGATGAGTGGATAAAGAAGATGTGGTCTATATACACAATGGAATATTATGCAGCCATCAAAAGGAATGAGATCTTGCCATTTGCAACGATGTGGATGGAACTGGAGGGTGTTATGCTGAGTGAAATAAGTCAATCAGAGAAAGACATGTATCATATGACCTCACTGATGTGAGGAATTCTTAATCTCAGGAAACAAACTGAGGGATGCTGGAG
>NW_027397113.1:8395715-8550417 GCF_003265705.2 Callorhinus ursinus | reverse complement strand
GGGGGTGGGGGGATGGGTTAGCCTGGTGATGGGTATTAAAGAGGGCACGTTTTGCGTGAAGCACTGGGTGTTATGCACAAACAATGAATCATGGAACACTACATCAAAAACTAATGATGTAATGTATGGTGATTAACATAACAATAAAAAATTTAAAGAAAAAAAAAGAAATAGGGCTAGTAGGAACATACCTCAACATCATAAAGTCCATATATGAAAGACCCACAGCAAATATCATCTTCATTGGGGAAAAACTGAGAGCTCTTCCCCTAAGGCCAGGAACACGACAGGGTTCTCTACTCTCACCACTGTTGTTCAACATAGTACTGAAAGTCCTAGCTTTAGCAACCAGACAACAAAAAGAAGTAAAATGCATCCAAATTGTCAAGGAAGAAGTCAAACTTTCATTCTTCTCAGACAACATGATATTCTATATAGAAAACCCAAAAGATTCCACCAAAATTTGCTAGAACTATTACAGGAATTCAGCAAAGTCACAGGATATAAAATTAATGCACAGAAGTCTGTTGCATTTCTATGCATCAATAATGAAGCAGCTGAAAGAGAAATCAAGGAATTGATCCCATTTACAACTGCACCAAAAACCATAAGATACCTAGGAAGAAATCTAACCAAAGAGGTAAGAGATCTGTACTTAGAAAACTATAGAACACTTACGAAAGAAATTGAGGAAGACACAAAGAAGTGTAAAAACACTCTGTGCTCATTGGAAGGACGAATACTGTTAAAATGTCTATACTACTCGAAGTAATCTACACATTCAATGCAATCCCTATCAAAATAACACCAGCATTTTTCACAGAGCTGGAACAAACAATTCTAAAATTTGTATGGAACCAGAAAAGATCCTGAATAGCCAAAGTAATGTTGAAAAAGAAAACCAAAGCTGGTGGCTTCACAATTCTGGACATTAAGCTCAATTACAAAGCTGTCATCATCAAGACAGTATGGTACTGGCACAAAAACAGACACATAGATCAATGGAAAAGAACAGAGAACCCAGAAATGGACCCTCAACTCTATGGTCAATTAATTTTCAACAAAGCAGGAAAGAATATCCAATGGAAAAAAAGACAGTCTCTTTAATAAACGGTGCTGGGAATATTGGACAGCCACATGCAGAAGAATGAAACTAGAATATTCTCTTAGACCACACACAAAGATAAACTCAAAATGGATAAAAGACCTAAATGTGAGACAGGAATCCATCAAAATCCTGGAGAAGAACACAGGCCAAAACCTCTTTGACCTTGGCCACAGCATCTTCTTACTAGACATGTCTCCAGAAGCAAGGGAAACGAAAGCAAAAATGAACTATTGGGACTTCATCAAGATAAAAAGCTTCTGCACAGCAAAGGACATAGTCAACAAAACTAAAAGGCAACCTACAGAATGGGAGAAGATATTTGCAAACGACATATCAGATAAAGGGCTAGTATCCAAAATCTATAAAGAACTTATCAAACTCAACACCCAAAGAACAAATAATCCAATCAAGAAATGGGCAGAAGACATGAACAGACATTTCTCCAAAGAAGACATACAAATGGCCAACAGACACATGAGAAAATGCTCAACATCACTCGGCATCAGGGAAATACAAATCAAAACCTCAATGAGATACCACCTCACACCAGTCAGAATGGCTAAAATTAACAAGTCAGGAAATGACAGATGTTGGAGAGGATGTGGAGAAAGTGGAACCCTCTTACACTGTTGGTGGGAATACAAACTGTTGCAGCCATTCTGGAAAACAGGGAGGGTCCTCAAAAACCTAAAAATATAGGTGCCTGGGTGCCTCAGTGTCTTCAACTCAGGTCATGATCCCAGGGCCCTGGGATCGAGGCCCCCATTGGGCTCCCTGCTCAGAGGGGAGCCTGTTTCTCCCTCTCACTCTGCCCCTCCCCTGACTTGTGCTCTCTCTCCAATAAATAAATAAAATCTTGAAAATAGAGCTACTCTACCACCCAGCAATTGCATTATGAGGTATTTATCCAAAGGATATAAAAATAGTGATTTGAAGGAGCACATGCACCCCAGTGTTTATAGCAGCAATGTCTACAATAGCCAAACTATGGAGGGAGCCCAGATAGCCATAAAAAAGATGTGAGATATATATATATATATTTTTTTAAATATTACTCAGCCATCAAAAAGAATGAAATCTTGCCATTTGCAATGACGTGGATGGAACTAGAGTACGTTATGGCAAGTGAAATTTTAAGTCAGTTAGAGAAAGACAAATACCATATTATTTTACTCATATGTGGAATTTAAGAAACAAAACAGATGAACACAGGGGAAGGGAAGGAAAAATAAAATAAGATAAAAACAGAGAGGGAGGCAAAGCATAAGACACTCTTAACCCTAAGGAACAGACTGAGGGTTGCTGGAGGGGAGGTGGGTGGGGAGATGGGGTAACTGGGTGATGGGCATTATTAAGGAGGCCACTTGATATAAGGAACACTGGATGTTACAAGCAACTGACGAATCACTAAATTACGCCTGAATTTAATAATGCACCATATGTTAACTAACTTGAATTTAAATAAAATCTAAAAAAAAAAAAAGAAAGAAAGGAAAGATATCTATGGGCCAACAGGGGAGCTCTTATCCAGGCTTGCTCAGTGGGGTGGATGGTCTAGAATGGCCCTGGTCACATGTCTGGCAGTTGGCAGGCTGTTCAGATGAGGGCATCTTCACGTATCTGGAAGCTGGCTCATTGTTAGCTGGCATGACAGCCACATACTTCCCATCAAGCAGGCACTCATGTGATGACAGAAGAGCTCCCAGCAGTGAAAGAGGGTGTGTTCCAAGGCCACCTCTGCTTCCATCTTATTTGCTAAAGGCTGATGAAACTTTGACCAAAGCAGAGTAAATCAAAGAAAATGTCCAAGACTGGGTTTAAGGGGTCTGAAGAAGTAGACTCCACATCTTGGAGGAAAGAGCCATGAAGTCACATTGCAACAGGGTATACGTTCAGGTATGAGAAGGGTTAGTGGTATTTTTTGCAGTGTACCATAGGTAAGTTTGTAAATATAAGTGGATGGATGTGTGTGTGTGTGTGTGTGTATACTTTTTACTATTTTTTACATAAAAGGTAGTATACTGATCTATGGCTTTTTACAAATATTTAAAACCTGTTTTACAAACCTTGTTGTCTATCAAAACAAAACTTTATATTTTAGGTGGTAAAGCCAGATATAGTCAAACAATCTGACAAGAGGGGCATCGGGCTGGCTCACTCAGAAGAGCACGCAACTCTTGATCTCAGGGTCGAGAGTTTCAGCCCCACGTTGGGTGTAGAGATCACTTAAATTAATTAATTAATTAATTTTAAAAAACCAGTTTGACAGGAGAGTTGTTCTTTCTTTATGTCAAATAGTAGGAAGCTCAAATGGAGGGATCTGTAACCTACAGCAGAGGACAGAACAGATGGAACTGTAGTTTTATATGCCACTTTTGCCTGAGCTGATTCATGAGCTAATCAAGGATCCTGCTATAGTTCTCTAAGATTGGAAATTCATCTTCTCGTGGAATACCCACAGTGTCCGAATAATCAAAGTACTTTTTAGTCCAAGGATTTCCTTCATAGTGTCCAGTTCACTAGAGCTGATTCCCTCTTTTTTTTTTTAAGATTTTATTTATTTATTTGAGAGAGAATGAGAGAGAGAGAGAGAGCATGAGAGAGGGGAGGGTCAGAGGGAGAAGCAGACTCCCTGCTGGGCAGGGAACCCCATGCAGGACTTGATCCCAGAACTCCAGGATCATGACCTGAGCCCAAGGCAGTTGCTTGACCAACTGAGCCACCCAGGTGCCCCAAGCTGATTCCCTCTTGAAAGAAAACTCATTTTTTTAAGTTATCCTTTATCCAAGAAGGGGCTTGCATTGTTCTTCAGGTCTCAAATGTTACCTTCTTCAGAAGGCCTTCCCACCTGCTATAAAGGAGTACTCTACTTCAACACCTAGCTCCTCCCCCTTTCCACCTTTATTCTTCTAGGTAACACACTCCCCACCCAATATACTATATTTTCATCTCTTTGTCCTCCACATACACCTAGTCTAGGAAGGCAAGGACTTTCTCTTATTTACTCCTGTATCCCTGGCCCTCAGCACAGTGACACATAGAAAGCCCTTGATAAATATTTATTGAAAAAGTGAAAACAGTGACTATTTCCAAATGTTGGTTGCCTTTCCAAGTCCCAATTGCCTTGTATTTAAGGTGGAGGTTTTTAGTACCTCAGTCATTAGATTTCCATGTGGAGTAAACAAGTTCTATATGGACAATACTTCGTGAATGTTGACATCCAGACAGACCTCCATTGCTTTGTCAGTCAGAAGATGTGCTCAGGGCCTTCACATACACAAGGGCATAAATGTTCCTAACAGTGAGTAGTACCTCTCCTGGGACATTTGAACTTTGATGTGGAATAAAACCTTGTAAAAAGAAGAAGGTTTGCCTTTTGAGAGGTTACTCTGGACTTCCCTTGCAGCATAGTGAACTGAATACATGCCTGTCTCCACACACTCCTCACCCCCATCCTGATACTCCATTAAAATTAGAAAAATAAACAGAAAGCTAAACTCAGAAAATTGAGGAGAATAGGATGGGCTTTCAGCAGACGGGATTTCAGTGAACTTCTGGAAGATATAAAGTAGCCAGAAATGTCTTGATGGATGAAATGGAGCCAAGAATAAGCACTGGAGGATACAGCCAACCTGCTGAGCAAAATCTCCCAGAGCGGGGAACCTCCAGAAAGATGGTGGGAGCAAAATGGGAAGGCTGCATCAAAGATTAATGAAAGCCCATCAGCCAGCCGCTCACACTCCCAAACCTTCTCCCTTCACCCCAACTCCTGTGCCAGTAGATGCCAGTAGATGGTCAGCCATTTAGCCTTAGCCAAAAATCCCAGAGGATGTTTAAGAAACAGAATGAATTGCAGCTAAAGTGGAGTGCTGGAGCCCCAGAGGAGAGCCCCCTCCATTCTGCCATTTAAGGTTTCCCATAACCCAAAGCATAACCATTCATCCAAAAGCAACCAAGCAAACAAGCCCTACCAAGGTACACAGATGGACCAGTCAGGAGAGAGGCTTTGTGGGGGAAGAGGAAATGCCCATTGGCTACTAGGATAATCAACCCTGCCTTCATTAATAAATGTAAAATGTCAATCAAGGAAAACGACCAGGAGCATGGAAAAGAAAAACAAACCATTCCTGTACAGAGAGCCAAAGTTGGTCATTCACTCAGTCCTGGAACAGACTTCTTAGAGAGGCGAAAGAAGGACAACAGGGAAAGAGGAAATAAAGGAATGAAACACTTGTTAAGCACATACATCTGCTCTCAGGGGACACAGAAATGAGTAAGAGCAACACTCATTCATACTTGTAGGTATGGGGGGGGTGCTTCACAGAGGGTGTGTTTGAGAGGTTCTTAGATGGTTAATTTTATGTATCAATTTGGCTTGACATGGTGCCCAGATATTTGGTTAAACACTATTCTGGATGTTTCTGTGAGGGTGTGTTTGGGGTGAGATTAACATTTAAATCAGTGGACTTGAAGTGAGGCACATTGCTCTCCATAATGTGGGTGGGTCTCATCCAATCCGTTGAAGGCCTTATAAAACAAAAGACGGACTTCCCCTAAGCAAAAGGGAATTCTGCCCACAGAAGGCCTTCAGACTTGAACTGCAACATTAGCTCTTCTGTGGGTCTCTAGTCTGCCCACTCTGCAGATTTTGGATTTGCCAGCCTCCATTATCACATGAGACAATTCTTTTAAATAATCTCTTTCTATATATGTATATATACACCCATTCTGTTCTGTTTCTTTGGAGAGTTCTGACTCATCCAGTGGGTATCTCTGGCCCTCTCCAAAGGCTCTCCTGGCCCATTTTCCTCATGGAAAGTCTGGGTAGTTGCTGGTAGATACTAGAGGTAACTACGGACTAAGTTGAAACAGTTATTCTGTGCCAAGGAGGCAGCAATCAAGCCTGAGAATTGTTTGTCACAACAGAGATAGTTTGAGAGCAAGATGAATGTAAGCACTGAAGTCTCATCTCTGCCACTTTCCAGTTGAGGGCCTCGGACACTAGCCTGAGCATTGGGGTTGTTGTGATGAGCAAAACTCTAACGAAGAAAACATTAAAGATTAAAGTCATAACTGATTCATCTTAAGTGTGCAAAATGCTGCCAAGAAGTGGTGTGGGTGCTCAGGGTGCTGAGGGGACTGTGGCTGGTTGGGAGGTCAGGGAGGGTTTCTCTGAGGATGTGATATTTAGCTAAGATTCAAAAGGAGGGATAGGAGTCAGTTGGGAGTGGGGAGAGCCCTCCAGACAGAGGGAACAGCATGTGGAAAAGCCCAGGCTGGGAGGAAGTTTGCAGAGCTAAGTCCTGCATGGTTGGAGGGAAGTGGGTGAAAGGGACGTTGGTGGAGTTAATATTGGAGAGGTGAGCAGAGGAGGTGGGTAGAATCTTGTAAGGCAAGAGAAGGAATGCAGGCACTATTTTAAGATAATGGAAAATTATCACACAGTGTTCACTGGGAGAGTGGCCTGATTATGCCTTCAGCTACCTTTTCTGTCTCTCTTTCCCCAACTCCAATAACATGTATTTGAAAATGGTTGGTATTTCCACAGATCACAGGGGCTCTGCTCTCTTTTGTCAGTCTTTTTTCTCTCTGTTCCTCATTTTGAACAATTTCTATGGCTATGTCTTCAAGTTCACTGATCTTTTCTTCTGCAGTGTCCAATCGACTGTTTATCCGATCCAGTGTGGTTTTTGACTTAGATATTGTAGTTGTCATCTCTAGATGGGTCTTTTTTTATCTTTCTTTTCTCTCCTCATCTTGTTCCTGTCCCCCTCTAACTTCTTAAGCATATGGAATTTATGATAGCTCCATCATATCCTTGTCTGCTAATCCCATTATCTCAATACTGGATCTCGTTTCCTCCAGGATATGGGCCACATTTACTGCTTTTTTGCATGCCTAGTAAAATCTGATTGGCTACCAGATATTGTCAAATTTACACTGACAGATGATGGATTCTGTTGTACTTATATAGTGCTGAGCTTTGTTCTGCCATGCAGTTAGTTACTTGGAATCAGTTTGGTCCTTTTGAGGCTTGCTTTTAAGCTCTGTTGAGGCCGATCCATAGCAGCCTTTAATCTAGGGCTAATTAATTTCCACCAGCAAGGTGCCACCCCGGGCATTGTGAGGTTTCCTCTTTCACCTGCTGGAACCATTCCCAGTGCTGTATGTGCTTCAGGAATTATTTGGCTTACAGCTTTATGGTGGTTCCTTCCCTGGACAAGTAGTTTCCTCTCATGTGTGTTCTGGTCAACACTCAGCCAGAGACTGGAGGAGATTCTCCAGCAGTTCCCTGTGCAGTCCTCCTACCTAACATGGACTTTTTTGTTACTTAGTCCAGATGAGTTTAGGATAGAAACCATGGTATTGCTTCCTCTCTCCTTTCAGAGATCTTGGCCTGGCCCCCTGGCACATAGCTCTTGCTGTCCATTATCCTCTGCTCACTTTCCTATTTCAGCAAGAGGGTGTGGGTTTCCAAGAATGAGATACCATGGCACATGAAAGTTTTTTTAACCTGGAATTGTATTGCTTAAGTAAAAGAATAGAAAATAGCATTTTAGGTAATCCCTCTCTGAGGGGGTCTTCTCTGCAGCTCTGTCCTGGAATTATTCCCTGAACTGAAACCCATAACCTGACTTTTGACTTGGGGTCCTTTGCCTCTATAATAACACAAGGGAATCTGGTTTTCTGATTTGTCCTGACTAAAATCCAAGGAATTCAGTCACCTGAGCCTACGTAAACATCCTATTTTAAAACAAACCTCTCCAGAGGAGTCTTATGGTTTGTTTTTTTTTTCCTCCTTTTTTCTGTAGCAATGGTAGAGCCAGTGATATGAGGCCGGGCCACCCCACATGCTCTGCAGCACCAAGACTTAGGGCCCAAGGTTTCAGATTGATGTGTCAGAAACTTCTAGAGATAGATTTTTAAGGAAAATTAGCAGAGGATTTATCTGTCCTAGAAGGCTAAATCTTTTGCTGTTTTAGCGAGGGCATCAGTGATTTGATAAGAAGAGAGGGAGGACCTACCGTGCCCGCCTATTCAAGGTGAAGCCCTTTTATTTTCTTTATTTCTTTTTTAAATTGAGGTAAAATTCACATAATTTAAAATTAACCACTTTAAAGCGTACAATGCAGTGGCACTTAGTACATTCCCAAAGTTGTGCAACTATCACCTCTGTTTCCAAGCTGTTTTCATCACTCCAAAAGGAAACCGCATACCCAGTGAGCAGCCACTCCCCATCCCCCACCTTACCCCAAAGCCCCTGAGAGAAGCCCTATTTTGCACAGGATTTCTAAGTGCCAGGGTTGGCATTAAGAGTATTTTTTCCTGGGGAGCCTGGGTGGCTCAGTCAGTTAAGCATCTGACTGCAGATTTCGGTTCAGGTCATGATCGCAGGGTCATGAGATCAAGGCCCGTGTTGGGCTCTGTTCTGAGCATGGAGCCTGCTTGAGAGTCTCTCTCCCTTCCACTCCCCCCTTTAGGATTAGCAAGCACCACTACCCTTTTGGAGTTCTCTGCCTCTTAGATGCTTCCACGGGAGCATGGGGCTGGCTGGGAATGAGTGGAAAGACTGCACGTGGGCCAAGCTTCTCCTGTGGCCTCCAGAGCCTCAGAGGTAGTGCCCCCCGCAACAAGCTGTCCAAGAGGCACAGCTATGGAATAGTCACTGGGCTCCCCACCCTCCCCTGCTGTGTGGGAAAACTCCCTCCCACGTCTTTAGGGCACTGACAGTGGGCATTCATATTACCGGTCACAGTGGGTTCCAAGTTTCCCTGGGGTATAGCCTGTGAAGCAGATTCTGAAGCTTGAGGACAATCTGGTTCTGGGATCCCTGGCTGGAGAAACTGATAATAGCTCTAGGGTCCTTGGCAAGTGAACAACTTTGGAGAAGGCCTAGCAACTCAGTCTTAACCAGCTCCAGAATCCCAGAATGAATGCAGAACTCTTCAAGACCCTTCTGGGCATGGCCGTGGGCCTCTGGAACTCCTGGCAGTGACTGGGTCTGGCCTTGTGTGTCCAACCAGTGGTTAGACGGAACGTGACCTGTGAAACAATCTTTAGCAAGAAGAGAGGTTGCAGGAGTTGGGCTTAGCTGGAGCCTGTTTCTGTAATGCTGATGAACAGTGGATTTCTGGGGTCTGGGGAAGTCTCAGGGGTCAGGAAGCTGTGACTTATTCAGAAGACATGATTTGCTGGACTTCAGAGGCTCTGGGAGAAGAGGCATGGGTTTCTTAGGGGCAGGGGAGCAGGGCCGAAGGGGTGGCAGGCTTGGCTGGATTTTCACGGTGAGTTTAGGAGTTCTCCTCTCATTAGAGTTCCCTCAAATCTTGTCAAAATTCAGTATTAACCCCCTTGCTATTTTCTGGCAAGGAAGCCATGGCCCACAGATGGCTGATTAGCCAGAAATCTCAGTAAGGCACTGTCATGAGTCTTCCTGAAAGGCTTTTTGCATTTCAGAATGAAAGCAGTGGGTGGGTGTCATCGGTGACAGTGGAAACCCTTCCCAAGCCTTGGGCTAATCCCTGGGGAGCACCTCTGGAAGGAAAGAAGGAAAGGGGAGCCAGCAGCTTTGATGACCAACAGGCCTTGGTTTGCCCACCTGTGTGAAAAAAATGGCCCTAGACCTTCTATTAGTGAGGTGGACTTGTTTCTCTCTTTCTCCCTCTCTCCCCCTCTCTCTCCCCCTCTCCTCCCCCCTTCCTCTTCCCTGTCAATGGACTTCTGGAGCAATGTGAGGCTTTTTTGTTCATCCAGGGATAGGTCAGCCTTGACATTTGTTCTGGTGGTTTCCCCTGCAGCTTTGTGTAATAGCCCCATCTTTTGAGAGGAACAGAAGCAAGGAGGCAGTGAAGGAAGGCACACAGCGCCATGTGGGTGGGGGGTGGATGGGGTGGGGGAAGGGGAGGATGCCTAAGAATTTAGGAAGGAAGCCTGCCCTCTCCGGGCTAGGACATTCAGTTAAAAGAGCTGGAGGCAAGATGGGGTGGTAAGAAAGAAGCTAGTCGTACAGATGGGCCCCGGTCAGTAAGCCAGGGCCAGAGATTTGGACTTTTTTCTAATGGAAATGAGAAATCAGGAACAGTTTTAAGTAGCAGAGGGGCATGCCCCGACATGCTGTGGAGGACCCCTCTGGCCGCAGAGTGTGATGGTGGCTGCAGAATGGATGGGCAGGCCTTTATGTTGACGGCACTTGGCAAGGCAGAGAAACCAACAGTGACTTTTTGTCTTGGGCAAACAGTGGTGCCAATGGCTGGCAGAAGGAAGAGAAGGGTGCAAGAGCAGGCTGAGGGACTATGAGGAGTTTCAGTGTGGATACTCTGAGTCCGAGAAAACTTTTGACGCCTGGGCAAGGCTGTCTGGTCAGCAGATGGGGAGAGAGGTCTGGTTAGAGACATGGGTGGTGTGAGAGAAAGTGAGGAGCAGCTGAGCTGCCTCAGGGAGACTGTGACAAGTGAACAGGGGGTCCTGGGACGGAGCCCTGAGGCAGGTCTACAGCCAGGTGCTGGGCTGAGGACGGGGAGCCAGCAGAGGAGGCTGAGAAGGGGCAGCCAGAAAGGAAGGAGGAAAAGCAGGAGAGCCTGGGGTCATGGCAGCCAAGGCAACAGCGTGTTTCCAAAAGGAGAAAGCGGGCACCAGTACTAGAACTTTCCAAGAGACTGTGAACAAGTCCATTGCCTTTTGCAATCTGGGACCACGGATAGTCTTGGTGAGAGTGGCGGCGTGGCACAGATGGACGTGGGCATACTGAGCTGGAACGTAAGGAGTGCAGAAAAGTGGACCCTTTAGGAAGTTGGTCAGTGAAGGGAAGGCAACAGGGCTTCACTTGGGGGCATGGAGTTGAGGGGAGGGGTTACAGACACGAGAGACTTCACCATGTTTGTATGTTTATGGAAAGGACCAAATAGAGAGCAGGAGGTTGACCAGTCCCCATCGAGGACCTTTGGGTGTTTCCTTTATGCTCTGATGACAAGATGGACAGTCTTGTGTGCACATTCTTGTGCCCTTGTCCAGTTGTGTCCTTAGAATAAAATCGTAGAAGGGGAACCACTGGATCAAACCCTATATACATTTTAAATTTCATTATGTATTATCAAATTGCCCTCCACAAACTGAACTGATTTAGGCAACTATTTATTGGTAATGACATTCTCACAAACTTTGAATATTATCTATTTTAAGATCTTTGCTAGTATGATTGCCCAAAAATATTTCTTTTTGCTATTTTTTTTAAAGATTATATTTATTTATTTGACATAGAGAGAGAGGGAGCACAAGCAGGGGGAGGGGCAGAGGGAGAGGGAGAAGCAGGCTCCTAGCAGAGCAGGGAGCCCGATGTGGGACTCAATCCCAGGACCCTGGGATCATGACCTGAGCTGAAAGCAGATGCTTAATGGACCGAGCCACCCAGGTGCCCCCCTTGTTGCTATTTTTTATTGCATTTCTTTGGTAACTAATGAGGTTGAGCATCTTTTCCTACAACACTGATGATTTTTATTTCCTGAATTACCTGCTCCTGTCAATTGTCCATTCTTCTATCAGGATGATAATCTTTTTTTTCTCATTCATTTGTAAGAACTCTCTACTAACGATATTAATTGTAACATATTTTTACCTGTAAATTTGTTGTATGTCAGTTACCTTTACTTACACTTTTTCATACTGAAGTTGGAAATCATTTTATGGGTAGGTTTTTTGTTCTCTTACCCGTGGTCTAGAACCTGCAGCCCTTGCTCAGCCCTACAGTACTTTGGCAACCTCTCCTTCTGGCTGGCAGGAGTTTCACCATCTTTCATTTTTTGTTCTCTTCTTCCCTTGACCCACACTTGTCTTCTTCCCTAAGCCTCACTGGGGTCCACAGATTTTGCAGATGGGAAGAAAGACAACATGCCTTTTGTGCTATTTCCTCTGGGGTCTTTGAACCTTTTCTGGGGCAAACAGGCACAGTGAGTTTTCTTGCCTTGGACTTGCCTGGACAAGTTCTCTGTGACAGACTGGCAGAAATGCATGCTGCTTAGTCATCAGGGCAAGGTCCCAGTAGCAAAATTCCCAAATGAACCAGTGAAAGCACAACCTGTGCTCAACAGCACAGGGGAAAGCCCTGCCACCTTGGACCCTGTCTCCTTTTTTTTTTTTTAAGATTTTTTATTTATTTGTTTGACAGAGAGAGAGACAGCGAGAGAGGGAACACAAGCAGGGGGAGTGGGAGAGGGAGAAGCAGGCTTCCCGCCGAGCAGGGAGCCTGATGTGGGGCTCGATCCCAGGACCCTGGGATCATGACCCAAGATGAAGGCAGACGCTTAACAACTGAGCCCCTTGGACCCTGTCTCTTACACTGTGTGGGGAAAAGAGCATAATGAACTCTCATGTTCATTGTTTTTATTCTCCCAGCACTCAGGAGGTGATGGGTGTCAGGTGCTCCTGTTGTCATTTTGCAGTTCTCAACTGCTTTCCTTTCCATCCTTCCCCCAGTCTTTTTATGACCTCGGTGCTTGGATTATAGACTGAGATTAGTTGTTATCAGAAAACACAGTCAAGAGTGTTCCCCTTTCTCCACAACCTCTCCAACATCTTTTGTTTCTTGCTTTGTCAATTTTTGCCATTCTAAGTGGTGTAAGGTGGTATCTCAATGTGGTTTTGATTTGAATTTCCCTGATGGCTAATGATGAGGAACATTGTTTCATGTGTCTGTTAGCCATTCGTATGCCTTCTTTGGAGAAGTGTCTGTTCATGTCTTCTGCCCTTTTTTTACTTGATTGTTTTTTGGGTGTTGAGTTTGAGAACTTCTTTTTTTTTTTTAATTTTATTATGTTATGTTAGTCACCATACAATACATCATTAGTTTTTGATGTGGTGATCCACGATCCATGGTTTTTGTATAACACCCAGTGCTCCATGCAGTATGTGCCCTCCTTAATACCCATCACCAGGCTAGCCCTTCCCCCCTCCCCTCTAAAACCCTGTTTGTTTCTCAGAGTCCATAGTCTCTCATCTCTCCCTCCAGTTCCCCCCCCATTTTTCCCTTCCTTCTCCTAATGTCCTCCATACTATTCCTCATGTTCCACAAATAAGTGAAGCTATATGATAATTGACTTTCTCTGCTTGACTTATTTCACTTAGCATAATCTCCTCCAGTCCCATCCATGTTGATGCAAAAGTTGGGTATTCATCCTTTCTGACGGCTGAGTAATATTCCATTGTATGTATGGACCACATCTTCTTTATCCATTCATCTGTTGAAGGGCATCTTGGCTCCTTCCCCAGTTTGGCTATTGCGGACATTGCTGCTATGAACACTGGGGAGCATATGGCCCTTCTTTTCACTACATCTGTGTCTTTGGGGTAAATACCCAGTAGTGCAATTGCTGGGTCCTAGGGTAGCTCTATTTTTAAATTTTTGAGGAAGCTCCACACTGTTTTCCAAAGTGGCTGTACCAACTTGCATTCCCACCAACAGTGCAAGAGGGTTCCCCTTTCTCCACAACCTCTCCAACATGTGTTGTTTCTTGCCTTGTCTATTTTTGCCATTCTAACTGGTGTAAGGTGGTATCTCAATGTGGTTTTGATTTGAATTTCCCTGATGGCTAATGATGATGAACATTTTTTCATGTGTCTGTTAGCCATTTGTATGTCTTCTTCAGAGAAGTGTCTTTTCATATCTTCTGCCCATGATTTTGATTTGATTGTTCTTTGGGTGTTGAGTTTGAAAAGTTCTTTATAGATCTTGGATACCAGCCCTTTATCTGTAGTGTCATTTGCAAATACCTTCTCCCATTCTCCCATTCTCCCATTCTACGGGCTGCCTCTTAGTTTTGTTGACTGTTTGCTTGACCCCTCCTACACTGTTGGTGGGAATGCAAGTTGGGGGATGGGTGAGTCCGGTGATGGGTATTAAGGAGGACACATACTGCCTGGAGCACTGGGTGTTATACGAAAACAATGAATCATGGAACACTACATCAAGAACTAATGATGTACTGTATGGTGAATAACATAAAAGAAAAAAGAAAAGACGATCAAATGTGTTGGAGGGAAAATGTGTCAGAGATTAGCATGTGGAGGAAGAGGGAAAGAAAAGTTCACCTTATTGTTTAGTGACAAAAAATGTCAAGCCTAGTAGTAGCCAGAAGTAGAGACAGTAAGATAATGAACCCTCTCGTAGGCCCATCCCCCACCTTCAACAGTTTTCACCCATAGCCAGCTTTGTTTCATCCCTCATATTTCTCTATTGTATTCTGAAGCAAAGTCCCAGACATCATAAAATGTCGTCATATATAAATATTTCATTACGTATCTCTCATAGATAAAAAATCAAGACCATTATCATGCACCTAAATAAATATTATCAGTAAGAGGTGGCAGTGTTTAAGTGGCTGGAACATAGAATAAGGTGGGTTTTCTTATTCTAATTTGCTTGCAAGACCTCAGACAAGACAGCTAACTTTCCCATACCTCAGTAGTTACTTACACATAGAAATAGGAGCATTTGCTTCAAATTAATAACATGGGTGTATTTATAGAAGGGCTTTCCTTGCTAAAAAAAAATTTTTAAGTAACTTTATACCCTAGGCTCTCAAAGTAACTTTATCTGGCATTTTCTTTATATAAATAAGGTAGGGAAAGATAAGCGTTATTTTTCAGTTAGAGAAACTGAGGGCTACATACTGTATGTTTGTGCTGATAGGAAATTCTATGAAAGATAAAACAGTGATAGAAAGCACATAGTTGTTGCCAAAGGCCAGAGGATAGGAGGGGAGGTTTGATGGCAAAAAGGCTAGGGAAACTTTTTGGGAAGATGTGGAAATGTTTCATAATATGATTATGGCAGTGGTTACATTACTATATATATTTGTCAAAACATAAAACTGTTCACTTAAAAATGGTGAACTTTATTGCACGTCAATTTTCCCTCAACAAAGCTGACACAGGAAATTGGCAAAAGGGGTTATCAAATGTGTTTAGTGTTTAGGGGGTATAGCTCAGGAGTAGAGCGTTTGACGGCAAATGTGTTTAGTGTTTACCCCCCAAGTCATATATTGAAACCTTAACCCCAATGCTACAGTATTTGTTATAAGGTCTTTGGGAGGTAATCAAGTCATGAGGGTGGGGACCTGAACTGATGGGATTTGTACCCTTCTATTTTTTTATTTTTATTTATTTTTTATTTTTTTATTTTTTAAAGATTTTATTTATTATTTGACAGAGAGAGATAGTGAGAGAGGGAACACAAGCAGGGGGAGTGGGAGAGGGAGAAGCAGGCTTCCCGCGGAGCAGGGAGCCCGACGCGGGGCTCGATCCCAGGAGCCTGGGATCATGACCTGAACCGAAGGCAGACGCTTAACCGACTGAGCCAGCCAGGTGTCCTGGGATTAGTGCCTTTATCAGAAGAGATGCCAGAGAGCTTGAACTACCCCCTCTCTCTGCACCCAGGAATTACCATGGAGGAGACAGCAAGAAGGAGGCCCCATGTGCAAGCCAGGAGGAAAGTCCTCACCAGAATCTCACCGTGCTGGCACCCTGAGCTCAGACTTCCAGTCTTCGGAACTGTGAGTAAATAAATTTCTGTTTAAGTTACGCAGTCTCTGGTATTTTGTTATGGCACCCTGAGCTAATATATTATGTATTCTGGAAGAAAATCTCAGTAGGAAAAACAAACAAAATTATCAGCAACCAAGAACATTCAACTGTAATTCCAGGCCAGGTCCTGTACAAAACAAGTTCCAAAGAGCAAGACAACTGGTGATCAAAGGGCCTGATGACCCACCCTGGCCTGCCACGGGGTAGTCCTGTAATCTTGGGCAAAACACTGTCACCTTGGCTTCTACCTTCACTCCTGCTCAAACCGGGAAGTTTGAACTATACAAGTTTCGTGAATATGTGCTACTATTATTTTAAAATGTAGAAGTAATTCATGTGCATTTAAAAACTTCAACCATCACAGAAATACATGGAGTAGAATGTGAACGTTCCCTGCGTCATTCTCTCTGCAGAGTTAACCACACTTACCCGGGGAGCATACATCCTCCCAGAGTTATTTTCTGCCACGGCCCTGCTCAAAGTTGCACCCCTTCATGCAGCCTTCCCACGTCCCAGGTCCCATATTGTCCTGCTAGTTTCCCTCTTGGCGCTTTATATGGGAAGACAGAAGCTAAAGGGACAGACAGGAGGCAAATGGAAGCAGTTGCTTCCGAGGGCTGGTCATGGAGGTGGCCGCTGAGAGCATCACGAGCTTCAGAGCAGAAAACCCCTGAAGAGCCATTTCTGGAACTGCCCAACCCAGCACCCCAGCTGACAAAGAAAGCAAGTATGGCTGGGATGCTTCCATTGGTGGGGAAAGAGCCAGAATGAACACTTTCAAGGACAAATTTTGAATGCATTTTATCATTTAATTGTTTTAATTGAGGTACACCATACATTCCATAAAACACGCATGTCTTAAGCATACAGTTTGAAGATTTTTACACACACACACACACACACACACACACACACACCCCTATGCAAGTACCACCCAGACAAGGACCATTTCTAAGACCTTGGAATTTCCCCAGGTTCCTTGGCGGGCAGTCCCCAATCCCAAGGTAACCACTACTCTGTCTGTTCATGTTGGCAGTTCTTGGATTCCATCTAAATGGACTCTCACATGCCTGCCTTCTTTTGATCATCATTGTGTCTCTGAAATTCCTCCAAGTGGCTGCACATAGCAGTGACTAATCTTCTGACTGTTGAGTAGTGTTCCACTGTGGGACTGTGTCACAATTTGTTGACACTTTCTACAATGGACCGACATTTGCTGTTTCCTGTTTGGGGCAATTATGAATAAAGCTGTCCTGCTTGCTCTTGTATGTGTTGTTTGTTTGTTTGTTTAGATTTTTTTGTTTGCGCTCATGCAGGTGCACACACAACAGAGAGAGAGAGAGAGAGCGCGCGCATGCACGCGCACACGAGTGGGGGGTGCAGGGGGTGAAGCAGACTCCCCGCTGAGCAGGGAGCCGGATGCAGGACTCGATCCCAGGACCCTGGGCCGAAGGCAGACGCTTAACAGACTGAGCCAGCCAGGTGCCCCTTGTAGGTGTTTTTTTGGTGGGCACACATGCTCGTTTCTCTGGTGGATCTCCCTAGACGTGGAATTGCTCCCCCGGGGTTTGTTCCTTAAGGAAATGTTCAGAAGGATTTGCGGGGACCTGCCCTGGCCGTGGATGCTGAGGCCTCAGAAGGAGCTGTAGGAAGACCGTGGAATGGGGAGACATGTGCCCAACAAGGTCATCCCCCTCTGGAAGGGGCAGCAGCCAGAGGCTGACCTAAAGAGCCCCAAGACGGCAGGGGGCTTATCTTGCCCCGCCGCCAGGAGCAAGGCTGAGTGGCCCATTCCAAGGCCAGCGCTTCTCTGACTTCCCGGGCTGTTTATCTGTTGTGCCTTGTGACTTGGCCCTGCGGCTTGGTGGGTGATTTGGGGGAGCGAGTTCACATCCTCGGGGCTGCAGGCAGGCTCGCTCAGTCACTTGGCTCGGGCCAGGGTCCGTTCCTGCCTCGAGAAGGACTTTGAGTTTTCAGGAATTAGCCCCGATCAGCAGGAAGCCCGGGGACAAATCAGCAGCCCCAGTCCCAGCGGGACCAGAGCTCCTGAGGCGTTCACCTTGTGGTACCACCAGGGCCAGCAAATCAGAGTCTGGAAGCGAAGGAGGCACTAATCTCCCGAGGAAGCGGATGGAACTAGCCTTCCACGCCCTGAACCTCCCAGCCGGCCGGGCTCGGTCAGGGCCACTCAGGGCCCCCAGGTGCAGGTGCAGCTCTTGTGGGCACTCTGTACAACCAGACACATGGTAGTGTCTTTGGAGCCTGCCTGGAAACGGATCTCAGAGACCATTCTACTTACTGTCATCGGTCTGAGAGCGCCCAGGGCAGCCTCCGGGCCTGCAGCACAGCCCCTGGGGTTCATACAATGGCAGCAGGAGGAAGGGGAGACAGCGTTGCCATCAGCCAGACCATGCAGCTTAAGCCCCAGCCCTACCAGCGACTGCCCTCTGGAACCACAGTTTGTTCAGGGCTATGATGGGCCTGTGTATGCCCGGAGTTAGTTTTGAGAATCACCTAATCATTGTTGTTCACCAGAAAGAGTAGATATGGCTCTATAAATATAAAATATGATATCAGTGATTGTTTGCGGTCAGAGTGAGGGAATACTCATTGATGTGGTGTCGGCCCGGGTCTCACTCCCAAGCCAGCCAGCCTTCTCTGCCTTCCAGGCCCTTTTCAAATGCTGCCACCGCCGAGAAGCCTTCCCTGATTGCCTCGGCAATTTGAATCACCCCTTTTCTGATCCCTTATAGTTTTTGTTTTGTGTTGTGTTTAAGGAAAAGACATGCGTCAGAGATTTATTTAACTCATTCATGAGGGAAGCAGCAGGACAGTCAAGATGACTCCCAGGAGAATTTGAAGAACAAGATTTTCATAGGCATTGTTAGAATATCTTTGGTGGGGTATTGGTATTGCCCTCCAGGGCAAAAGTCCTTAATCTCTGGAATGATCTTTTCTACCTGAGGGAAATCATTTGCACTCTGCCTGACCAGAGGTGACAAGTTAATACAGAACTTCATGGACCTAGAGCCTTCAATCAGTCCTCGACTGAAAGTCAGATACAGGCGAGGACTCCTAGATCAGGGGTCAGCAAATGACAGCCTGCGGGCCTCACCTGGCTCTCCACTTGTTTTTGTAAGTAAAGTTTTAACAGAACCCAGCCACGAACCCAGGTGCTTCTTCGGCACCAAATTGGCAGAGTTGAGCACTTTGTAGCTGTGACAGAAAAATTTTCAAATTTTTTTATTATGGTAAAATGCACATGATATAACATTCATTGTCGTAACCATTTTTAATTGTACAGTTCCATGGTATTAAATACAAATTGTTGTGTGTGACCATCAGCACCATCTGTCACCAGAACATTTTCATCTTCCCAAACGGAAACTCTGTCCCCATGAAACAGTGCCACCAACCCCCAGTCCCACCCTGCCCAGCCCCTGGCAGCCCCCTTCCTACTTTCTGTCTCTATGAACTTGACTATTCTAGTAGCCTCATATAAGTGGAACCACACAGTATTTATCTTTCTGTGACTAGTGCTTTTTTTTAAGATTTCTATTTATTTATTTGAGATAGAGAGGGAGAGAATGAGCGGAGGGAGGGGCAGAGGGGGAGGGAGAAGCAGGCTCCCTGCTGAGCAGGGAGCCCGATGCAGGACTTGATCCCAGGACCCCAAGATCATGACCTGAGCCGAATACAGAAGCCTAACCGGTTGAGTCACCCAGGTGACCCTGTGACGAGCTTATTTCACTTAGCATAATGTCCTCAAGGTTCGTCCACAATATAGAGTGGGTTAGGTTTTCCTCCCTTTGCAAGGCTGAGTAATATTCCATTGCGTGAACAGACTACATTGTGTTTATCTCTTCATCTGGCAGTGGGCACACACGTTGCTTCCATGTTTAGCCATCGTGAATAAGGCTGCTATGAACATGGCTATGAAGTATATATATATATCTCTGAGACCCTGCTTTTGGTTCTTTTGGATATTAACCCAGAAGTGGAATTGCTGGGTCATAAGGTATTCTATTTTTAGCTTTTTGAGAAACTGCTCTATGATCTTCCACAGGAGTGACACCGTTTTGCATTCCCACCACCAAGTGTTTCGGTTTCTCCAGCACTTGTGGTTTTCCGGTTTTGTTTTTGTTTTTTGTTTTTCTGATAGTAGTAGTCATCCTAACCTCCGAGGCGTTTGTGCCTACTACTCCCCTACCCCTGACACTCTGCCTCGTGAGTCACTTATGTCCTCAGGGCGAGAGGCCACATCCTCCGGGCAGAGACAATCATTTCTGTATCCCCTCCAGAGACCAGCACACTTGTCATCTGGAATGATCCCTGGGGTCCGGGAGCTTACACTCTACAGGAGGAAGTAAATTCCTCCTCAGAAAGCCGACCCCCGCGGCTCCGGGGCACTGTCTCCCTGCACCAGAATTGGCAGCATTTTACCTTCTCTACCAGCCTGTGGGGCCTGAGGAGCGCACTCCCCTCTTCCTCATCACCGCTGACAGCCCCGTGCTCCTGCTAGTTGTCTGCAGACAGGAGGAGGCGAAGTCGGGGGGATGAACACAAAAGAAGTACTGTGTCCAAGGGATGTTCAGGACATCCTGCTTCCCCTCCAGCTGCACGGTGTCCCAGGATGTAGCCTCACAGATCCCAGACCTAGTGCCCATGGCAACGGGATGACTTTTACTCCGCTCTCCCTGTGTCTCCTCTCCTGTTCTCTTGGATGAGGCCTTGGCCCTCCAGAAGCTCCTTCTCAGCCACACTCCTAGAGGCTCTAGGCGATGGTGGTGGCTGCATCCCGCGGCTCCTGCGGACACTTGGCCCTTGGAAAGGGGCCACGAAGCAGATCTGGGAGGTGAGGGGAAGAGACCTGCCAGTGGAGCTCCAAGGAGTGAGCTCATACCGGGATTAGTCCCCCCGCTCAAGAGGCTTTTGGACCCAGCATGGCCTCCTCCTCCCCTTGGGGGCAGGGGAGGCCAGGACCCACAGCTTGGATGACCATGCTGTGCCACCAGACATACAGGAAAACAGACAAAACGAAGCAGTCCGCCCCAGAAGGGTCCCAGGTTTTAGGAACAGGGGCGCAGAAGGGGCTGGGGCAATGTATCTCCAATGAAGTCACATTGGAGGGACTGGGTAAGTGGCAGTCAGGGCTGTGCCACAAGAGGGAGGCTGGGGCAGAATGGCAGACTTCAGCAGTCCCCCAAATCTGCCTGGGCCTCAGAACCACCTGGAGCCTTTTACTTGCCTTGTTAGGAGAGTAAATTTTCTTTCTGTAGAGTCCCAAATAAGAGATGGATAGTAACATCTAAAAAAAAAAGCCCCAACCCGATTGACAGGGTTAATCAGTCCACCTGAGGTCCTCCTGAGCGTGGAGCAGGCTGAGCATGGGCAGTACGGGCAGGAGCAATGGGTGAAAATGTGTTCAGGGAGGAGGACCCGGACTCTGGCAACTCAAGAGACCACCGCGTGTGTGATTCACGGGGGTGGGCAGCGAAAGACGTAAGACTCGACCACATGGGATGGAAGTCAACGCAGACATGAAGTCCCCACTGGTGATGGCCAAAGGTGGGGGCTGAGGAAAATATCGGGAGCCAGGTTCCAAGTCGTTGCGCAAGAAGAGGACAGAAGAGAAGCCTTTTGTTTGTTAGCTTGAACCATAGACTCCTATGCTCTTGAATCAGTGTCTCCAGGAGCAAGGTCCTTTCTTCCCAGGGTGGCCAGCCTGGCACGGGTCCGAGAATTGACCAGCCATTGGGATGGACAGAGAGCACTGACAGGAGTAAAGCGCTAAGCCATAGACCCAGAGCTACCAAGTAATACCTGTGTGATCTCAGGCTGCCGGGTTCCTGCTCCTCTTCATCTCCAGGTTTTTATTCGATCAAAATAAGAGACTGTAACACCTCCCCAACTACTCTGATGGAGGGATGAAATGAGATCATGTAGGTGGAGGTCTTTGTTGGCCCCACTTCACCTGGCAGCTGGACCCAGGGGCTAGAAACCCCTTGCCGGTGCTGATTATGAAGTCTCAGGAGGAGATCTGTGTGTAAATATGATTCATAGGGGGCATGATGGGGTGGGAGTGGGCTGGTGGCCCAAACCAGGTGGACTTGGCCAATGTCATCTCAGAGGGTGTGGGCATCTGGGACCAGAGTCCTGGCCAGGAACATGTCTACTCCCCTACCATGGTGGTTCTGCCTAGAAAAAGGCAGAAGTATGAATGCCCAGGCGTGGGCACACCGTTCCTTCAGGGTGCAGGTTGTTGACATATTTCCCAGTTCTATGAGCCTAGCGGATGGCCCAATGCTGACTTTTCCTGAAACACTGAGCTGCGGGATTCTTGAGGCAGTGAGGGTCTTGGGGACCTCATTGCTCAGATAGGACCCGGAGGTTCTCAGAAGGAAAGGCTTGCTTAAGGTCGCATGGGAAATTAATGTCAGAGCCTGGCTGCAAGAAACCACACTGAACTCAAGGCTGGCTGAGGATCAGCACAAGTTAGTGCATGGGGAGAGGTAAGCATTCCTCCCTGGAGGCCCCACAGCAAGGGGGATATGGGCCCAATATACCGAGGGTCTATACCCTCTCACCCAATGAAACCCTGATCTTTCATCTCTGATCCCTTTCACACCATAAGGTAAATGTAGGCAACATTCAGACACACAAAAGGTGGAGGTGGGTGGCACTCTTCCCTGACTGTCATTCTCTGTGCCCGGTAAGGGCGGGGAGGAAGGCCCAGCTGTCGAGTTCACTCCGAGGGATCTGAGCTAAGCCTGGGATATCTCAAGTCAAAGACCGTGTTTGCTTTAATGGCACCATTTTGGTGCCCTCTGCACTGGCTTCTGGGACCTCAGTGACCTTGGGAGAACCCCTTGCTTGCAGTTTTCAGTAGGAGCTGCAGGGAATGGTTCAGGTCTCTGCAGCAGCCCCCGGGGCCCTTCAGCAGAACCAAGCACCACTGGCCTTGTCAAGACCCTTGGTGGGCATGTTGGTGGCAGGAGCATTTCAGTTGGAGGCTAGAGGCAGCCCTGGCCACTGCCTGGCTGATGACTCAGAAAGAGTAGTTCTGGAAGCATCTGTGTGCAGAGGACTTTGACATCTTCTTTCCAAGGACAGCTTTGGTCATCCAGGAAACTCCCAGACCTGAAGATGTTAACTCCTCCTGCCTCTGCACCACCACCCTAGCATTAACGGAAAACACTCTTTGAAAGAGAGGGGGTTTTCCCTTTAGGGGGTCAGCAGGAAGCATCAGAGAACAGGCAACAGGAGAAAGATCTTGGAACCAGGGAGTCCGGACACCTGGGACCCAACCCTTGCCGGATGACCTTGAAATGAGTCAGTCTCGGGCTCATCTTGTAAAAGGAGAAGGAAGCCCACTGGCTTGGCTAACCCACAGGTGCTTGCAAAGTCAGTGGAAATGCATTACAAGGAGGAGCACTCTCCTCATGGCAGGGATACCCTCTGCCCTCATCTCTGGCTTGTTGCCAGTCATGGTCTACCCACCCCTGTCCTGGCACCTCTGCCAGCCTTCCTGGGCCTTAACGCCTGTTGACCCTCCATGTGGAGCACTGGACAACATTGTGAAAATAAGAAAGGGGTACAGGGGCTCTCAACTCTAATACGTCAAGCCTGAGCTCATGCTTTCTTCCCAATTCTGCTGCTTCTTGAGTCTTCTCCACCCGAGGAACAGAATCTCCCATCAAGGCAGCCACAGGAACCAGCAACCTGGACATCCATTCTAGTAGATTCTGAGACCATGGCTCACTTATCCCTCCACTGGGCCCGTCAGAAGTGAGCTAAGCAGAGAGTCACTGATTTTCAGAGCACCCCCCACACACACCAGGGGAAGGAACCCCAGCAACCGGGACTTCAGTGCTCCTCAGGAAAGGATGGAGCTCAGAGAGGAAGTGGGCAGAGCCTCCTTGTGCCCGACACTCTGCTAGGAGTTGAGTATACAACAGTGGGCAAATGGACCCCGGGCCCTCCCCTCAGGAAGATTCCAGTCTAGCGGGAAGAAAGACAATAAACCAGTCAACAAAGTGTGACAACGTGCTCTGAAGGAAAGAAAACTGAGCGCTAGAGAACAGTGTGGGAGGGAGTGGTAACAGAAAACATCTCTGAGCTATGTATGACCTTTGAACCAGATGAAGGCAGGGGAAGAGGAGGAACATTTTTTAGGCAAAGCCAGAAGTTTGGGCCAAGGCCATGACACAGGAAAAAACTTGACTTTTCCAAACCAGAAGGCAGTCACGGAATGAGGCTTTCAGGCTATTCTAAGTACCATGGGAAAGGTTTTTAAGCAAGGGGGTGCCAGGTTCCAATGAGTATTTTAAGATCGCTCTGGCTGAATGGGTCGGGAGAATCAGGAGCCTCTGTGCCTGGAGGGAGAGGAAGTTAGGAAATGGTGCTGTGCAGACTGTGGGGCAGGACACGGGGTGAGGAGGGAAAAGTTCCCCCATTTAGCTGACACGTCCAGAACGGCCCCAGGACTGCGTAACATTCCAGGAACTGGTATAGGAGCAGACACTTGACTCGTTAGAGCTAACCAGTTGGTACCATGCCTCCGAAGCTGGCAGCTTCTTGAGACAGTTGAGGAGAGACTTGTGGACAGATCAGGGCTTTGGAAGAGAGCAGCCCGATGCTGAAGAATGGCAGGTCCCTGTCTGCAGGGTGCTCAGGAGTTTGAGGTTTGTTGTTCTGAATAACACAACCTGGGGTATGAGTGGATTTCACCGTCTTATTGCATCTTTGCAATCTCAAACCCTTTCTTCATTATTGTACCCCTTAGGAACCAGTTTAGACATCACCCTTCCCCCAGTCATAACCCCTTTTAAAAGTTGAATCCCACAGATAGCTGATTACCTACTGTTTGTATATTTGTGTTTCTATATAGAAAGAGCAAGATTCAGCCCTCCCCCAAGAAGCAATTTTTGCCCCCTTGGGTGTGATCCTGCCCCACTGAGAATGCATGCTGGAAATCAGAGTCTCCCCCAGTTCTTACGGGACCCACAGAGGGTGTCTCATGTGACTTACCAATATGTCCCACCCCCTTTTTTTTTTTAGATTTTGTTTACTTATTTTAGAGAGAGAGTGAGTGAGCGAGCAAGGAGAGAACACATGAGCAGGGGCAGAGGGAGAGGGAGAAGTAGATTCTCCGCTGAGCAGGAAGCCCGACGGGGCGTTTGATCCCAGGACCCCAGGACCATGGCCTGAGCTGAAGGCAGACGCTTAACCAACTGAGCCACCCGGCATCCCATCAACATGTCCACTTTTGCTTCCTGGAGGAACGGGCTTTGCTGCCGCCGCCCCCGCTCACCAAAGGCTGCAGGAGAAACTCTGCGCTTGTCAAGGTCACCTTCCCAGACTCTTAGAGTAGCAGAAGCTTTGAGAGCTAAGCCCATGGGGTTCCCTGTGGACCTCACCATCGTCACAAACCCTTTCCCCAACTGCAGATCGGCAGATGCAGCTGAATCCAGCTTAGGCTCTGCTGGTCTTCCCCACACAGTGGAGAGTTTACAACATGCCCTTACTCACAAGTGTCACCGTATGGCCCTGACAGCACCCTGTTTTAGAAATGAGAAACCAGGAGCCGGAGAGGGTTGGGCTAGAAGCAAGGTCACAGAGTGAGTGGCTCCAAGGCCTCTTTACTTCGTTCTGCGTCCTTGATCCCCCGGGCGCCGCAGACCTCCTCAAATTGCCATCCCCATGTCAGCACCTGTGGGCAAATGCTTATCGGGCAGCGCTGAAGTCAGTACAGGAACTGAGAGCAAGCTTTTGGAAATGTTTATAGGAATCCCGTGGAGAAGTTTTATACCTACTAACTCTGATCATAAAGAAGTCCAGCCTTGGATGGTGTCTGATTGTTTTAGTGCTTTTTTTCCTAATGATTTTTTCTAATGATGCCGTGTGCCCATGGGCAAGCCTTTTCATTCTTTCATTCAGCATTTTGAGGCGTGGTGGTGGCTTTATCGTGTGTCGCCTTAGCCGAGCTGAACTACATTCCTCAGAATTCCCTCCTCTCTAGGGTCCTGGCCACGTTGGCATCGGCCACAGGAGAAATGTGTGCGAGATCTGGGAGGCGCAGGTTTGTTATACTCTGAAGGTGGTGCAGGGCAGGCCGGCCAGCACAGGAGCTCTCTGATCCAATCTTGCCGGATACTCTGGGACAGGCAACCGCCTAGGCATTGGAGACTGGAAAAATAAACAAATTCTCCTCCTTCCAGTTCTTGGATTCCCTGTCAGCAGGATGGGGGAGGAGGGGTAATTCAATGAGATAAGACACCCAACTGCCGAGGGCGCCTGGGTGGCTCAGTCTTTGGGCGTCTGCCTTTGGCTCAGGTCATGATCCCAGGGTCCTGGGATCGAGCCCTGCATCGGGCTCCCCGCTCCGCGGGAAGCCTGCTTCTCCCTCTCCTACTCCCCCTGCTTGTGTTCCCTCTCTTGCTGTGTCTCTCTCTGTCAAATAAATAAATAAAATCTTTAAAAATACATATATAAATAAATTTTTTTAAAAAGACTCCCAACTGCTCTGTCAAATGTCTGAGTGGACAAGCCCCCAGTCAAGGGCACATGGAGCCTCCTCCCATTGCTTTAGGGGTCCCTTCCCCTGGGATGGGCTCAGGGAGACCAGGAGCCCCCAGGAACTAGGTTTCGGTGACCTTGAGGTGTGTCTGCTCAGGGCTAAAAAGAGAGACCTTTGGGCTCAGTCCACCAGTTAGTCCAGACAAACAGCTCCATGTTAGTCTTCTTTCTTTCATCCTGAGGTCGAAGACCTTGCCGTGTGTGGGAGGCAGGAACAAGCAGCCTCTACCCTGTGTTTCTCAAACTATTGGTGGTGAAGGACCAGCTTCAAAAGAAAAAAAATTCCCATCCATCACAGATCGACACTTTAGTTAAAATATGATAAAAATGAGCCCTTGAGACACGAAGCTGGAAAGGGAGTGGTGGTCTTCTGGCCCAAAGGCAGGGCACCACGCTGACTTGCGCAGAGGACCTGGCCGCTTAGCTCCCTGAGGCGCGACACCCCGGCTGCGCGGCTCAGACTTCTTTCCCCGAAGCTCCCCCTTGGAGCTGGCACGAATGTGCCATGAGCCTGCGCCGTATGTGCCCCACGTCCCGGACTCAGCTCTGAGCCAGCGTCTGCCCCCGGGAGCCTACAGTTCTAAGATGTACACACGTACAGATGATGTTGGTCCTACTACATCTACGAGAAGCGTTTTGGGAGCCCAGAGCAGGGAACTTCTCACTTGGCCAGAGTGAAGGTGACTCAGAAACCGAATCCTGAAGCCCAGCGGGAGCTGCAGGCAGACAAGGGGAGGAAGGGCACTCGGGCCAGGCAAAGAGCGAAAGCCAGGAGGACTGAGAGAGGCCGAGGCTGCAGGGCAGGACGATTGGAGGAGAGCAAGGAGCCCAGGAGAGTGATGCGGGTGCCTGATCATGGGGGTCCCGACGTGCCATCTGTGGAACCCTGGCAGAGAGACACGGAGGGCTGAACTCGGACAGAATCTTCTGGAAGGAGAGGAAATAGGCGGCAGAGACCGTCAGAGCTGGGGCTCAGCTGACAGACGTGGGATCTCGTAGAGGGCAGGGGAGGGTGTAGGCTTGCATTGGAGGCTTAGGGCAGTAGCTGACCAGAGTGAGATAGCTCTCCCTGAGCCACATGCAGTGTCATAGCCTAGGGCAGGAGGTGAGCAGAGACTGGCAAATCCCTTTTGCTTCAGGTTTGGCTTCTTCTAGGTTTGCTCAAGTAGGCCCAGAGTGTTTGCTAGCCTACCAGGACCAGTCTAGACAGGGCTCCCAAATGACTCAGAAATCTGGCAGGCGGCTGGGCCCTGCTCGTACTGCCCAACTTCCTCCTCAACCCAGCTACCTTCAAACGAGGGAATGTGGGGCCCTTGAACTTGAAGCAACCGATTGCTCTTGGAGAAAGTAGAATGTAGGGATTATCTACTCAAAACCATGTTCTTTATAAGAAAGGAGAGGGCCAAGAGGAGCCAAGTGAGGGCAATGAACCTGGCTCTATTCTGCCCCCATTTGGGGTTCTTACTATAGCACCCCTATCATTTGGTTGTCCCCGGCCTGGCTTGACCTCCAGATAGAGGTGCCGAGGACCTTAAAAGGTGATGCCAGGGCAGGGTGTCATTTCCCTGGGGTCGTGACCCCACGTGAGGCATGCTGCTCTGTCAGCACAGGGACAGGTCATCCAAGGACTGACCAGCCTTTGTGTGGCAGAAGCCATCAGAGTTTTAGTGGATTTCATTGAGGGTGGAGCCAGGTGCCGAGACAACTCGTATTAGAAATAAGGACCTCTCAGATTTCCTCACTGCAGGGTGATTTTGGACAAGCCAGTCTCCGGGCCTTGGTTTCTCTGTCTCAAAGTGAGAACGGATCACTGCCAGACTCCCCTCCACCCCAAGTTATGGCATTCCTGCGACCCTGTCCCCTCCTGGCCCACGCCTTGAGCTGTGTACTCCAACGGGGTTCTGCCCGAGCACCCATGGCTGCACTCTCCGTGTGTCTCAGCTCTGCTCCTGGGGGACGCCCCCCCCCCCGCCTCCCCTTCCTGGCAATGCTCCCTCTGCTGCTCCCGAGCCTCTCAAAGTTGGTCATGCACAGGCTGAACTCTGAGGACACCTGTCCTGCCTGACAGTAAACGTGGGTGAAGAGCCACTGAAGCAGGGTGACCACATTTCAGTCCAGCTCCGCTCACTGCTGAAGGCCCCCTGGTATGAGAGCCCTGAGATAGAAACCAAAAGACAAACACTCCAGTCTTGGCTCCGCAAACAGCCATGGTGCCATCGCATGACTAGATTAGATGCTAAGTTGTCTCTGGCTCCAACGTTATAGATGTATGTAAATGTTATATCTATACATAGCCGTGCACCCGCATTATTTAACCTCTATCTATAACAATTTCCCCAAAGTGCTTTTCTATCCATTATATCAAGTGATTGTCGCGACAGCCTTTCGAGGTCAGCAGGGTGCGTGTGTATCTTCTTCACAAATTGGAAAATGGAGGATCAAAAGGGTTAAATGAGTTGCTTGAAGTAATGCTAGTTTGGAAAGAGTTCATACTTTGGAATTAGACCTGAAAGTCAAATCCCAGTTATACCAGTTACTTAACTTCACTGGGCTTTGATTTCCTCAATCATAAAAATGGGAATGGGAAGGTCACAGCCACTTGCCTGTGTGTGCCATCCTTTAAATCACCCGATGTTAGTGCACCGGCTGGCTGTAAGAGCCAGCTTTGCAGCAAGCCAAGGGCTGGGGACAGGGACTGGGGCTGGGGACTGGGGAGCCTGCTAAAGCCCCGCAAGTCCTCATGCCAAGAAGAGTGGCGCCTCCAACCCTGAGTCTCTGCAAGGTAAAGGGACAGAGCCCAGAGGCAGCAAAGGGTGAGGGCAGGAGGAACCTTCAGGGTCCAGGCTTGGACACTTCGGTGCTCCTGGACTCCACAAGGATCATGCTCAAATGCATGTACGTGTATGTGTACACAAATGCATGTACGATTTGTGGTGGTCAGTCAGGTCTTGCCATGTGTATTTGTCTTGGTTGTTGCTGATAAATAGATCATACATGAAAGGCACTGACTGTTGAGTCAGAAAACCTGAATTTCTAATCCTTGTTCGGCCACTAATCTGCTACGTGGCCTTGGTCAAGACCCTTGTCCTTTCTGGGCCTTAGCCATTTTGTTGGTATAATGAGGTCCTTCCAGCTCTAAAGACTATGACATGATGAAATGAGCAAACGCACTTGAACTTACGAACTTGAAAGCAGAACCTAAGGTCTCAAGTGCTGCTTTTCCTCCTGGTAGAGGACTATTCAGCCCTCGGACACTGCTTGCTTGCTCACTCTGAGCCTGGCAGGAGTGGGCCCTTAATAAATAGCTGTTGCATGAATGAATCAATGGTTTTAGGTTTTACTATTTACCGTTTGGACACTGCTCTCATCAAGCAGTGCAATTTGGTGCAAAGAGCAAGAGCCACAGAATCAGACAAATTCCATCTCTGTTTAGAAGCTGTGGGACCTTGGCCAAGTTACTTAAGCTTTTTGAGCCTTCTTGTCTTTGGGGTGTTTGCAGGATTGTTGGAGGATTAAAATAGATAATGGACTTAGGGGATTTAACACAGGGCTTAGTGCATAGTAAATGCTCAAGAAACATTAATTATCAGCGCTGATAGCCAGAGAAACAGATATTGACAGTGGCACCAAAAACCTGCCACTTCTGATAGAATAACAACAGCAATAAGAATAAATCCCTGGGGCACCTGGGTGGCTCAGTCAGTTAAGCGTCTGCCTTCGGCTCAGGTCATGATCCCAGGGTCCTGGGATCGAGCCCTGCGTCGGGCTCCCTGCTCCGTGGGGAGTCGGCTTCTCCCTCTGCCTCTGTGTGCTCTCTATCTCTCACATAAATAAATACAATCTTTTTTTTTTAAAGAATAAATCCCTTATATCAGGTATATTACTTCATAAACTGTCAAGTGTTTTTAGTTTTTATTGTGTTTATCTGATTTTTATTTTTATAATCCTGTGAGGTAGGTACTACCTCCGTTCAACAGATGAGGAGACGGAGGCTCAGAGAAATAGTGACTTGGTCAAGGAAGGTCACACAGCCAGTAAGGGCCAGAGCTTGGACCAGAATTCAGTCCTCCTTTTTTTTTTTTTTTTTAATTTTTTAATGAAGTCATCTCTATGCCCAATGTGGGGCTCGAACTCATGATCTCGAGATCAAGAGTCGCATGCTCCACCAACTGAACCAGCCGGGTGCCCCGAATCCAGGCCTTCTAATACCCGTATTCTCCGGGGTGGGGCTTGTGGCCCATCAAGCTACTGTCCTTCCCTGATAGGGACGCAGAGGGACACATTGTAAAAGTGCGCGTGATGATCCTCTCTGCTGTGAGAATCAGAGATTAGACACACCCCACCCAGCCTGGGTTCCCCAAGTAAGTATTCCAGAGCGGGCATCACCCGTTCGTTCTTACCCGGCTTTCCCGCTACATGAAGTAAGGCTTCTCTTTATATGTATCGTTGTGTTCATTTCTTCTCCGGTCTCAAGGAGGCACTCTTATTTTGGTATTCTAGGACTTAGTGAACAAGCCTGACTCCCCCTAATTTATCCTTCCTTATTTCTTCTTTCAGTCTGCCGACTAATGAGGAGCATCCTTCTGCATGAACAACATCCTCTCCTTAGTCAGTAGTTGGTTTCATGATCAGAACTACGTAGGACCTTCCTACAAGGATTTTGCAAAAAATAAGGTGATATCCCCCTAGTGTCCTCTCCTATACTTTTTTAGCCATTTGGGTTGGAGCTGCAGAAAAGGCCGCTACCTTCCGGGAAGATTATTAATATTTACATGCGTCCCTTCCTCACCCCACCCCTGCTTAATTCACTAGGCAATGAGAACCCTTGGATAGGAGTCTCACTCAGCAAGATGACACGGCGGTGGCGCGTGCGGAGGCCAAGTGTCGGACACCCTTCCCCCGGACAGTGGCAGTGGCAACGGAATTAAAGGGACAGATGGGAAACACTGTCGGAGGTAGAATCTGTTGAACACAACGACTTTTCTTTGCAAAGGTGGGAGGCAAGAGAAAGAGGAGGAAAAGACATTCTGAAATTCTGAGCCCGAGTGACAGGAAGCAAAGTGGTATCATTAATAGAAATGAGGAAGTTAAAAGGCAGGGCTGCCATTTGGAAGGGAAGATGCCAAATTCACTTTTGCATCAAAAACAGTAAAGGTGAGACCTGCGTAGGTCCAAAGGACACATCCGTTGAGACCTAATTCTTGACTCGGGGAGGTTATATTGAGTCTGTGATGCTAGCAGGACGTTCAGAGTTGGAAGTAAGTGGAAGTAAGTGGGTATAGATTTGAGATCCAGAGTCATCCCTGATGTGATCACGTCCCAAATGTGGGCCCTGAAGGAGAAAATACTGGGTGAGCCAAGGGCCAAGAACATTTAGAAGGGAGGAGAAGGAAGACAAGCAAATGGAGACAAAAAAGGCTGTGGTCCAACGGTAGAACTGGGATTCTGTATTGCCAAAGAACCAAGAGAGGGTGGCATGGCAAGAGAAAAGGATGTCAGCCTGCCAGAAGTCTCTGAGAGGTCTGAGAAAATGTGATTGGACTTGCTGGAGACCTTTCAGAGAGGGTTCTAGAAGGTTTGATGGGAGCAGGATCAGGGGTTTGTGTTCCAGGACTCAGTCTGCTATCTGCTGGTTGAGGGAGCCAGTGTCCGTGTCCACAGCAGCAAAGATGGAGTAAGAATACCCATTTTCGGCCTTGCTGTGAGGAATGAGATCCAGAGGAGGAAGGGTCAAGAGCCCCTTTGAATGCCTCCTTTGTCCTGGGCATTGTGCTAAGTGCTTTTGTCCACCGTATGAGAGTCCTTTGGACACCCTAACATGATAGGCCAACACGAGGGATGGTTACCACCACTATTAAAATCGGAGATTATAATGATCAGAGAAATGAATGGGAAACGGGAAGGAGACCCAGAGAGGATCGATTGTTCATTCACAAAACCTGACAACACATGGACTGTGAAAGATAAGAGCCATGGCTTGACAGAAAGTCACCTGTGAAGATGAAGGGCACCAGGGGGGACTCAGTGGGTTAAGCGTCTGGCTTCGGCTCAGGTCATGAACTCAGGGTCCTGGGATCGAGCCCCGCATCCATCGGGCTTCTTGCTCAGCAGAGAGCCTGCTTCTCCCTCTCCCTCTGCCTGCCACTCTGCCTACTTGTGATCACTCTCTCTCTTTGTCAAATAAATAAATAAAATCTTAAAAAGAAAAAGATTAGTGTTGCCTCGGCCATCTTTATGAACCAGGGGAAGGAAGAGCCAGAAGGGGCCAGGAGGAGCGTACTCCTTCGGCCACCGGCCCTCTGCCTCTGAGGGGCTCCATGTTAGAACCCTGTTCCCTCTCCTCACCCCCCTACGCTCCCCCCCCCCCCCCCCCCCTGCCGCTGCCTCCCGCACGCATTTTCCACATTCACTCTCCTGCTGATTAACCAGTCTCTTCACTCCCGTGACCCCACCCACCCACCTGCAGACCTCACAGAGCCCCTGTGAGCACAGACCGAAAGGCCACGGGGCCATCCTGTGGGGACTGGTTGCACAGGCTCTGCCCTCAGGCCCTGGCTCCTAAGGTACCCTTCCCCCAGACTTTCACCCACTTGGCTGGCAGGGAGGACCTGGGCTCCAAGCCACCGACGCTTTTCTCTTTTGTTCCTGATAAAGTACAGTGATCACGATGAGGTCCTGGCAGAATCCCCAGGAAGCTGCAGTCCTTGGGAGGAGAGATTCTGTGGGGCAGGAGGAAACCATGGGAACCTCGGCCCTCTCTGAGATCACCTCTTTTCCTGAGTGGCTCTGGGGTCAGCTGGGTACTATGGGGTTTTCTCTAAGGGAACAGTCTTATCAGGCCCCTCCGAGTAGTGACAGCAATAAGTAATAGAGCAGGAGAAGGGCAGATGAAGGCAAGGTGGTGTCTGCCTGCCTCGGACTCCCTCTGGCTTCAGCCCCTCCTCTACTCTCTTCTGGATTGCCACAAGGTCCCCCTTGGTGCCCGTCCAGCCCGAGCTTACCTCCTGAGGTCTCTCCTGGATCTGGGCATAGCCAACACTCCTGCTTTATGAGTCTCCCCACCTCCCCCCGGATAAAGTCCTCCATACTTCGCAAAGCATGCGAGGCTTTTCCCATTTTGAACTCTGCCCGTGGCAGGTCTGAGAGAATGGCTGGAGCCATTCCCTTCTGTTCTTTATTCATTCTTTCATTCATGCACTCATTCACGTCTTCAGCAAATGTCTTTCCGAGCCTACTCTGGGTGGCCTTATGCTGGGATCTGCTGGGCACCCCACACCTGGCTGGTCCCCACTTCGCGCCCATCCTCAGCTGCACTCACTGCCTTTTAGACCTTGATGCCTTCTCGTGGCCTGTTCTTAGCCTGTGAGGCTCCTCCACGAGAGAGTCCCCGGTTCTCCCGTTCAGATTGTCACTCATTCTGAGCTCCCCGACCTTTAAAATTTTTTCATTGAAGTTATTTATGTATTTGTGACAATCCCCCTTTTGAAAAAAATTACAGTCTTCCTTACTGTTTCAGTACATCTTTAACAGACATAAAAGTCAGTGTACTCTCCTGGTGTCGGGGGGCGGGGGGCTTGCTTCATCCTCTCTTATCCTGTGAGCCAGGCTTTTTGGTTCAGATGTCTAGTGCTACTCTTTAAAGTCAGAGCGGCCTCATTCTCTTCCTGTCGGAGTTTATGACATGAACGAAGCACACTCAGGACTGCTACCAGCCTGACACAGAGGAGGCTGACCACTGTGACAATGGCACGAAGGGGACCCTGTGTGGCCTCTACTGCCCTCCCCCCCCAGTTGGCTAGAGTGATTTTCCTACCTGCCCTGCATCAGGTTGCTCCACACCAAAGTTCTACAGTAGGTCCTTTCCACTGACCTCATCAGGAGACAGGCAGGGTGATGTCCGGAAGGTGCCCAGCTGTGCTAGTGGCCAGCCGCAAGTACCTGCCTAGTTCATCTTTCTTAAACCTCAGTCCCTCCAGGTTGTAGTTCAATATAACAACATGGGTCCTGTTTGTCATCAAACACAGGCCTGCTCTGCTTGCCCCACGAGAGGCCAGTAAGAGACAAGGTGCTGGAGCAACAAAAGCAACTTTATTTGAGAAACCAGTTAACCAAGAAGAGGGTGCGCTAATGTCCCAAAAAACCATCTTCCCATCTCAGTGCGTCGAGGGGTTTTTAAAGGGGGAGGGAAACAGGAAAAGAAACTGGCTAAGGTGCTACCGGGGTTTGAGCAATCAATCCGATGTCTTCTATAAACATGGGCCAGGTTCTTCATGTTCCTTAAGAAACTCTAAACAGAATTGATTACTATAAGCTTATCACTTGCTTAGGGGGTAACATGCAAGAACGTGCTGATTATTTTGTGCAATGTGTTCTGTCTTAATTCGGCGTTCTGATTTCAGCTAGTTCCTCCAGCTGGCTACGAGCACTCAAAGTCTAAAGTATGGAGGGAGAAGTGTTCGAGGCAAACTGAATTCAAGATCGAGTTAGTCCTGCTACACCTTCACCTCACAGGGTTGGGGTGAGAAGCTAATGAGGGGAGTGTGCCAGCACTCAGGGACCTAGAAATCACCCCACTGAAACATGAGGGCCGCTTATGAACTCCTGATTCCCAAGGCTGTCCTCACCCCCCACCTCCCTCTGTTCATCCTTACGTCCCACTTATATCCTCAGTCCACCTTCACGATCCAGGGCTCGGGGCATCGATCCCAAGCAAGCTCCAACCAGCTGGAGTCTGGGGGCCTGCCTCTCCACCTATCCTTTTGATGTCTCCATCTTTATTTCCTGGAGTCTGTCCGGCTCTACTGTCCAGTGCTTCGTGTGCGCTCCCTGTCCCGTCGCCCAGCTCGCCTGTGCGCTTCCTGAGTACAGGGCAAGGACCGTGTCCGGTTGGTCGCCGGGCCCCCCGCTCCCCCCACCACCATGGCGCCTTGCACAAAGAAGCAGAGCAGAGGTCCCCCAATTCTTTCCTGAGTGTCGGGGGGCGGGGGCTTGCTTCATCCTCTCTTATCCCCTGTACTGATTACAGGGTTCAGAGCCCTGCACGAGTCCGGGGCCGGCTCGTTTCTCCAGGGAGGCTGCAGGACGGCGCTAATGTGGAGAGCGCGGGCAACGCGGAGATAACGGACTCCCGAGTCCAGCGGGCCGGGGAAGGGCGTCGCCCAGACCCGGCCGAGCCGGGCCGGGAGTGTGCCCGCGTCAGGTGCAGAGCCCGGGAGCGCCGGGCGTGCGCGTACGCGCCCCGGAGCGCGCGGCGCCCAGCAACCGCCTGGTCTGCCCGCCCGGCTCCTCTGAGATCTCTCCTCCGGCGCCTGGGGCTGGAGCGCGGGGGGGGGGGGGGGGGGGGGGGGGGGGCGGACACGTAGCGGCCTTGCCGCTGGGCTCGACTCAGCGCGGGCGCGAGGGCGGGGGAGCCGGGGACCACCGCTCCAGCCCGCTGGCCTTCGAAAGATCCTCCTGGGCCAATGGCAGGCGGGGCGACGCGCCCGGATTGGTGCAGGCGCTCTGCTGATCACTGTGGAAACCAGGGCGGCGGGGAACGCGGGAGGATGCGGAGCCGCGGGCGGGGGGAGCCGGAGGGGCGGGCGGAAGAGGCGTCCAGGTCCTGAACGACCCCGGAGTTTTTCCTGGAGGCAAAAGTCCACTACGGGCTGGCGGGCGGAGGGCGGGGCGGAGCACAGACACCAGTTGGGGGCACTGGGTAGCCGGGGATAGTCAGAGGGAAGGCAGGGGTGACTCCCGAGCGCGGGCAAGGAGGCTGGGGGAAGGGCGCGGCGGGAGGAGGAGTAGGAGAAGACAAAAGCCGAAAGGGAGGAGGGCCCGGGCCGCACACTCGAGCTGCGGGCGTGGAGGCCACAGTGCACGGGGCATCCCGGTCAGCAGGCAGCATGGGGAAAGGGGGGAACCAGGGCGAGGGGGCCACCGAGCGCGAGGCGCCCATGCCCACCTTCAGCTGGGAGGAGATTCAGAAGCACACCTTGCGCACGGACAAGTGGCTTGTCATCGACCGCAAGGTCTACAACATCACCAAATGGTCCAGCCGGCACCCAGGGGGCCAGCGGGTCATCGGGCACTACGCGGGGGAGGACGCTACGGTAAGGGTGTGGGGGCTCTCCTGCCGCCTTTCTCTTCTGCAGGCGGGAGTCAGGAGCCAGGGATCCCAGGGCTCCAAACCAGACCTTCAGCGCTGAATGGAGCGTCCTGGAGGCAAGGAAAGTGTGCCTACTGCGCTCGTTCCCCGTCCCAAACCCTCATCCTTTAGGACAGCGGGGCCACCTGGCTATGGGGGTCGGATTTTGGAGCCCGGGAGGCAGCAGCGCGGTGGAGATCCAAGCGGTGGGGAACCGGGTCTACCGAGCACGCTAAGGACACAGGCCTCCCATCCTTCCGCCGGGTTCACACGGAGCCAGGTACTCCCCAAAGGGGGCCCTCGGGCCCTAGGTGTTTGGCATCCCCAGCTCGGAAGATGGCCGCTTCTGGGCGCCGAGGAGCGGAGCGGGAGAGGAGCCAGGTGTGGGATTCAGCGCACGTCCCTCACTCTCCAGCCAGAGTAGGGGGTGAGGAAGGAAAAGGCCTGTCTCCGCAGGGCTTGCTCCTGCTCTGAGAAGGTCCGCAATGGCTGCCACAGAGAGACCGCCCGGGAGCTCCTGTTCTCAGGCTTGCAAGGACTACCAGGACCCATCCCCTAAAGGGTCGGTTCTTGGGCACCGGGGTGGGGAATTGGAAGGAGAGTTTGCAAAGCCCAGGTCGAGAGGGGCCTGGAGCAGTGTGGATTTAGCAACCCTAGGCTGGTTTGGCAACAGGTCCAGCTGGGCCAGAGTTACTCAGACTTCTCAACTACTCAATGGTCCTCTGTTTCTAAATCCTGCCAGGAATGCCCTTCCCTCATCTGCACTCCTAAAGGTATTGGGAGCCCAAGGTATTGGGGCCAGAGCCAGAGCGGCCCATCTTACCCACACCAGGTGTGGCTCAGTCCCTTTGGCACCTCCTGATCCCGAGTCTGCAATCCTTGCATTTCTTTAGAGTGCTGCTGGAGCCCAGGGGAACTCCAATGGGAGAGAGGGAACCCAGGAGAGTCAAGGAGGGAAGAAAGGGGCCTCGGCGGCGGCAGCGAGTGGGAGGCTACTTGGGAAGGGTGAATAGGGGAGAGGCCACGGGAGAGATAGCTGGATCGGGAGAGATAGCTGGATCGGGAGAGATAGCTGGATCGGGAGAGATAGCTAGATCGTGGCACCTGGACGCCTAGCATGCTGACCATTTGGGGGCTTTTGCTGTCCTAGCTGTTTGGACCCTGTCAGTCTGTGCAACTTTTGATCTCCCTACCTTTTCCAAGTCTCCTTGGGATAGGCCTACCCAGGCAGTTATAATCTAGGCTGCGAATGGCTTATGGCTTTGGGGAGCAGGGTCTGGGCATATATGTGAGCTCAAGAAGACGGTCAACAAGAGATGGTGCCTACAGCTTTTGGGCCCATCCGGTTTTACCTGCTTGTCAACACTGCTTCAGCCCTGGGGGCTGTGCCGCTAATCATAACTTAGTGGGCGTAAGGTTTTCAGACCATCTGTGTTATGTCACGTGGCCCTTCCCGCCCCTGTTTGCAGGAGCTGGGTAAGGGCAATTCTCAAATAAAAGACCTGCCTCCTGGCCGAGCTCTTCCCACCAGTAACTATGCTCTCTTACGTGGAGAAATATATATTGTGCGGCGAAGCGCTTCATAAGCTGTGAGTAAGCACTAGAAACATTGCTTCTTGTCACTGGTCAGGCAAGTGAGAGAAGAAGGTGAGGATTATGGTAAAGTAAGCAACAAGGAATTAGGTGAAAAAAAATGTTGAAATCTACGCCCCCTTTATGTGTTGTGTTAACACATTGCGAAATCCTTATCCCCGAAGCTTACCACCTTCTAAGATGAGGCTTTCAGGGCCTGGCATGTGCTAAGTGGGGATATAGTGGTGTACCGTGGAGTGGGCAACTGGATTCTCCTCTCTTCGCTGTCTGGGACCGGGGTGGGGAAAGGCCGCGGGCAGCACGGGCGTGTAGGGAAAGGACAGAGGACCCTGGGAGGTAAGAATAGGCTAGGAATCAAGAGACCCTTGGTCTTGGGCCGTTGAGAGGTGGCTTTGCCTCTCAGAGCACAGACTTCTTCCTTAGAGCTTGGGACAGACAGAGTATTAGGGCCATGCAAGTTGGGGAGGGACCGGTCAGCAGATAAGAGTTCGGATCCCCCGGAGCACTCAGCGCACTGTTTTGAGCCGATCATGGTGCAGTAACATCCTCCGAAGAGGCCGAAAGTCCAAGAAGCCATTCTTGGGACAATTCAGGGCCTCTATAAGGGATTTTCCTGTTTCTGAAGAAAGGGCCTCAGAAGTCAAGATCACCTCTTCCCCAAAGGGTGACCTAGCCAAGCGCAGCTGTCATTTGGTGCTTCTGCAGAAGGAAGAATTTGGCCTTGCCTGTAAGAATACAGGTGCTTAATTTTTGCAATTCACAGAGCACGTGCGTGCATGTTAGTGCAGCTGGCCCTCGGATCAGACCTGTAGGTATCTCTCATTGCTCTTAGGTTTAAAAACCTTGCTCGAGTTTGAAAACCTTGCTCCAGTGGTAGCACTCAGCCCCTGAGCTCAGGATCTGTCATCACAGAGCCCTCTAGGCCCACCCCTCTCCCTCTCTCCCTTCCTATTCCACCTCCCCTGCCCTCTGGCACTCCTTTGCTCTCCACCTTGCTGTGGGAAAAGGAACGCTCCTCGTCCCAAGGATGTCTGCTCTTCAAGGCAGAGGCTCACCACCCACCACTGCAGAGCTTCCCCCACTTGGGGCTTTGAATCTTCAGCTGCGATTCATCACACAATTATTCGGTGTCTCCGCGGCTCTGAGCTGGGCCCCGGGCGTTAAGATGAACAATTCAGACAATGACCACATCTGGTGGGTTTGCTTCTCTCCCTTCCTCTCAAGCTGGGACTTGACACTGGATCCTCTCCTTCTAGGCGCCAGCTCCCCACCTCCTGCCTTGTCTCCAGCTTTTCCTGCCCCATCTGCATCGGTCGCCTACTAGAACCCGGGGAAGGCGAGAAGTGGTCAGGGTTCTTTCCATCGGTGAACCTGCTCCTATGTTGTTCTAATGAAAAGGCAACCGGTTGAAAATGGCACGATCTCTGACCTCCTTTAGACAGGGCAGGAGGGTCGTGGTATTCGGAGTCAGAGGACCTAGGCTTGCATCCCCGCTTTAGGAATTCCTAAGCGAGGCATTTCCTGTGAACTTTGCTTTCACACGTCTGTGAAATGGGAGGTTGTTGCCAGGCTCCAATGGGCTGTGCATAACTTCACTCTTTCACCCCCAGGACGCCCTACAGGTGTGAGGGATCGTTACTGGGTGTCCCTTAGCCTCCTGTGCCCCTATGTGCATGTCCCCAGCACCCAGAGTAGGTAGCTAAGTAGACCACAGAGTGTGAAGAAATGTTGAGTGTCCCCATTTTCACCAAAGGAAAAGGTGTTGACAGCGCATGAAATCGCTCCTCTGTTTTTGCCCAGAAGGCAGCTGTACCTTCTGAGCGGGATCCGGGCAGGGCAGGCTGGCCCCCCGCTGACTGCAGCCTCAGGCAAGCACCCAGCGAAGCATCCTCCCATTGCTTATCCTTTGTGAGAATCCTCTCAGGCCCCGTGGGTTTCCTCTGCTGTCACTTGCGCCTACCTTCTGTGTAGATGTGCCCTTCCCACCCCCGGGGCCTTGCGTGTGCCAGATACCAGCTGAGAGATGCTCTCATCGAGAACGCTCTGGTCACAGAGCTCGGCCCCCAGCCTCTTCCTTTCCGTGGGATGCGCCACGGTCCAGGGGCTCCACCATGGGAAGGGCGTCAAGTGACTCTGTCTCTAGCTGAGAACTCAGGGTACTTCCTCAGCTTCTCCCTCTTTAACCCCTTGTTCTGCGGAGTCCTGCTCCCCAGGGCTGCTACCTGAGACATGGAATGCCCTGAGTTTGCTCCTCCCATGTTTCCTGGGTCCAGGCTCAGTGCCCAGATGTATGAGGCTGGCCTGGAGACTAGCTCTGCTCTGCAGAGAAGGTGGGCACAGCCGGAAACAAATCATGGCTCCCAACCCTCGGTGTGGTAGGAGCCACCAGCTCTACCCTGAGTGGGGTTGGGCCAGGGAAGGTGTCTTCACGAAGAAGTTGGCTGGCGTTGGCGCTGGGGGTGGCGGAAACAGGAAGTGCAGCGTACGGGGTCTTCCATTTTGGGATCTCTGGTCCCTCCTCCAGCAGCCTGCCCTTCCCACCCTGCAGCCCACACACCTGCCCGCCTGAGGACAGGTCCAGTCTGCTCTCAAGCTGTTGCTGCTCCTTTCTCTTCACCCTTGTCTCAGGCCCTCCTGGAAAGCCGTTGGCTTCTCTTCCTGACAAGTGAGGACAGATTCTGGTTCCAATTCTTGTTCCCAAAGTCAACGTTTGGATTGGCCCCCTCTTGCCTTACCTGGTGACGTCCCTAGCACCAGCCAGACACTTCTATAACCCAACAGTTACTGGGAACCTTCTGTAGGAGTGTGAGGTCCCTCTGCGACGCTTTGAAGGGGAAGACACAAAAAGTGCTCAACTCTCAGCGGGGAGGAAGCTTGTTTTGATTGAGGCATGTGTATGAACATTGGGAAACTCTAGAAGTAGGCACACCTGCAATGTGCCTGCAGGCTAGCAACTTCGCCTCTCTCAGTCTCTTTTCTTGTCTCTAAAATAGGACCTGCCTTAGAGTTTGGTAAAGGTTAGCGCTTATGTACACCTAAGTGTAGCTCAGTGGCTAACCTACATGTCTCAACATGCGGCAACTCTGCAACCCCAGACTGCGGCGGGAGAGGGTGAAGAGTTCTGGTGTCTTAGAAGCATGAGCCAGTTGCACACAACAGCGCAAGAAGGGTCTGAACATGATTGCAGAGTGGGAGAGTTTCCTGGGGTTCGAGGCGGCAGATCTGTGGGATCCTGGGCCCTCACATTCACTTGTAAGCCCCTCTTAAGCATGGTCGTAAGCCTTGGGGTTGCAGTGGCCCTGCAACGGTTGCAGACGGCTGTGGCCCTTCCCTTGTGGAGCTCAGCATAGTCTAGCGGGGGTGGAGAATGACATACATGGAAGTAATACAGCCCGTGAATTTGTAACTGTTACGAAGAAGGCAAAACAGGGCAATGTCCAAGAGAGAGTGTGGGGCTGGGGGGTGGTTGGGAAAAGCTGGCCACGGGGCACCATGGGAGCAGGGCTCCCAGGCAGAAGGAAGCGCCGTGCTAAGGTCCTGGCATCAGCATGAGTTTGGTGGGTTCACAGGTGTTCTTCACCTGGTTTGCTCAGAAAGCCGTCAGATCTACCAGGGACGGCCAGACAATCTAACAGCACTTGGTTTCCTCAACGGGCAGGAGGGATGTGGTGCAGCAGTCCCTGAGTCAGGTGAAACTGGATTTGATCCTGGCTCTGCACTTGGAGCAGAGGATGTCCCCTTCCTGTGCTCCGGTGTCTTCATCTATACCACAGGGTGCTCAGCCTTCGGGGAGGGAGCGTAAACAAGGCTCCTGGCTCCCTCCCTGTCACATGGGGGGGTGAGAGGCCACCCGAGAGCCCTCTGGAAATGGCCAAGGAATGGCCTGGGTCAGGATGGGAGTCTGTCTGTCTGTCCCTCTGCTCCACCAAGTTCCCCAGCCCAGGCGGGGGCTTGAGGGCATGACCTAGACCTGGGGCTGGGGTGAGGTAGGGCAGCGGATGCTGGCTGAGAAATGAGCCACCTCGTCCCTCAATTCTTCACCACCTGCTCCTAAGAATGGGGACGTGGTCTAACATCATCACAATACCTTCTTTGCGATTAAGAGAATGAACAGTAAGTCCTTCCTATGACCAGATATGTGGTCCATATTCAAATTTTCTCCTTCAACCCCAAAAATGACCTGTGGAACGGCTGGGTCTTTATTTTTTTTCCCCCTCCAAATAGGAGACTTTCAAATCAAGCACTGCCTTTTTAATAATCTTTTTGTTTTATCTTTTTCAGCTTTTATTTATTTATTTATTTTTAAAGATTTTATTTATTCATTTGACAGAGAGAGACACAGCAAGAGAGGGAACACAAGCAGGGGGAGTGGGAGAGGGAGAAGCAGGCTTCCCGTGGAGCAGGGAGCCCGATGCGGGGCTCGATCCCAGGACCCTGGGACCATGACCTGAGCCGAAGGCAGACGCTTAACGACTGAGCCACCCAGGCGCCCCTTTTTTCAGCTTTTTAAAGGCTAAACACCCCCTCCCAACATACACACGCGCACACACACACACACACTTCCCACCCCCAGCTACGTTGATGTTTCTCATGGTGTCATTTGACTTCGTCCTCTGTCCTGCAATGTGTGAAAGTTTGGCTCACTGCTGGGTAAATGTTTGCCACTGGGTCATCGTATTGTAGCCCATGATGTCTGCTCATCCCTAATGGAAATGCCATGTTGGTTATGAGATGATTTATGTAATAATTTACATAATGCATATAGAAAAGAACCTAGAGGGAAACAAGCAAAAATATTAGCAATGGTGGTCGCTCTCTGGGTGGTATTTATTTTCCTCTTTATTCTTCTGTACATTCTCTAAATTTGCCCAAATCGAGCACATTATAACTTTGTAATTAGAATTACAATAATAATACTGTTTTTTTAAGATTTTTTATTTATTTATTTGACAGAGAGAGTGCAAACATGGGGAGCGGCAGGCTGAGGGAAAGGGAGAAGCAGACTCCCCGCCAAGCAGGGAGCCCCGACATGGGGTTCGATCTCAGGACCCTGGGATCATGACCTGAGCAGAAGGCAGACGCTTAACCGACTGAGCCACCCAGGCACCCCTACTTTTTAAATTTTAAAAGCAATAATACAGCAGTATTAGAGAAAGTTTGAGAATAAAATAAAGCAAGGCATAATGCCACTACCTTAACACATAACCGTTTAGGGCTTCATCGTTTTCATAATTATTTTCATGCTTTTTCTAATAATGCAAAAGCTTTTGTCAGACATGTTTTTTGCCTAGTTCTGTATTTGGTTTTGGCTTGACATGATCTCCCAAGCACATTTTCTGTGCTGTAGTGGGCTCCAGCCCTGTGCTTTTCGTTGTAAACCATGTGCTTGGGGTGGCGGGTGGTGTGGTTTCCTGGGTGCCCTGCCCAGTCCGTGCATCTCCCTGCAGGGGTACATTTTTCTGACTCGCCCGGAGGCATCCTGAATGTCTGCACACACCCTTGGTGAGCTGAGGGTGGAGACCCAGGGGTAGCGCCGGTTTGGCCGGGCACCACGGAATCCGCCGAGATGAGGCAGGAGAGAGCATTTGGGGCCAGGTCCCGGGAGGCCTCGCTCAGTGTCCCAAGTGGGGACGTGGAGAGCGGCTGCTGGTGAGCCCTGCCCTCCCTGGTTGAGGTCTCCCACTTACCACCTGCTTCCCTGCTCCCTAGGATGCCTTCCTCGCCTTCCACCGTGACCTTGATTTCGTGCGCAAGTTCATGAAGCCTCTGCTGATTGGAGAGCTGGCTCCGGAGGAGCCCAGCCAGGACCATGGCAAGAACGTGAGTGTGCCCAGACCAAGGAAGGAGGGGAGGGTTTGCAGGGAGAGGGGGTGCCCACCCAAAGACAGAGTGCCAGGTGTGGGCCAAGGGAATTTTATGCCAGTCCAAGGGAGCCACCGCACAATGCCTGGGGTTAGGCAGGACTCAGATTCTGCAGTGAGCCTCTTCCTCCTGCTGCCAGCCTAGGCTGGCCCCCTACCTTGGAGTGATTCTTTCCCAGGCTCTTCACGTCCGTGGTGTCAATAGAGTTAGGCTGGGCCCAGGGTCTTCTCTTCTGGTCCCGTCCTCCCACCGTTTTCTCTCTCTCCTTCCCGGGAAATCCAGCCCATTCCATGTGTCCCTTCCCCTGGCTCTCCCCGTCTCTGCCCCTCCCCTTTCTCCCCAAGGCTGATGGGGGGAGATTGTCTTCACCCCTCCCTGGAGCTGACCTGGGTTTCCATCCTGCTTCCTTCACCCATGGCTCCGCCCTCCGCCCTCCCCAGCCCCCCTGTAGGCAGGCAGCTTCTCGCCTCTCCTCGGTGTCCTGTGGGCTTCCGCCTTCCTGACGCTGCCTTCTTGGCCCCTACCTGGTTTCCCCGCTTTCCCGACTTAAACGGGTGTTAGCCACTCTTCAGATTCTTTGCCACTTATCACCCGGGCTCCCAAACCTGGCTTCCTCCCCCCACATGGCACCCTGTCTACCCTTTCAAAGCACCCTCTTCCCCCCACCTGCTTGACCCCTGCTCCTTCGCCCAGCCATGCTCATGTCTCCAGAGCTGCCCCCGACTCCACCTTGGCCTCCCCCGCTCCACATCCCCAAGGCCCACCCAGTGGTCCTGCCTCCCTGAACTCCCTAGGGGCAGGGATGTCGTCCGGCAGTCTTGTGTCCCCCACCACAACCCCCTCGACAGAGTGCCCAGAGCAAGTGGGGGCAGGGTTGGGTAGTGGAGAAGTGCGAGCTTGTGTGTGTGTGTGTGTGTGTGTGGTGTACATAGCACAAATTTTACCATTTTAGCCAGTTTTAGATGCACAGTTTGGTGGCTTGGGAGCACATTCACATTGTTATGCAAACTTTACCATCATCTACTTCCGGAACTTATTCATCACCCCAAATTATAACTGTCCCCATTAAACATTAACTCCCCATTAAACATCCCCCCTCCCTGCAGCCCCGGTGAACACTACTCCACTTCCTGTCTGTGATTCGCCTACTCTAGGTAGCTCAGGTACATGGGATCATTCAGTATTTGTCCTGTGGTGTCTGGCTTAATTTCACGGAGCAGGGGGTCTGCAAGGTTCATCCCTGCAGTAGCGGGTGTCGGACTCTCCCTCCTCTTTGAGGCTGAATACTATTCCATTGTGCGGATAGACCACGTTCTCTTTAGGCATGCATCCATTGATGGCTAGTTGGGTTGTTTCTGCCTCGTGCCTTGGGAGTAATGCCACCGTGAACGTGGTGTGCAAAACACTGGCTTTTGAGTCGAATCCTTTCTCTGCCGCCTACCTGGCTGGGGCCAAATGTGCAGTCCTCCGGGCTGTGGAGGCCCAGGCAGGTGTGGCGGGCGTGATGCGTGGTGGCTGGGCTCCCTCGGGTCACAGGCCTGTGGAGCGGCCCCTCTTGCCACCGCTTCTCCTGGCGAGAAGACATCGGTCCCCTCCAGCGCAGCTAGGTGGCCAACACCTTCCCTGTGCTCTTGCTCAACAGTCCCAGATCACCGAGGACTTCCGGGCCCTGAGGAAGGCCGCTGAGGACATGAACCTGTTCAAGAGTAACCACCTGTTCTTCCTCCTTCTCCTGGCCCACATCATCGTCATGGAGAGCATTGCCTGGTTCATCATCTTTTACTTTGGCAATGGCTGGATTCCAACCATCATCACAGCCTTTGTCCTTGCTACCTCTCAGGTGAGGTGGGGCACCCTCACCGGACGCCTACAGCCCCCACCCTAACCCCCACCCCCACCCCCTTAGCTCGCAGAGGCCGGGGACGCTTGAAGGCTGGCTCTGTGAAAGCATCTCTTTCCCCAGGCCCAAGCTGGATGGCTGCAACACGATTATGGCCACTTGTCTGTCTTCAAGAAGTCCGCATGGAACCACGTTGTCCACAAGTTCATCATTGGCCACTTAAAGGTAAATACCGGCAGCCCTGGGCGTCTGCCCATCAATCAGCAGCTGGCTCGGCCCTGGCTTACTTTGCCCGGGGCCAAGTCTCCTCCCGGGTCAGTGTCTGTGGCCTCAGGGTAACGCGCCGGGGAGCCAGGCCTTCCTGCTGGGGTTTTCGAATCCTCCCCTCCTCTGACCTTCCCAGCCCTGTCTCCGTATCAAATCGACCAGCAAAAGCAGCATGCTGGTTATGAGGACAGGCGCACACTGCCCTTGTACATTGACTCAGTTGATGATATTGATATTGTTTGCTCGTTATCTAAAAACTTTTCTAATAAGTCCCTCTTAGTCTGAAAGAGAGATATTGTCGCGGAAGTCTTTAGATAAGGGACATGAAAGAGCACAATGATCAGCTGGGCCACAGGACCAGAGTTGTATTTAAGGCTCGTGGGGAAATAGTTCCTGTCCTCCCCCCTGCCGCTGAGGAGGTCGCCCCACAAAGCGTTACAGCGAGGCAAGTTCATCAGAAGACAGGCTGGACTTGCCAGCGACCTTGGACTCATCCGATTGGCTTACCTCCTTGCCGGCTCGTTCTGAAACAGATCATCCCCTACTCGGCCCTTTCCCAGAAGCAGCCAGCTGCTTCCTAAGAAAGGCTGGGTCCTAAAGAATCCCACCACCCCGCCTCACTCTGGCTTGGGAAGAGCTAGCTGTCTGGGTTAAGCATATACCCCGCCTCTGACCTCTAACCTCTGGGCCCAAGTACCCCATCTTTGGAACAAAGCGCTCTACTATGCACACCCACTCCCTTCAACCCAGACCGCGGAGAGCCCATGGCTTGTCTTGTGGGCCCCGGATCTGGTTGGGGGCGAACCAGCGCTGAACTAGGAACCGGTTCCCTTGCAGCTTGCCTGGCCCTGAGCCTGAGGCAGCCTGAGAACCTGGTTTCTGTCCAGACATTCAGGGCTGAAGGGAGCGGGTGTGCATAGTAGAGCGCTTTGTTTCATTTCATACTCTTGTCTGCTGGACAAAACCCTCCTCGGTATTGGAAAGTAACATCTCACTCCCGACCTGCGTTATCCCCACCCGCTTAACAAAGATGGGCTGTGTCCTGTATCCAGATTCTGGGTGGAAGCCGGGAGGGCCTTTCCTGCCTCACATCCCGCAGTTTTCTTTTCTTTCTTTTTTTTTTTTTAAAGATTTTATTTATTTATTTGACAAAGAGAGACACAGCAAGAGCAGGAACATAAGCAGGGGGAGTAGAAGAGGGAGAAGCAGGCTTCCCGCCGAGCAGGGAGCCCGATGCGGGGCTCAATCCCAGGACCCTGGGATCATGACCTGAGCCGAAGGCAGACGCTTAACGACTGAGCCACCCAGGCGCCCACATCCCTCAGTTTTCGCAGGGCCTTGGAGCGCAGCTCTTGTGTCAGACGGAGGACGAGGCCAGGGCAGAGGACTGGCCTCCATGGAGAATGTGGGCTAATGACATCAGAACTCTGGGATAGGGGGAAGACGGGGTACTTGGGCCCAGAGGTTAGAGGTCAGATTCAGGGGCTGCACTCATGGCTGGTCAGTTCTCTGCTTTGCTGTGTCCTTCTTGCCATGTGTAGGCCGGGGGGCACAGTTATGCAGCTCACCCTAGGGTGCCCCAGAGCCTGGAGCCTCACAGCTTGGCTGAAACCAGTCTGGCACCCCATAGTCACACAGCTGCAGACAAGCCTTGTAGATCTATCTGCTCTCCTGGCTTCCCTTTGCTGGGAAAAAAGGGGGCTGGCTGCAGGGAGGTCCCCAGGTGCCCTGCCACCTCGAGTGTCCTAGCACAAGCTGGTAGGGGAGCAGAGAATGGGGTGCCAGGCGCCTTGAGGGGCTGGGACCTGCTTCCTACTGGCAGCCTGAGCCGCTGCGGGATTCCAGAGTGGGCTCTCCCCATCCCGACTTGCGGGCTCTTCCTGCAGACAGGTTTTTCAGAGGATGGTCTTGTACAAAGAGTCCTGAGTCATCACACCTCTGTTAAAAACCCTTTAATTGTTCGGCATTGCACTTAGGATAAAAGGCACACTGCAAGGCCAGCACCCTCCAGACTCCGCATCTGGAGATGGAGACCAGGGGACCGCCAACTTTTTCAATACATCATCTCGGGCCACCGGGGCCAGGACGAGGGCGAGGCAAGTGGGGCACTTGCCTTGGGCACAAAATTCAAGGGGACACTAAAGGACTCAGTAATCAGGATGAAGAACATTTTGATGTATGTTTTAAAAAACAAAATTAATGCCAAGGAAAATCTACAGTGAACAAAATAGCAACATTTTAAATAAAGATCAGGACTGTGCTGGGCCATATTGGAACCTGAGGCAAAAGGAAACAATCTGTGACCCTATATGCGTGTTTGTATGTATTCTTTTTTTAATGGTTAGTTGGTCTTTTTCCTCAGAACAATTAAAGTAGTTGAGAAATATTTAAGAGTTGGGAACTTGGACGTATTAAAGGTCCCAACATTAAGGGAAAGCATATTATTTGTACCATAACAGAATTTATTATTATTTTACTTTGGTTTAAGTTAGTTAAAAATGATTTAAGGGGCGCCTGGGTGGCTCAGTCGGTTAAGCGTCTGACTCTTGGTTTCAGCTCGGGTCATGATCTCAGGGTCGGGAGATTGAGTCCTGTGTCGGGCTCCGTGCTGGGTGGGGAGTCGGCTTGAGAGTCTCTCTCTCTCCCTCTCCCCCTGCCCCTCCCACCCTAAAAAAAAATTTTTTTTTTAATTTTTAAATTAAGATTGTCACTCGGTGGAGAAAAGTCATCCAACTTGGCAATTCTCTCATTTGAAAATGAGACCAACCAAAAAGTCGATTCGGAAAACGTTGTTGATGCCTTTGTGACCATTCAAGCCAGGAGTACACATTTTTCGATTTCCCTCAGGGTCTGATAGGGTTTAGCTCAGGATTTTGGCTGCGATCCTGGGTCTTCGGCTCAACCAAGGGGCCTTTGGCTTCTGGAGCAGTCCACACTGCCCCTTCCCCGGCCCCTGAGGCCCTCGCCCGGCCTCTTCCCTCTGTCAGGAAGGCACCGCTCACTCTCACTCTGCCTGGCCCCCTCTCCTCCCCCAGGTTTGCTTGTCTTTCCCGGCCCCATCTCAGGGTGCTGGGGTGCCCTACTCTCCCTTGCCAGGCCACGGGCTTGCCTCTGGATCACCGCTTCATCCCCAGGGCTGCTCCTCATCCCAGGGCAGGCAGGGCTTCTGGGTGGGAAGACCAAGTAGGGCTCTGCCTAGTGAAGAATGGAAGAGAACCCCCCCGGAGGACTAGCTCTGTCCAGAGAGAGCAAAACGGCCTCCCTTCGCTGACTCATCCCCGGGGCGTTCACAGCTCATCTCTCTTTCCTTCCTTCATTTATTCCACAAACATCCCTGGATCGGTGTATTCTAAATATCTGCCCACTCTTAACATGACTTGCTCCTCAGTTTCTTTGTGTTGGGGACTTTCCATGTGACCTTTCCCAGGAGTGGGGTTCCTTCCGGCTAGAAAGGTGAATGTGTCAGCTGAGTCCTCAGTCCTCCGAGCCCTCACTCACTGACATTTTTTTTTCCCCGCTTTGATGGGTTTTGAGACCCACGTGCTACAGGCAAGGGCCACACCTGTGCCTGCCCAGGCCTCTCCGTGTCCAGAGACCTTGTTTGTGCTAAAAGGATCTTCCAAGCAAAGTGTTTGTTTTAGCAGTTAGTTCTTTTTGTGGATGGCCAGACCCTGGGCCCAAGGGTTGATTGATCCAGCAGTAGTTCACCAGTAAAGAGTGAAGAGTCGGAAGGGTCCCATTTCCTTCTATGTGCCACAGGGCAACTTTGGGGAGAGACATGCCTCCAAACTGTGTCGAGAGCTTGAGTTGGTGAGACAGATCTTTGTGACTTTGAAATAAAGACTCAGGCAATGCTTCCTGTCTCCTAGAATCATGGTTTTATATTTTCATGTTAGAACCTGGGAGCTCGTCCCTGTTCCTGTTAGCGATGGCTTATTAAGCCTTCCTTTGGCCTTCCGGGTGGGACCTCACTGAGTCCTCACGGCTCAGGGCAGCAACTGATCTGGCTGTTGGGTTGTCTCTTGCCAACTGCTTATAGAATATTCACAGATTTATGCAACCATCATCACAATCGACTTGGGAGCATCTTCATCATCCCCAAAAGAAACCTCACACCTCTTAGCTGCCACCTCCCAACCCCCTCATCCCTCCCATGTGTCTCCAACCCTAACCCTGGGCAGCCACTAACCTTTCCATCTCTAGATTCTCTAGTCTGGACATTTCCTATAAATGGAATCACATATGTGGTCCTTTTGTGTCTGGCTTCGTTCACGCAGCAGGAGGTTTTCAAGTTTCGTCCACGTTGTAGCAGGTGCTTCCCACCTTTCTGTGGCATGGCCACACAGTTTCCACCTGTTGGTCATTTTGAGTAATGAGAATGTTGGTGTACGATTTTGTGTGGCCATGTTTTCATTTCTCTTGCGTACACACCTAGGAGTAGAGTCCTGGGCCATGTAGTAGAGACCCTCTCTTACCGTTCCTGAAAGAGAAGTGTTTCTCCTTGTATAACACAGCGCTCGGGGGACGTGCGGAGACTGAGGGGTGTGGGGGCTCACACCTGGTGCTGGCAGAGGGCAGAGGCCACCCCACACCAGCCAAGGTGCTCGCCATGCGCTCTGGCACCAGCCGGCCTCGCCGCCATTGCTGTGGGGGATGGGGAAACATGGAGGGCTGGCCTGGCTTGGCTCCATTCACAAGTCCTGGCCTCTGGACTCAGTACTGGCCGGGCTGCTTTCGGAGGCTCGGGGGCCCGAGGCCCCGGGTGTGATGGAGAAGTTGGTTCTGAGTCTTGGCGCTGCTCACCCCATTCCCCCCCACCCAGGGTGCCTCCGCCAACTGGTGGAACCATCGCCACTTCCAGCATCACGCCAAGCCCAACATCTTCAACAAGGATCCCGATGTGAACATGCTGCACCTGCTCGTCCTGGGCGAATCGCAGCCCATTGAGGTATGATGAAGGGTCAGTGTTGACGTGGGGAGTGTTTGACCTGAGCTGGAACCAGGGAAGGAATCCTGGAGGTTGGATAGTCATCCAAACACATCTGCCTCTGATGTTTACCTGGAAACCCTTCCTGGACGCCCTGAATTGCTCAAGCTGGAATTTCGATGGAATGGCCTCACGTATGAATAATGAACCAGCTCCTTATCAGCATTAGAGGCCTCTCTCCCTCCCATGGGCTGGGGAAGAACATTTCCCGGCTTGTTTCTTTCTGGGGGCCAGGGAACTCTGGTCCCGGTTCAGCAGGCAGGCACAGGTCCGGGGCTCGAGTGTGGTCCCCAAACACCAGCTCAAGGAAATCTTATTGGGAGAGTCACAGTCCTCGATGCTGAGAGGGACCTCAGCGTAGTCTGGTCCAACCTGCTTCACCAGATGTGACAAAGGGAGGCTCCGGGGAAGGAGGGGATGTGTTCAGGATCCTGAACTAATTTAGCGGCTAGTCTAGGATGAAGCCCCGGATGTGAGAGTGAGGTCATTTCCTTCTGCTCTAGCACACTGCCTTATTTTTATGTTAGTTCAATTTTTAGTATAAATATAGAATTTACCTGTGACAAGCAATTAAATATTACTAGAAATACACAAAATCACAAAGTGAATCTCCTATTACCTCCATCATTCCCCTTTGCCCCAAAGATCATACCCCTGAGGGTAGCCACTGATGAAAACATGGTACGTAAACCCTTCCAGATTTCTTTTATGTGCATATTCATATGCACATTCATTTTGTATTTATTTATTTTTAAAGATTTTATTTATTTGAGAGAGAGAGGGAGAATGAGCCGGGGGGAGGGGCCGAGTGAGAAGGAGGAGCAGACCCCCCCGCTGAGCAGGAAGCCCAACGGGGGCTCGATCCCAGGACCCTGAGATCATGACCTGGCTGAAGGCAGACGCTTAACCGACTGAGCCACCCAGGCGCCCCAGCACATACTCATTTTAAAAACCAAAATTAAAACTTAGGCATTCTGTCCTGCGACTTGCCGCCTTACCAAACACAGGCCTCTTTCTGGGCGTCCAGGTGATTTGGCCTTTGCCTGGGTCTGTGTGGTGCTCCGTTGTATTTCTGTAGCATCATGTAACCCATGCTGTTTTGTAAGATAGGAAACTTGTTGCTAATTCTTAATTTCTTTTTAATAAAATCACCCCCAGTGCCTTTAAAGAATGCCCTCATTTAAACACTTTTTTTTTTTTTTTTTTTTAGAAAGTAGAGCCCTCATGGGACAGCCTTTATGTTAGGGTTTAATTTACCAAAAAATCTACCTATGCTTTGCCTTTTGGAAGTTCAGTGATGAGGTAAGCCCAAGTTTAGAAGATCCTGTTGCTTTTGTACAGCTCGTAAGCATCCCAGGGCCGGTCACAGAGGAGGGGCTCAGTAAGCATCTGTCAAGCAAGGCCCACTGAGGAAGGAGCAGGGTCCCGGATTCCCACCAGTGGTGTGTTCCTGACAATGTTGGCATCCGAGGCTTGGAACAAGGAGAGGAGAGAGGGTGTCCCTCCAGTTCTAGTTTGTACCCTGTCTTTCCCATCTCAGTTCCACCCAAGAGAATATCTGAGCAGAAACATGGGTTTTCTGCAACATGGCCAATAGCAGAGGAAATTAGCCAACATTCAGTACTTGGGAAGCCAGGCAGGGATTATATTCCCTTCCAAAGTACATGCTGCTTGCCTCTTTCTTCTAGGAAGTAGTTTGCTAGCTTTGATTAGAGGTGTCCAGATAATGCTGCTGATTAACTTGGGGCCTTCTGCTGAGTGAAATCAAAGGCTTCCCTTTCTGCGTGAGGTTTCCTGTTGGAGAGCTGGTGGCTGTCCTGCCAGTTGTTCTCTGTGTCCCTAACACCAGAAATCTAGTCTCACCAGCTCTGCTGGTAGGAAGGCTTCTTTCTGCTCTGTGCCATGGCCAGTGAAGCCTCTTCCAACACCTCCTCTCCCTAGACACCTCTTCAGTGCCAGCTTTGGGGCCGGGGCCGGGTGGGAGGTTTCGGAAACCTGGTTACCCCATTGCTAGTAGCATTTGAAAGACCACCCTGTGGAAATCCTCAACTCTTAACACCTGTGTGGGTGAAAAGGCCAGATATTTGCTGGGCTCCTGGTCGAGCTGTGCCCTGGTGTCCACGAGAGCATGCTGCGGCCCTGGGAGGGACCCCGGCAACAGTGGGTCCGACGGCCTTGTCTCCTGCCAGGCCCGCATATCACACACCACACCAGGGCCACCCACCTGGCCCCATGTGGCCAGGCCTTGGGGTTGTTGAGCCAGCCTCTGGCCTCCAGAGCAAGGAGGCCAGGCCTCTTATCTCCAGGCCCAGGTAAACAAACGAGCTCCAAAGAGCTAAGCAGAAATTAAGTAGAGGAATCTGAACAGTGAAATCCCTTTCCTCATGAGTTCTCTGCCTTTTGGTCTTATTTATGACTTCTGGGAGGATTCTGTTTGTTTTATGTAGAAAGAGGTATTCACTTTTCTCCCCCCTCCTGCAGATTCCTTTAATTTCTTTCATGCTTAGAAATTCTTTTTTTTTTTTTTAAGATTTTATTTTAAGTAGTCTCTATACCCATCGTGGGGCTCGAACTCACAACCTCGAGATCGAGAGTCATGTGCTCTACCAAGTGAGCCAGCCAGACGCTCCAAGAAAGTTCTCCATTTGTATTATTTTCCGTGTTTTGTGGCTTCATTTTTGAAGTATTTAACTTTGGCCACACGTGCTATGGGTAGGCTTCTAATCCTTCTCATTTGTCTGGAGTCAGCCAGGTTCCCCAGCACCCCCATCAGGATGCACGGCCCCATCTGTGCGGGGCAGTGTGCCCCCTTGAGCCCCGCACCCGAGCTGGGTGGTCAGCCTCATGGCGGGGGGCGTCTTCTGCGAGACTCGGGCGGCCCCCCACCCACCCCTGGCCCTTCATCACTGGCCGGCAGCCCTCTTAGCAAAAGTCACCATCTTCACACTCTGTCTTTCCATCCTGCAGTAAGGCCTGTTTCTCCAGTTCCTCAAGCCTTTTTTTTTTTTCTCTTAAAATTCTGTTTTATACTTTTCTTTATACGTCTCGCGGGTGTTTCTTTTCCGGTTCAATCCTGGATCTTTCCTACTTTGGCTATTGGGATCAGTGTTCCTCCAATGTTCCGGGAAGCTGTTGATACTTGGTGGGTAGCTTAGGTCCAGCTGGCGTCTGCCCAGGCCTCTCTGCGATCCTAAGTTGTCTTTCAGTTGGTTCTCTTTTGAGTTTCCTGGGTAGACAGTTATATCCTTGAAAATAATAAAAGGCACTCTTTCTCATAGTTCCACCCTCTTACTTCTGGAGCTTCTGGAACAGCATTAAATAGAGGTGAAGTCAGCGGCAGGCTTCGCCCCTCCCTTTATGGGTCTGCCACATCCCAGAGGGCGACGGGGAGGCCATTATCCCTGTGGTACTGAGGCAGGCTTTCGGAAGCCGCGGGTGTCTGCACCTCCTCCCCGGAGATCCTGCCTTTCCACCTATCTGGGACGCTCTCCCTGCCCCACCGCCTGGCTGCAGCCAACCCTCCAGGCTTCTTTGTGAACCGGCCAAGGGACCAGTCCTCCCTTGGAACAACCAGGGCCCTCCTGTCAGGGCCCGTGGACCGGGGCCTTGCCATTCTGCGCATGCCCGGCCTGGCCATGTAGCTCATTTCTCTCCGGGAGTTTGCGGGTTCCCAGAGGTGGGGACTGGGCTTTGCGACAGCTCCCCTCCCCCAACCCTGAAGGGACAAGGAAGGCCCTTGTCATTCTCAGACATTTTGTTCCAAAGCTGAAAAGTCCCCTGCACATGCCCCTGGCATGCACTCAGCCTGCGATCCAAGCCTGGCCCGGGGTCTGTGGAGCGGGTGAGCACAGGAGAGCCAGCCCAGCCTGGGCAAAGGGGCAGGGACCTCCGGGAAACCAGGCCACCAGGGTTGGCAGGGCTCCCCCTCCCTCCGCCCTGATTTGCGTCCCCTCTGAGCCACCGCTTGGGAATGCGTCAAAGGGAGCCCTTGGTCTGCTACCATTTTCATCTCTCAACCACAACAAGCCGCCTTGCCTGAGTGAAAGCACCCTCTGTCTTCCCCAAGCCTCACCTATGACAGCCATCTGAGCTTTCTCCCTGTGTGTGATGAGGACTCTCCCGGACGGGAGGAGGTGCGGGGAGGAGGGCAGACTCTCACCGAGTCCGCGCACCCAGCACCGCGCCAGGCCCGGCACGCAGGACGTCACTTCACCTTTGCTTAACCATGAGGCAGGGGCTCTCATCACGCCCATTTCAAGGATGGAAGGGCTAAGGCCAAGAGACGTGAAGTAACTTGCTTGAGGTTCTAGCAGGAAAAGGCAGTGCTACCACCCAAACCCAGGCTGTCTTGCTCCCAGCCAGGGCTTCTGGGTCCCACAGGAACCTGCCCAGGGCCACCACCTGCTGGACCCCAGGGAACTGGCTTGTTGGGTCCCTCCAGCTTTCTGATGAATTGAGATGCCTGGAGCCCTCCCCCCAGCTCGGTACGTTCTAAAGCCCTCTTCCAGCCCTCCCTGCACCCATGACTTACGGGGCTAGACACTGGCAGAGAGCCGAGCCAGCAAGGTAGTCATGCATCGTCAGAGTGAGCTTGTGCTCTCTGGTTTTCCGAGGAAAGTGGGTGCTGTGGGCAAGCCATACCCTGACAGGTGGCCTTGCAGTTAGTTGCCCCACCTGAGGTCACCGAGCTGGGAACAGACGTGCAGTGACGGTTCGGTGTGTCACCACACACAGCCGTGCCCGTCGCTGGGACTGCAGCTCGCCGTTCTGTTCCTGAAGGACCGTGTTGCCCGCCTCATCGGCCGGTCCCTCAGTAGCCCCGGGAAGTGCCCATCGGACCCCCACTGGATGAGGCGGGGACCCACGGCTCATGGCGGGGCAGAGGAGGGTGTGTGTGGAGCAATTTGCTCAAATGCTGAATTGTGTCTGAATCCTGAGGCCCTGCCTCCCTGAGCCCGGGAACCCCCAGGGTCTGACAGAGAGGTCGGGGACCGGGCAGCTGCTGCAGGACAGTCTGCAGCATTGAAGGGGCCCACGTGGGGGCCAGGAGTGCCCACGGGCCAGGGGCAGCTGGGGGAGCATCAGCGTGTGGGACCTGTCGCTCCCCAGAGTTCACCATAAATCAATGGGAACAGCATGCTTACTACGGAAACGCAACTTCAAATGAATCCCCTGGTGCCCCTCCCCCCCCACCCCAGCAGCTTAGCTGCCCCTGGGTCGTTCTGTGGGAACTCTCTGGTCCGCCCACCTGTCTGGGCTGCCCTTAGTGTTCACTTCCCAGGAGTCTAACCAGCCTGAGAGGGTCCATGGGGCCTGGGGCCACCTCCTGGGATGACCCATGGGCAGAGCTGTGGCAGGGAGGGCTCCTGTTCAGGGCCAAGAAGCCTGCACACAGAGGCTGGGCCTGTGGGTCTGTTTCCTGGCTTCTGGGAGGAGGTTAGAGCAGGATCCAGGGGCCATATGCTCCCTGGAACCCCGACAGGCCACTGAGTGGGTGCCTCTCTACTCCCTCCTCTGAGAAATCTTCCAAGGCTGCCTTTGAAGCCTCCTTGGCTAGGACCTCTCCAAGGCCAGCCTCAGCCCCGGCCTTAGTGACCGTCCTTGTGCCAATGGCCACACTTTCTGGGGATGAGTGAGACCCCTGTCAAGGCACAGGAGGCCACACAGGACAAAGGGGTCGGTTCTAGTGGTGCTTCGGCCAGATGGGCCATGACCATGGCTGCTGGTGCCAAGGCGCCGGTCCTGGGGGCAAGCTGGGCTTCTTTCCCATGCAGGGCTCCAACTTTCAGGCGTCGTGGGCCCTCCCTGCGATTTTGACGGTCGTTACCCTCTCCGCTCCCACCTGCAGACAGCGGCGTTGGCTTAGCCAACATCCGGGGTCTCTGCATCCATAACGTGTCTCCATCTCCTGAGTACAATAAGTAGGAATGAGCACCTGCAAAGGGCTGGATCTGGGGAAGGGCGAGTGAGGGGCAGTGTCCCAGGTGCCAGCCCCCCGGCGTTTTTGCCTGTGTTCTCCTTGGCTCCTCTTAACCACCAGTGATTTGGGTGCCAAATGGGGTGGGGGTGCAGGGGCTAAGTGACCTGTACCGGTGATCTTGGCAGATCTTGGCACCGAAAGCAAGAGCGGAGGTCACTCTCTGAGCAACATCTTATGGTCTCAGTCCCCAAGGAGCAAGGTGGGCTGGTCTGCAGAAGGCTGGACCCTAGCATTGAAGGGCTCCAGGGACCCCGTGGGGCAGTGACTCCCCTACAGGCTCGTGCTCAGCGTGGCCTGAGCGGCTTGGTGCAGTGAGGATGCCCAGGCCCCAACGCGGCCTTCCTCGCTGTGACTTTCTGGGCACCAGGGTACCCTGGGTGGGTCCCTGGCCTGCCAGCATCCTCGACTAAAAGGTATCTGCCTGGGAGAAGTGATTAGCCTTGGAAAGTTGCAGGGGGCTCTAGGGAGGTAGATGCTCCCAGCCCGGTTGACTATTAACAATTCCCCAGGCCCTTATCTGTGTTCCCCCAGCTGCTGCGGGCTCTGGGGAGCTCCCCAGCGTGCCCCGGGAGCTTTTCTCACTCTCAAAGGGGTGGAGACTGGCCAAGGAGCTCCCTCGGTGGGACCCCGTATGAGTTGTTCAGTTGTGCATTCACTCCACAAACACTTATTTATTTGGTGCCTGCCATGTGGACTCTGAGTCAGCTTTCTTGGGTTCAGATCCCAGCTGGGCCCATTTCTCGTGTGGCCTTGAGCAGTGATTTGACCCTGAGCCTCAGCTTCAAAAGCCCCAGGCTCTTGGGCTGGCGGAGGAGGGCGTGAGCTGAGGCCTGGATGGGACAAAGCTCGGGGTCGGTGCCCTCAGCTGGGGCCGAGGAAGTGGTGGCCGGTGTTGGCCGGAGCAGCTAGGGGCCAGAGGGCCAGAGGGGCCCAGCCTTGAGGGCCCAGGGTGTGGGCTGACAGGATAGAAACAGTGACTGCAGGGTGGGCGGGGCGGGGGGGGGCGGGCTGCTGGAGCCTGCGGGGCGCCAGGTGCTCACCTTCTCTTCCTCTCTCCTCAGTACGGCAAGAAGAAGCTCAAATACCTGCCTTACAACCACCAGCACGAGTACTTCTTCCTGAGTGAGTGTTGGGGGCTGCCCTCCAACCACACCCCAGAATGGCCATCTGTCCCCTCCCCCAACCACCTGCCACCTCTTTAGACCGAGGAATCGCCCCTGAGCCTGTCTGAGCAGGAAGGGCCATCCATCCCGAGTAAGCTGCTCCTGGCACATGGTGCAGACGGGACCCAGAGGCCCAGGGTCCCACACTCGGGGGCCCCTGGGTAGGGAAAGGGGGCGGCGGGGGGGGAGGGGGACACGTGCTCCCAGCCCCTCCTCAGGCACATGTCGCTGCCTCTGCCTGGGAGCTGCGGAGCTGGGCCCCCACTTCAGCGCTTGCCGGGCTCCCCCTGACTGACCAGCCCGGTGCGGTGGGACGGGATGCCTCTAAGGACCCCTGCTCTCCCCGCAGTCGGGCCGCCGATGCTCATCCCCACGTACTTCCAGTACCAGATCATCACAACCATGATCAGACGCCGAGACTGGGTGGTGAGTCAAGGGGCACAGGTGGGCCCCGGGGGCCTGCACGTTGCCCCCGGTCCCTGCCCCCGGGAGGTGGGGGGGCGGCCTCGTCACTCTCAGGAAGGCACCTGCTCTGGCGCTGCCAGGAGCCAGGCAGGCCACATCCCTACACGATCCCCTGCTACCCACACCCCGCGGGGCCAGTGGGGGGCCACGGCCTTTGCAGAGCTGCCTCAGAAAGCTCCTGAAGGCGACATGATGAGAGCCAAATTGGGCCCGCCTGTCCGCCACTCTGGCCGTTGCCTCCCGTGTGCCCGCGGCCCTGCGCAGCCCTGAGACCCCGTGGGCCGGGGCACACCACGCTCCCCGTGGTAAAGGGAGAGCAGCCGGGCAGTGGCTGAGCTGAGAGGTGGATTCGTTTGCTCAGGCTGCACAACAAGGCCGCTCTGTTCCACGGCACAGATGCGGCATCAGAGTTCTGGAGGCCAGAAGTCCGAGACGAGGTGTTGTCCGCGTAGGTCCTTCTGTGGGCAGTTAGGCACGACCTGGTCTGGGCCAGTGTCCTTGGCTGCTGGGCGCTGGGTCTTCTGCCTGGGTCTCGGCATCGTTGTCCTTGTATTCATCTGTGTCTGTGTCCAGAGTCCCCTTTCTTAAGAACACCGGTCGCAGTGAACTAGAGCCCACCCTATTGACCCCATCGGCCATGACCCTATCTCCAAATAAAGCCATGCGAGGCCCTGGGATGAAGGCTTCAACATGTGCATTTTAGGGGACACGATCCAGCCTGTAACACCAGGCTTGGTGGAAGCTCCAGATTCTGTGTCCAGAGAGAGAGAGAGGGTGCGTGTGGTACACGCCCCCGTCGTTGGCTTTATGTGCATGTGCAGGCGGGATTCGGCATAAAAAGGTGATCAGAATGACCTGGATGGAGTAGTCACCAATAGGCAGAGTCTGCGGCAAAGCGGGGTTCGCGGGGTCAGGGACAGGGCCCCCTGCCCTGGACACCAAGTGGAGGGTCACTTAGGCTCACGGGTTTTTTGTTTTTGTTTTTTTTTCTTAGTCCAGTTTCATAAATGAAAGTATTGGGACTCTGAGAGTTTGGGGACTTGCCCAGGGTGACACCAAGGGGTGGGTCAGGCCCTTAGAACCCAGGCCGTGTCCTGTACTGTCCCCCCACTACAGCTACCAGTCTCTCTCAAGTAACAGTCCCTCATATTTCTATAGCGTTTGCAGGGCTTCAAAGTCCTCTGCCTTGTCCTGTCTCATTGAAACTGTGGGCAAAGGGGCCACGCCTGTTGATTCTGCTGATGTCCAGGACTGGGACCCAGGAGCCCCGGGTGGGGGGCCGGGGGTGAGCGAGGCAGCAGGACTCTGGAAGTCTCTGCCAGTCCTGTGTCGGTAGAACCTGTACCACCCACTTCTAGGACACGATATTTTTCCAGAAGTGAGCCTTTCATCCGTACTTACTATGTCCCAGCACGGCCACCCTCGTTATGTCGTTTGACCCTGGCTTAATGAGTGAAGTGACACGGGCCGGAGGGACGGACTTTCTGGGTCAGTTGCACGATGGGAATTTGAGCCCAGATCTCTCGCCTATGGTAACTACTGCTTCCACTGGGCTCCCTGGGGCCTGGAAGGAGTCACTCAAGCTGAAGAGGAGTTTGAGCCCTGCTGTGTGGGGTTTCGTGGTGTGCTGCTGGGCGTATTTAATGAACTTTTATGGCAGATGACTCCTGCCTGAATATATACTTTTCTTTTTACCGTGTTTGTTCCCCAAGGGACAAAGTGCTCAATAAGGGCAACAGGAAAGGAAATAAGACTGTGCCTGGATGGGATCAGATGGCAGACCCAGGGAAATTTGATAGGGCCCCTCAGGTCTTTTGGGGCCCTCCGCTCGGTGGTGGGGAGCCTGGGGGCAGCCCTGCCCTTGACCCTACTGGGGAGTAGGGCTCCAGCTGGGTGGGAGGGACAGGCCTCCAGCCTTAGGCTCCTTCTCTGAAGCAGCTGACTTCAGTCAGTGCTCGGTGCTGAGGATTCAGGGAAGATAAGATCCGGTGTCCCCCACCCCCAGGGGTCCGTGACTGCGTGGGGCAGAGGTGAGTCCTGCGCTGCGCTTTTCTGATTTATGGTAACAGCGAGCTTAGGTGCCAAGTGCAACCCTGGCTTGGGGCTGTGGTCCTCAACAGGAGCAATTCTCTTGGGCCAGTTGGCAATATCTGGAGACCTTTTTGACTGTCACAGCGCAAGGGAGATTGGGTGCTACTGGCATCAGGCATCTGGCGGGCATCCAGCCGGGGATGCTGCTGAGCATCGTGTCAGGTACGGCACAGCCCCCCACACTGAGGGCTTATCCAGGCCCAGACGCCAGTCATGTGGAGGAGAGGGCTTGATGCACTCGGAGAGCCTCAAGGAGGGAGGTGTTTGCCCCCTGGCAGTGTTGGTGGTGACCATATCCTGGAGATGCTTCTCGGCCTCCCTCCCTGGAGGTCCTGCATCCGACACCACAAACCACTCTCTCCTAAAATTCTCCCTGTCAGCTTCCAAGTCCCACCTCTGCTGGCTCTCCTCCACCTCTCTATTCCCCCCACATATGCGTCACACCCTATCCCTGAAACCAGTGGTTCCGGGGTCGTGGGTCGCTCTGCACAAAAGGAAATAAGGTCGGCCCCATGGATATACATGTGTTTCCTACTGTACTACATACACACATGAAAGAAACAAAGTTGAATGTGATGAAATGTAGGAGCAGAACTTGTAATGCTTGCTTCTCCCACCCCCTTAAAGACCCCTCGCTGGATCCCAGGTCATACCCGGGGCCCACTGCCGCCCATCCAGACTCTCCCTTCCCCCAGACCTCCCAGCTGCTCCCCTCTGCTCCCCTCCTCAGCTGATGACACCCATGCGGGGACCAGCCTGGATTCCTCACGACTAAGCAGTCCCCAAACGCAACTGCCCAGGCCTCCTAGATCATTCTGGAATCTGTATCTCCTCCTTGGGGCTGTGGGCCTTGCTCTGGGTCTCCCATCATTTCGTGTCCATCTCCCGATGGAGGCCTTTCGTAAATTTGAGCGTCATGTCAGGACCACCCCCATGCTCCCCTTGCTTCTGTCACCTTCCAAACGGTATTGAAGGGATCTCTTTATAAGCCTGTCCTTCCAGACACAGGGCTCCCGAAGGCCCTCCTTTGGCTCCCAGCACCCAACTCCGCCCTCGAATAGAGAGGAGGCATTCACAGAGTTTGTGGAGCTTAACTGCACGCAGACTTGAGGATGAGTTTGCCAAGCAGACAAGGTGGGGGCAGGAGGCCCAGATGGAAGAGACCCTGCAGTGTGACAGAGCTTGGCCTGGCCGGCTGCACGTGGGTCGGGAGACTGGCTGCACAGGGCCAGGTCAGTGGGCTGGCATGCGGAGGGCCCATGCACCCTACCCAGGGGCTGGATCTCATCCTGTATCCCCTAGTGGGGAAGAGGGCGAGTGGGACTTTGAGGATGGCAGCGTCACCACCACGAGGGGAAGATCTCCATGGCGACAGAGCGCAAAGGGACTGGGTTAGAGTCGTTCAGAGCTTTTCCTTGCAGGCCACACTCACTGTTGCAATACACGGCCAACCCATGGACAACTTCAGTGGGAGGTCTCTCCCCGGCCTGCAGATGGGGGCACGGAGGCCCAGCGGAATACATCACCTGCAATCACACAGAGTCAGCGGGGGGAGCCGGGTTCTGCTTGGGGCTAAGAAGGTGGCTCTGGTTGCCATGGTACCCGAGGGAGAGCAGGAGGCCAACGGGAGGCTCCCGCTATGGCCCAGTGGAGGCATGCAGCCTCGGGTCGCAGAGAGATGGTGGGGAGAGAGGGACCCCCTCCACAGAGCACCTGGCCGGGAGGTTCGCCGTGGAGGGTGGGGCAGTCAGGGCAGCCAAGGGAAGCGCTTGTCCAGGTGAGGAGAGACCTGAGAGCTCAGGATCCCGTGGCCACCCCAGCGAGGGGCAGGAAGGGAAGAGGGGACAGGAGGGGAACTGGGCACGGGGGTGAGGGACGACTATAGCATGTGAGAGGTAGCTGGGGTGGGAGGGCATATGGAGAGGATGGACAGTATCATCGACCTTTGCCTGGCCAGGAAAGAGATCCCAGGTGCTGATGGGTCAGGAGGACATGGCCAAAGGGCAGTTGGTGGTGGTGGTGGGGTCTGTGTACCTTCAGAATCCCCGGGACCATGAAAGGGCTGCTCCTGGCTGACATCTCCTGGTCCCTGCCCTGTTTCCCTGAAGCAGAGCACCCAGCCCCCTCCTGCTGCTCACTCCGCATTTCCCTGGAAACAAAGACAGTCACCAACCCTGTGCAAGCAAGCATCACATCCTCCGTGGGCCTGGTGCCCAACTTCCTCGAGGCCTGTTGGGGGTTCTTGGACCCCTTTGCCTCGCGGGGCGTAGGAGGGCTGTGTGCACACCCGTGATCAGGACGTGGTGCCGGGGTGGGTGGTGGTCCGGTATCTAATCTCGTTCTCTCTGCAGGACTTGGCCTGGGCTGTGAGCTACTATGCCCGGTTCTTCATCACCTACGTCCCTTTCTATGGCATCCTGGGGGCCGTCGTTTTCCTCAACTTCATCAGGTACCCGCGCTTGGTCTTGACAGGGCTTTGACGGGAGGGCCTGTGCGGGAGGGCTCCGAGCTCCCCACTCCCTGCCCAGGCCGTCTGGGGCGGAGGGAGAGCGTCTGTTCCCCCCAGGTCCGGGCCCCGTGGCAACTGCCGTGGCTCCCGCGCTGAGCTGTGCTCTCTTCCAGGTTCCTGGAGAGCCACTGGTTTGTGTGGGTCACACAGATGAACCACCTCGTCATGGAGATTGACCATGAGCCCTACCGAGACTGGTTCAGCAGCCAGGTGAGAGCAGCCAGAGCTGGTCACCGGGGCCCTGTGGAGCCTGTGGGTCCATCTCCCCGGCCTCCAGCACTTGGCTGCTCAGTGGGCCCAGGGCTGTACTGGGCTTCCCTGCGGCTGCCTGTGGCCTTCTGCTGGGAGGGACCGGCGGGGAATCTGGGCGGGCCGAGGTCTCTAGGTGGGGCGGGATGTTAGGGAGGGGTGGGCCTCATGGAAAGGAGACGAAGCCTTTCATCCTCCCTTCTCCTGGCCTCTCACCCCTCCCCTCCTCAGCTGGTAGCCACCTGCAACGTGGAGCAGTCCTTTTTCAATGACTGGTTCAGCGGGCACCTCAACTTCCAGATCGAGCACCAGTGAGCGCGGGTGGGCGGGCAGGCTGGGAAGGTGGGTGGCACCGGGGGAGGGAGGAGGTCACCGGCCCCATCTGGGCACGGGCAGCACATGGGGGCTACCTCCCTCTCCACCCTGGCCAGGCCCCGAGCGTGGCTCTGCAGCCAGCCCACTGAGGTCAGGGGGAGGGGCTCACACGGCCCTATGACAGCCACCCCTCCCGAGTGGCCCAAGCTTTGTAATTACAGAGGTCTCCCTTGATCCTGCAAGCCTAGCAGGGCCGGGGGATTGATCCCTTTATGGACAGGGAAACAGAGGCCCAGCGCCCCCAACCCCTGTGTACCGGTCTCCTGGGGAGGGGCGGGGGGCCGCCCAGGGAGAGCTGTGGACAGGGTCTCCCCGGCCCTGACCACTGCTGTCTGTGCGGGCTGTGAGCAGAGGCGGGGGCGCCCTCACCCTGTCTCCGCTCTCCCCAGCCTCTTCCCCACCATGCCTCGGCACAACTTCCACAAAGTCGCACCACTGGTGAAGTCTCTGTGCGCCAAGCACGGCATCAAGTACCAGGAGAAGCCGCTGCTGAGGGCCATGCTGGACATCATCAGGTAAGCGGTGGCGGGCGGGGAGGGGGGCGGCGCGGGGTTCCTGGGGCCCAAGGAAGAGACCGAGAGGCATGCAGCTGGGACTGCCCATGTTGGGGACTGACAGCCACCAGAGGGGATGAGCCCTCCCAGTGTCCCCACCAGGCCACCCCCCCTTACTAGGAATGACCTGGCTTCGCCCTGGGCTGGATGGGGACCCTCCCTTTGTCCTTCCTCAAGGGGTTCCCTGGGGCGCCCTGAGCAGGCAACGCTGCAGCCCCGCTGAGGGCTGAGAAGCACCGCACGCCCAGCGCAGCCTCTGCAGTCACCGTCTCCCTAGGGCCCCCCCGACGGTCCCCTCCTCTTCCCAGGTGTCTGAAGAAGTCCGGGGAGCTGTGGCTGGACGCCTACCTCCACAAATGAAGCAACAGCCCTGGGGGCACCCACGGGGAAGGGGGAGCAGGTGGGAGTGCTGGCCACAGGGAGGGGTGGGCTTTTGTTCTGAGGGGTGTCCACGAGGTTGGGGTACATGCTGGCTTGGGGATCCCATTTTTGGTCTTTCTCCTGTTTTTCTGTCCGCTTTCACTTTGCTTCTCTCTCTGACACCCTCCCTCATGGGACCACCCTCTATCAGGTGGCCCCTCACCTTCTCCCAGCTCCCACCCCCAGGAACAGAGAGAGGTGCTCTGTCCCAGCCCCCAACTTCTGCCAGGCCAGAGGTCCACAGATACGGCCTGTAACACCCCCTCTTGCTGCCTGGCCTTTAGGCCTCACACCGCCTTGTCTTCCTCCGATACTCCTGAGGTCCGTGGGGGACCTGGGGTCCTAGCTGGGCACCACGGCACCCTGGTCTGCAGGCCTGGCCCCGCCCTCTGACATGGCCCCACTGGCCCCGGCCCCGGCCCCGTGCTTGGCGTTAGGGAATGTGTGCTTGATGCACCCGGCCCCCTCCCGGCCCACACTGAGACCGGGGCTCGGGGCCTCCCTGCTGGCACCCCCTCTCTTCGGATGTCCGGGGTCCTGGCCCTGACCCCGGCTCCCTTTGCCTGCAGTGCTGCCAGCTCAGACCTCGGGGCCCAGGCAAGTGTCCTCGCCCCAGGGGAGCCCTCTGACCCGAGGCTTGTGCTGTTCCATCCCACCATCTGCCATGTCTCCCTAGCTCCACAGCCTGGGACCTGGGGGCCAAGGCGGCCATCCTGAAGGTGGGCTTGGCCAAGGCCATGGCCCGGTCAGAGGATCAGCCGGCCTGTTGGCTCAGCCCTGCCCCACCCACCACATCCCCTTCAGATGTTTGACGGGGCTGGGAGACCTAAGATTCTGGAGCGATCGGACCCTTCTCCAAAGTGCTCCGTTACCTGCCAGGCAGCGCCAGCCAGTCTCTAGCTGCTTGGCCGAGTGGCCTTGAGCCCTTCAAGCTGCAGGAGGGCGCCTCACACAGCCCCTCCCCATGCTGGGACTGCCAGTGTGGACGTGCTCACACTGTCTTCTGCTCTCTCCTGTCCTCTTGTTTTTTTTAACCTTTTGTTATAGATACATTCTGACAGGGCGAGCGACAACAGGGCTGGGCCTTGTCAGCACCTTTTACCACCTGCCTCTCCGGGCCCCGCCGTGGGCTGAGCACCCCCCCCGGCTCACTCACAGAGGCCACAGGGACCCCGACTGTGAGGGCAGCAGGGGCCCAGGGGGAGGCAGTGCCAGAAGAGATGACCCTGAGGATCTGGGGGTTTGGGAGAGAGATATGCCGAGGGCCCAGTGAAAACTGCAACAAGAAGTTTGAGGGCTGGAGGCCAGGCAGCGGAGGAGATGGGAGTGAGTGGGAGGGAGGGACCCGGGGCTGCTACATTCGGAAATCTAACCCACTAACCAATATTTAGCTTCAGGGGAGGGGAGCTCAAAGTGGGGGCCTATGGGGGAGGGCTGTCATCCCCCAGCTCTGGCCAGCCACGGGGGACGCATCCTGTGTGACAGACCTGTGGGTTGCCATGGCAACGTGCCCCCCCCCCCAGGCCCTCACACCAAGAACACAGGCCCTAAGAGCTGTCCTTCCCTAGAGACAGAATGGATCCATAGGGAACTGATGTTAATTTTTACCATGTCACTTCCCCACCCCTACATTTTTTGGAAATAAAAGTAATTTTATTCTCATTTATTGCGTGTTAATGCTGGGCGGGCTGTCGGGACCGAGGAAGGGGCTTTGTAGCCAGGGCACCAGGGAGGAGACCCATGCTGGTAGAAGGCAGGCTTTTTGCTGTCCCCTCTGCAACTGCAGTCACCCTACCCCCATCCCTTGCTGCCTCTGCTCAGGAGAGAACTTCTCTCCCCTTCCCCTTCCCTGAAGTGCATTCACACAAACCCAACCACACATGGCCACTGGAGCCAAAGGAGGCTTTCTGGAAGGTCTCTGCAGGGCAACAAGGAGGAGCACATTCCTGACCTCCCCATTCCCCATCTCTGTTCCTAGTTCCTCCTGGGACCAGCTGTCTGCTCACAATTTTCTGGTCAGTGCACAGAGCGCTGGGGGGGCGAAGAGACTCTCAGAAGGGGCTTTGGAAAGTCCTGGAGACCTATGCTTCCGTCCTGTGGCCCCTGGGTCCAGCTCAGGGGCTCATTTGGTCCCCACAACCTGGGGAGATGCCCGAGCCGTCTCAGCCCAGGGCCGCCAGGTTCACAGGCAGCGGCAGACACTGAATCCTGGGTCTGTCCTACCGCCAAGCCTGGGCAAAGCCCACAGGGCTGTGCCAGGAGCACTGGTACTGTTTGCCTTCCACTGTACCAGAAGCCCACATGCTGCTCTGCTCCCCTGCCCCCGGGCTGGCTCGGCCAGCAGGTGAAGCCAGGTGTGCCAGCGAAGGGCCAAGGGGTTTGGCATAGCCAGCGCCTGGCCTTGTGTTTCCTCCCAGCAGGGCTGCGGAGGGCTCCGGGGTAGACCCTCGTGCCCCTCTTGCTTTCCCCGTGACCGCAGTATCGCGGGCAGGGACGGCCAGCTCTCCCAGGTAGGGTGGAGGTGGTTCCCCAGTGGGTGCAGGGACTCGGCAGTAGGACCCAGGTTTGCTGAGGGAGCCCTGAGCCAGGAGGCAGAGACCCACTGAGTGGCCTTGGGTGAGCCCCGTGCCCTGGCTCTCTGGGCCAGTCCCGCCATTCGTACAGCGAAGGTACTGGGCTGCCGTGAGGCTGAGGCTGTCACTCTCTACACCTGTGAGCCCTTGGCCCGGCCCTTCCAGGAGAGAGGTCTTCGAGGCTAGAAGACCACGAGGGACACACCTTCCATCCTTCTTAACCTGTGCCTGTGTTCTGCCTCCTACCCGGGCAGGGCATGGTGCCTGGTCCCCCCAGGATGGGACATTACAGGCCGCGCCACCCCACCAGCTTTAAGTTCATCCCCTGTGCCAAGCAGGCTCCTGGGGACAGGGAGAGTGGTGGGGAGGACCAATGGGCTTGGTGGACACTGTGGCTCTGAAGGCACCTGCTAAATCTTGGATCAGGTCAGTGGGCACTTGGATCTTCGCTGTGGCTTTTTGTGGTTTTTTGTTGTTGTTGTTTTAAGATTTTATTTATTTATTTGACAAGGCGAGAGAGCACAAGCAGGGGTAACAGTAGAGGGAGAGGGAGAAACAGGCTCCCCAGGGAGCCCGATGTGGGGACCCTGGGATCACGACCTAAACTGAAGGCAGACGCGTAACCATCTGAGCCACCCAGGCGCCCCTCGCTGTGGCTTTGTGCTCAAGTATTATTACCCTGGCAGCACGAAGCTGGGGACACCCATAAAATGCTCTCTGCTTGTTTCTCCTGTCCCCAAACTCTGTGGAGGCTCTTGCCCAACACAGAATCATGGGTTTCCCCACCCTCGCACCCCCTCCCAAAGTCGTGAGTCCCTGACATGGGAGGTCCTGAGTGATCACAAGACCCGAAGCTTCCATTCTCGGTGGAGGCTGGGACCAGATAGGCAAGGACTGGCCAGAGGCCACACGGTGGCAGCAGCTGGATCCCTGCTCCTCACCCGGCACTCTGCCTGGCCATCTCCTCCACTCCCTCAAGGCAAGGGCTGTTTCCCAGAACAAGACGTCCCCTGGCACCATCGTGTCAAATGTCAGGCCACTCCCAAGAGGCCCAGCAGATGGCCAGAGGGGGCAGAGATGGTGGAAGGAGTCCCTGGGAGGCTGAGAGCCCGCTCAGCTTGGTGGGTGGCCTGGGCACGTGCAGGGCGCTGGGCCTCGAGGAGGGGTTGGCCCAGCAGTCTGGGCTGTACGTGGACCTGGAGCCACAGCGGTGGTCAGTGCCCTGGCAAGTTCCTTAGGCGTCCAGTGGGCCACTCTGAAACCCTCTCGGTCCATTGGGAGGAGAGAGGAGGCCTTTGGTGACAAGGGGCAGGGTGGAGGTGGCAGCCCTCGGCTCCAGTTGCCTCTGGGAGTCACCAATCACTGCTCAGGAGATAGTGCCTTGGGCCAATCAGGACTCTTCAGCTGTCCCAGCTGCACCGTCCCTGGAGAGGTGCGTCCCTCTGGACAGGATGCAGCTTCTCACAAAGCCCCTGGTCTGACACCTGACATGGGAATGAGAAATTTGTGGATCCCAGGAGTGCCTACAAGCACATCTGAAAAGACTGAGGCCCGAGGGAAGGCGTGGCCCGGGTCCAGGAACTTGGGGTTCTCTGAGCTGCATTTGACATTTCGAATCAGACTGGCCCAAGCATACACAACCGGCGGCCACCGAGCATGCTAGACCAAGTCTCCACTGCTCTCTGCCCTCATAAATATGTTTCTTTGGATGTTGAAGGCGTTTAGTTCTTTCTTCCAAATCACCTGGTTCAAGAATCCAGGAGAATTAGGGACAGGTCCCGAGAGCTTGGAAAGGGCCAAGCAGAATAGGCAGCCAGGTGCTCCCGGACCTGCCGCGGGTGGGGGTGGGGGGACCCTGTGAAAGATCTATGACCTGTCCTGTCACATAGGAGTTCATTCATAACCCGGACCAGCCACTTCCAACATCACGGGCAGGTCTGGTTCTTGTGAACGTCCCTTCCCACCATCTGCCCGGACTGCCCACGGGAGACTCTGTACGTGCTGGTTGACTGAAGGAACAAATCAGCAAGTCCTGGCTGCCCACAGCCGTTCTGCTTTTCCTCTGTGCCCAAGACTACGTGCAGACCAGCAAGCAGAGATCGCGGGTTTCTTGGAGGCTCCGCCAAGGCCCTTCCTTCTTTCCTTTTACACTCCTGGCCCACACTCCCTAGGTTTTTGTTCTGGGACTCCGGAAGAGACCTCCTGATAGAGAAGGGGAGCTCAGCTCAGGAGAGGGGTGATGACCTGTCCGCATGGGGGCCAGATGGGACAAGGGCAAAGACGACCCGCCAGTGAAGGAGACTTCCCCAAGTGTCCTCTGCGCAAGTCGCGAGGCAACCACCGATTTGCAGAGGAAGAGCGCACTCCCCGAGGCCACCATCAGGGGCAGCACGGAGCGTGGCCCGCCCCACCGCGGTTGCAGATGCTCTGGACGCCCCTAGGTGGCGTCGCAGGCTCAGCATTCCCTACCACGGGGATGTGCTGCCCCTACGTACAGGGTGTTAACATTTCCGGTAAGTGCCTGTGCATCAGAGCCACTGCAGGAAATGCACCGACTGCACAGGAGATAGAGGGACTGCTGTCAGGGCCCACATGGCACCCGGAGTCAGCGGGGTTTCCACAGGTGGCCACAGGAAGGGGGGGTCTCCCAGCAGAGGGAACAGCCTGGGCAGGGGCCCTGAATGTGGGATCTGCTCTGGACATGTGGTCAGAGACAGCCACGGGCTTGTCCCAGGTCAGGGCAGGTGGGGCCCCAGGGTGTTGAAGTGTGTGCATGAAGTTTTAAAAAATTCTGAGCCCTGGGGCACCTGGGTGGCTCAGTCATTAAGCATCTGCCTTCGGCTCAGGTCATGATCTCAGGGTCCTGGGATCGAGCCCCGCATCGGGCTCCCTGCTTGGTGGGAAGCCTGCTTCTCCCTCTCCCACTCCCCCTGCTTGTGTTCCCACTCTCACTGTGTCTCTCTCTGTCATATAAATAAATAAAATCTTAAAAAAAAAAAAATTCTGAGCCCTGTTGTTAAGCCCTATGCAAAGAACCTTCCACACAGCACCCCCTTTTTACCTTCCACCACCCTAGGAGGTCATACTACTGCTCAGAGAGGTTAAATAACTTCCCACAAGGTGATACAGCCATGAGTCCCCGCGGAGGCAGGACCCCCATCCCCCCACCCCGGTTTTCCCGACCAGAGAAGAGTGGGTGGGAGCCGCATGGAGGGGCTCGGGGTGGGGCGGGGTGGTCCTGGGAAAGGACTGGATAAGACCTCCAGGATGTGTGCCCCTTCTACTTCCTGAAGAGAACCCAGCCCCCGGCAATGGCAGCCCTGACAAAGTGAGGGGCAATCCTGTGGCGGATGGGGGGACTTCGGCTCCCCCTCCAGAAAGGCCCTGAGAGAAATCCTAGCTCGGTGCTTCATTTTCTTTAAGCTGCTGACACCACGCAGGCACCAGGTCCCAGGAAGGCGTGCGAGAAGGCCCGTGTCCCCCTTCTTGGGGGCCACTGAGCGCAGTCAAGCTGCACTCCCACCAGCCTGATGCCAAGTGCAGGACCGGCAGGTGGCCCGAGGAGGCCGCTCATCACGGAGGCTGTGGGAGGCCAGTGCAGGTCCGGGTCATACTGACTTCGCTTCCTGTGCTCACGGGGCCCCTGTGGACATGACCTTCCGCCCTGAGCCCTGGTCTGCTGGGCCAGCCCCCCTCCCACTGTGTAGAGGACTCAGGTGAGGGGAGCCCAATGTGACCACCCAAAGTTGCTGGTGAGTGGGTAAGGAACAGGAAGGCCCAGGCCCACAGAGAGAGCTGAGCCTGGGGCAGCTGCTGGCTCCCCGACCCAGGGCAGAGGGGACCTCTGAAAGTCACCATTTATCCCCCTCGCCCCCATCTCCCAGCACCCAAGGGCCCGAACTCCTCTCATGAAGTCTGCGGCAGACTCCAGCCCCAAGATTCTTGCAGATTCAATACTCCATCACAGATCTGGGTTTGTTTTTATATAAAAATAACAGTTTTCCCTAAATTTTTGCTCTAGGAAAACATGCCATGCTGTGTGGCTTTATGTACCATCCCCCAGCCCTGGTCCTGTTTGGCCAAGAGCCATGGCCTTAGGGCTGCCAAGCAGACAGGTGAGGGGGCTGAGGTGAAGACAGCAGATCCAGAAGGGTGGGCAGGGCCCCCTAGGCCAGGTGGGGAGGGGGGCAGGGGGGCGGAGGGGTCAAGCCTGCCTGGGCCAGCTTGGTGGCAGCCGGGGCCCTGCATGCTGCCCTCACTGGTGGAGGTAGGCTTCCAGCCAGACGTCGCCAGACTTCTTCAGGGATCTAGGAGGCAGAGATGGGGTGCATGTGTCGACTGCAAGATACTACCTCCTTCCCCCCAAGACAGTGAGGGTGGGTGGACTTGTCCCCATTCCTCTAGGGCAGGAGGCTGGCGTGGGGGTGGGGGTGGTGCAGAAGGGTCACTGGGAGAGGCCTTCGCACTGTTCCCTTGCCCCAGGTAGTCGCCCCCCCGCACACATGTCCCCATCTCTGCTCACATGGCGCCTTCTCAATACCACCTACCCTGCCACCCTATTAAAAACGCAAGTCCTGCCTGGCTCTCCCATCCCCTTGCCCGCTCCCATTCTTAGGTTTCATGGTTTTGTTTTGCCAAAGCGTTAACTTCTCTTCCCACATTTTCTGTACTTATTTTAACTGCGTTCTTTTTCCCCTACTAGGATGTCAGCTCCAGGAAGGCAGGGATCTCGGCCTGTTCTGCTCATAGCAACTGATGCATCGACAGCCCTCAGGACAGGGCCTGGGCCCCCGACAGGTGCTCCCTAAACCCGGCGGAATGAGAGAACCCTGGGAAAGGAGGGAGGGCACAGGCTGAAGACAGAAAGTTTGATCAGAAAGGCCTCGAGGGCGCCTGGGTGGCTCAGTTGGTTAAGCGACTGCCTTCGGCTCAGGTCATGATCCTGGAGTCCCGGGATCGAGTCCCACATCGGGCTCCCTGCTCGGCAGGGAGTCTGCTTCTCCCTCTGACCCTCTTCCCTCTCGTGCTCTCTCTCATTCTCTCTCTCTCAAATAAATAAATAAAATCTTAAAAAAAAGAAAGGCCTCGAGTGCCAGCTCTTGGAGAGGGACCCGTGTGGGCTCAGAGAGCCAGGTGCCCAGGAAGGGGCCCCAGGGGAGCCACCGTGCATGGAGGGCCCTTACCCAATGATGTCCACCAGGGCGGTGAGGAAGGGCTTCACCTCGTACTTGAGGCCATGCTTGGCACACAGTGCCTTGACCAGTGGGGCCACCCTGCGGTAGTTGTGCCTTGGCATCGTGGGGAAGAGGCTGGGGGGGGGGAGAGTGTGGGCTGGCACCTGAGGTGAGGGGGTGCCGGAGGGAGCCCCCACCCACCCATCACCTCCCAGGCCTCCAGGGAGTCCGGGGCTTATGTCTTGGCCTCCCCGGGGAAAGACTGGACACAGGGGCCCCTCGTCAGCCCCTGGGCTCAGGACTCACTCCCACCCCCATGGGGCCTCCAGGGCCCGCGCTCACTGGTGCTCAATCTGAAAGTTGAGGTGCCCGCTGAACCAGTCAGTGAAGAGCGAGGGCTCCACGTTGCAGGTGGCTGCCAGCTGCCAGGAACGGGTGGGGCACTGGTGAGACAGGTGGGCAAGGGGCCCGGACCTGGCAGCCCTGCCAGGGCCCCCATTCCCCCTAGCGGGGACATGGCCCGGCGGCACCCCAGCGGCCCACCTGAGAGCTGGCCCAGTCCCGGTGCTTCTCGTGGCCGATCTCCTTGGGGATGTGGTTCATCTGCGTGATCCACACGAACCAGTGGCTCTCCAGGACCCTGTGAGGGGAGGCTCAGGCACTGCCCGTGTCCAGCTCACCACTTGGATCAGACTGGGCCTCGGTTTCCTCATCTACGCCACGGGATTGCAGTAGCCCCTCCCCCGCTGGGCAAAGCAGGGGCCATTGCTCGGCGGAGCCCAGAGCAGCCCTGCTCGTGAGGGTGGCCATCCACGGGGCCGCTTGTAAGCCAGGCCACGTCCCCCAGACCCACTGTCCCTGGGATCCTGCCACTCATGTTCCTCAGCCACCCAGGGAGGCAGCCCTGCTGCCCCCATACTGCAGATGGGGACGTGGAGGCTCTGAGAGCGGAGGGCTGTGGTCGGGGTCCGTGCTGCCTGTGTGTGGCCTCTCCAGCTCGCTGCCATTCCAAACCCGGCCGTACCTGACGGCAACGAAGAGGAGCAGGGCCCCAGGGAGGCCATAGAAGGGACTGTAGCACAGGAAGAAGCGCGAGTAGAAGCTGGCGGCCCAGAGCAAGTCCTGCGGAGGAGGGGAGAGGAGCACAGAGGCCCCGAGGCAGCCGGGAGCGGGAGCTGGGGTCATCCACCCCTCCTGCTGGCTGTGCCTCGGAGCCCTGCACGGGTCCCTGTCTGCCTCCGGGCCTCGGTTTTTCTCAGCAAGGTAAAGGGACAGGGTCCTTGCCTTGCCAGCCTCATGGGACTGACTCTGGAGGGGAAGTGCCATGGGGGGACCCCTCTGTGGGAGACAAATGCCTGGCAGAGTCGGCCCAGGGGATCCCCACCCCGCGGGAGGACACCCCGACTGGGAGAGACCCCCAACACACCCCGTGCACACTCATGCGCACGTGCGTGCGCGCGCGCGCGTACACACACACACACACACACACACGTGTATCACAGCGTCCCGTGCACACCTGTTTGCATTCGTGGGCAGGGCTGCCCCCTCGTGCCCCACCTCCTGCTGCCACAGCTGGCTTCCCTAGGAGACCCGAGCAGAGCCCCCACTCACCGTCCACCGCATGCACACCAGCATGTAGGCCAGATTTTCCACTTCAAAGTTCACCAGGGTGAGCAGCGGCGGGCCGACTGCAAGGGGGCACAAGGGGGCTCAGGAGGAGCAGGGCTGGGGTGCCAAGCAGGACAGGCTGAGGGTGGACATCCATGGGGCTTAGGGAGTTGGGGAGCGAGGAGCTGTTTTCCCGGGAACACCTGTGGGACCTGGTGCCGGTCCCCTCCAGCTGGGTGACCTCACATCACCCACAAGGCCTAGTCCACGAGGAGGACTTGTCACCTTCCCTTGGCATCTGAGCCTTCTGCAGGCTGGGGCCAGCTTCCCACGTCCTGACCCTTAAACCCTCACCCTGGCCGCCCCAATGACTGCCCTAATGCTGTAGGGCTCCGGAGCCCCCTGGTGTGAGTGCAGGAAGGAACTCTGAACGCTTCGGGCAGGGCAGGGCCGTGGCGGCCTCTGGCGAGGGGACAGTCAGGCCTGGCTGCAGGCTGGGGTGACGGGGGCTGGGAGAGGCCTCCAGGTGCCGTATGGAGGGAGGTTTAACAAGTGGGCCCCTGTCTCGGGAGGCGGTGGCAACCCCTGTCCAGGGTTGGCAGGCACGGTCCCAGGCCCCACTGTGCCCCCACCTCCGAAGGACGCACGGACACTCACTCAGGAAGAAGTATAGGTGCTGGTGGTTGTAGGGTAAGTACCGGCGCTTCTTCTTGCCGTACTGTGGAGACAGCCGGGACTGGAGAGAGCAGCCCGCCAGGCCCTGCTCCTCCCAGGTCGGTGCAGGGGTCTGGCTGGGGGCAAGGCAACCCTGGGTTCTGGCCATTGGGCCCATCCCCATCCCCCCAACAGGTTGGCAAGGAGGGAAGGGGAGCCCCTCGGGCGGGGGGCTAGGCCTGGAGTCAGGGGCGGGGGGAGCTGGGTCAAGGGCCAGGTCTGGGCTACAGCGAGGGACTCAGTGGCCACAGTCCCCCACCGCCCAATGAGCTGCATGCCCAGCCGAGTGAGTCCATATTCTCCCCCACACACCTCAATGGACGACTCCCCCAGGAGGAAGACGGGTGCCACGGTCACATCTGGGTCCTTGTGGAAGATGTTGGGCTTGGCGTGGTGCTGGAAATGGCGGAAGTTCCACCAGTGGGCTGAGAAGCCCTGTAGGGGTGAGAGGGGCTCTCAGGGCAGGGGCCGGGTCCGCCACCCCATGCCTGCACACTTGCACAGACCCGGCGAGACACCCCCCAGCTCAGCCCCTGGCTCCCGACCACCCGCCTCCACCCTCACCTTCAGCTGCCCCATCACAAACTGCTGGGCCACGTGGTTCCACTGGGACTTCTTGAAGACCGAGATATGGCCCAGGTCATGCTGCAGACACCAGCACTGGGCCTGGGGGCAGGAGCAGGGTTAGGAGCCGGCGGGAGGGAACCCCGGGGGGCCCAGCACTGGAGCCCCAAGGAGACCTCCCAGGTCCCAGGGCACCCCCACAGCTAATGTTGTGTTTTAAGACCCTGTGTGCCATCTTCCTCTTTTTAACAGATGAGGACAACTGAGTTTCGGGAGGCCTAGGGGCTTGCAAGTCTGTCATGGAGCTCGTTTAAAATGCAGCTTGACCTACAGATACACGCCTTTTGGGAACCTCTGCTGCTCATTCATTCATTCGTTCATTCACCCAGCAAATATGTCCAGAGTGTCCTGGTGTGCCAGGCCCCGTATCTACTAGATAGTTCAGGTGGCGGCAAAACAGTGCTGGAGTCACCTGGGAGGTGGCCAAGACAAGGGCAGCAAGGGTGCTGGGCACCCAGCCTGGGCCGAAGAGGTAGATGAGGAGCCAAGCGAGCACCTCCATGGCCAGGATATGGCCCAGCAGGAGAGCGAAGAAGGCGGGCTTCGCCTCAAACAGCTCCATGTCCTCAGCCACCCGGCGCAGGGCGCGGAAGTCCTCGACCAGCTGGGCCTGCCACGGTGGAAGGGCTGGTCGGCTACAGAAGCAAGCTCCCAGTGGTCCCCAGGAGCCCCCAACAGCGACCCATGCCTCAGCCAGTCCCAGTGTGAGACCCCGGGGGTGCAGCTGGAGGGACGGAGGGGCGAGAGCACCAGCCGGGGAGCTGGCCGGTGGCAAAGCCTCGCCCCACAAAAGGTATGGGGCACATGAGAAGCAGAGAAAGCCAGAGCGGGGCGAACCCTTACAGCCCAGTGCGTCCAAACTCTCAGTGTAGATGGGGATACTGGGCCCAGAGCAGGAAACACCAGCAAATGCTGGCTCAGCCAGCCCCGCAGCCCCGGGTTCCTGCAGGTGTCCCCCTAGCTCCACCTTCAGCTACCTGCCCAGGGAGGGATGGTAAACCCAGCCTGGGCCCCTGGGGGCGATGTGGACGGAGTTGCTCCTGGCGATGCCCCCCCCAGCTCCCCCCTCCCCCCAGCTCACGTCCTGGGCTCCATCCTGACTAGGCTCCTCCGGGGCCAGCTCTCCAATCAGCAGGGGCTGCAGGAACCTGCGCACGAAATTGAGGTCCTGGTGGAAGGCGTGGAAGGCATCCTGAAGGAGAGCCAACAGTCAGGGGGACAGACAGACAGACAGCCGCGGCGGCCCCCAGAGGCAGCAGGCAGACAAGGCAGGGGGAGGACCGTGGATGGCAGTGCGGGGCTCCAATGGATGGAGACGCAGCTGTTTTGTGGTCACATAAATAGGGCCAAACGGGTTGACCTTGCCCACTGGCCTGGCTGGGTCCTCCCCAGGCCCTGGGCGTCCTGCTGGAAACGCCTCACCTGCCAGGCCCCAGCTGCTTCCGCCAGCGGGCGGCGGGGGCAGGGGGTGGGGTTTCCAAAAATCAGGCAAGGGCCACACAGACTGAGTTCTTAGGCTTGCAAGGGAGACACTGAAAAGTTAAACATTTGATTTTAAAAACAGAGGGGGAAAATACCACTTTTTTTAAAAAAGCAAATGAAGTAAGTATTGCACATTCCCGTGATTCTGTAACAGCTGGGGGTGGGGTGCAAGGCAACAGGGGTTAGAGGGCCAAAGCCAAAGTGCTAGGGCCCAGGACCAGTGAGGAAGCCGGCCCAGGCAGCTCTGAAATGTGAGCAAACTGGGCTCCCTTAGTCTTGCTGATCAAGTCCTGGTGCCACGGGCTCGTTGTTCTTCCCAGTTCTTCACTGGATCTTTGTCCCTGGACTTTCAGAGGCTCTCTCTGAAGAAACTAGCCCTCGCCACCCAGCTGCCCTGACCAGGGACTGCGGTGAGAGGCTGTCCCGGAGGGCCTGGGGAAGGGGACCGCTGGCTGCCAAAGGAAACAGCTTTGAAGAAGGCTGAGAACACACCCGGCCTCCTATTGTTCCCTTGCTAACAAGCCTTCCAGCTTCTGGGGGATGTTCAAACGGACAGCTGGGCCCCTATACTTGCTACTGGACATCCCACGCGGTCCTGGGGGGAGGAAGCACTGCAGGCCCCTCCAGCCCCCACTTAGAGGCCACACCTGCAGGATCCCCCCAAGGGGTCCCTTTTCCTTTTGTGTGCTCTCTTGCTGGCCCGGAGCAGCCTAGAGACGGGATCGGGGCGGGGGGGGGGGGGGTGGGGGGGGGAAGCTTCTGCAATAACCTAGGCCCTGGGGAAGGTGATGTGGGGGCCCTTTCCTGAGCTCCTAAGATGGGAGAGAGAAGGTGGAGGGGAGACTGGCCCCACAGGAAGCTGCCTGGCCCGGGCCTCCTGGGGAGCCGGGAGGGAAGACAGCTCTGGGGCTCCGGCTGACCCCACTTGCTGTGACCTTGAGCGAGTCTGTCCTCCTGCTGGGACCAGGCAGAAGAGGGCAAGACTCCAGCCCCTTTCTGGCTCTGGACTCAGAGCATTAACTTTTTTTGTTTTCTTAATTTACTCTTTTAACCATTTTGAAGTATTCAGTTCAGTGGCATCAAGTGCATTCACACTGCTGGGCGACCACCGCCACAACCCACCTCCGCAACTTTTTCAATCTCTGCCCCCACGAAACACTGACTGCCCCCCCTCCCCAGCCCCCGGCAACCACCACTCTACTGTCTCTAGGAATTCGACTACTCTAGGGGCCTGTGATAAGAGGAATCAAACATATTTGTCCTTTTGTGACTAACTTGTCACTCAGCATCTTGTCCTCAAACTTCAGCCATGTTGTAGCAGGTGGTAGGATTTCCCTCCTTTCGAAGGCTGATGAGCACTGACTCTGATTCCTGCTTGCTTCCTCTAAAACTCCCCTGGCAGCACAGAGCTCCCCGGCCCCAGGATTTCTTCCCTCCTCTTCCAGCCCTTCTCCCCCAGCCTCTGTGTTCTGGGGCCACCCTGGCGCCCAGCAGACCCCCAGATGCTCCAGGGCCGTGCTCCGGAGCCGGGCTGCTGCAGGAGCAGGCCAGCCTCCTGGACTCTTTCCCTGGGTCCCGATTCCCCCAGGCCAGGCCTGGGGATGCACCGAGGCAGAGGGCCACCTGAGGGACTTCCGGCCAGGTTTATCCCCTGGCGTGACAAGGGGAAGTGCGAGTCCCCAAAGGGCCGGTGAGAAAATCCCACAGCTCACAGACAAGGCGCCGGCTGATGAGAGGGGATGGGCAGGGCTGTGGCAGGTCCTTGGAAAGTAGGTGGGCACCGCTGAGCCTGTTCTTCTTCTTTTTTAAGATTTTATTTATTTATTTGCGAGAGAGAGAGGAGAAAGAATCTGAAGCCAACTCCAAACTGAGTGTGGAGCCCGATGCCGGGCTCAGTCCCACAACCATGAGATCATGACCTGAGCCGAAACCAAGAGTCGGACGCCCAACAGACTGAGCTGCCCAGGTGCCCCGAGCCTGTTCTTTTCATGCTCTCAGTCCCAACAAGGTGCATTGCTGGCCTCAGACCAAAACCTGATGCACCAGCAAACAGCTTTTGCTGGAAAACTCGCCAGGGCCACGTGACCAGATCCTCTCTGGGCCACTGCTTAAGAACCCAGGGGCTGGGCAGAAGACTCAGGGAGGTTAAGCCACTGACCAAGGTCACACAGCTCCATTTGATGGAGATTAGACCAGAACCCAGTCTGACTGTAAAACTGTGCTCGGGGCGCACTCAGCCGTAGCCCCAGGGTGACCACTCCTGGGCCAGAGAGGAGGCAGTGGGTCTCCTGGGCAGGGGGTGGAACGTGGCCCTCACCACGAAGCTGGCCACCATCCCACAGAGCCAAGGACCTGGCTGCTCGGAGCCTGGACTGTGAGGCACAGGAGGGGGGTCCTGGCGTTTCTCGGGCTGCACTGCCTGAGGAGACCCCACCCTCACCTACCCCTGGTGCACCTGGAAACATCCTACGGTCCTCCCCCACCTAATGTGCCAAGGGTGTCACTCCAGGTCTCTCCCGCGGGCCTGGAACAGAGCTGGGCGAGGCTGCTAGCGGCAGTGACAGGCTCCGTCCGCAGGGCTGTCCCCAAGGGCCTGGCAGAGCCGGGGCTGGAGAGCAGTTGTAAGAGGACAAGAGCCAGCCCTCCACAGCCCGCAAGGCAGGGTTACGTAAGAACCATTTTACTGGGCCGGAGGCTCAGCGTGGTAGGGGCACCCGCCCAGGCCACAGTTCGTCATGGCAGGGCGGGGGTTTGAACCCAAGTAGCTCTGGGATGTCCATGCCCTCCCAGCCCTGCCTGGGCTCCCGGAGGGGCTCCTGCCCTGCCCCACCGCCCCTCGTGAGCCCCGAGTAGCAGCCAGCTAAGGGGCGGGAGTGGGGGGCTCTGCGCCAGCCTGCTGGGGACGGCCTCCGAGCAGCAGGACGAGCCGAGCCGGGGAGGACAAGGTCGCACGCCCCTCCACTTCGTATCTCCTCAGTAGGACGGCAGAAACCACCGGCGCCCGTCTCTCGGGGCTGCCGGGAGGACGGAGTCAGCGCAGGCCCTTACGGGGGCCTGGCGTTCGGCTCTGGCCGAGCACCCCGCTGGCCCAACGTGCCCCTCTCCCGAGTCCGCTGGGGTTTAGTGGCCTCCAAGGGCGGGCCTGTGGGCGTCGAGGTAGGAGAGTGGCGTGCACCCTGCCAGCTGGAAGCTGGGGAACAGGGACACAGTGGGGAGGGGCAAGCATTCCTGGTCACTCCCCGAAGGATCGGGGATGTTCCAGATCAGGAAGGGAATGGAGCAGGGCTGCTGGGGGCTCAGGTGGTCTGGGTCTGTCCTTGCGGCCTCCTTAAGCCTCTCTTGAGTTGTGACAATGGGGGGGGTAAGCCTCAGGGGGTACCCCGGCAATCCCTCCGCCTGTCCCTCTCCCGGGTGGGAAGGTAAAGGAGGCCCTCATGCCCAGCACGCATGCTCCTTCCCATCCCCCGGCCCCAGCACTCCTTATCGGAGCCTGTGGGGAAGTAGTAGCAGGGTCCCCGTTTTACAGACGAGGACACGAAGACACAGAGGCCAAAGGGCGCCGAACTCTGAACACGGCCCATCCACCTCCCACCTGTGCAGGCCAGCCCAGCGCAAGGACAGACCCTCCCAGAGAGACGCTCCCGGTGCCCCTGGTGATGGGCCGGTACCCACATTAGGGTTCCACCCAGCACCCTTGGCTTCACAAGTGTCAGGCACCCCAAAGGGGCCAGGCCGTCTGACACGTGGCCCTTTCTCCACCACCACCACTCTCCCACTCTGGCTCTTCCTAGCTGTTTCGTGGGAAACCACAACGCTTGGGTGCCCTCGGCAAGAAAAGCAGAGGGCCGCCAGGGTGCGGGGGCCACCAGCGTCCCTACATCTGCACTGTGTTCCTGCCCAGCACTCCCCCAGGGCAGGAGCCTGGCACTACAACTACCCTGGGAAGGAGCCTGAGGGGGTGGGGACCCTGCAGAAACCACCCACGGAGCCCAGGGAGGTCACACTCCATGGAGAGTGCTGTCAGGCAGCCGGGTTATGCGGGCAGCCAGCGTGGTGGGTGGGAAGAACGTGGGCTCTGGAACCAGGTCCCCTGCGTTCCTGGCCAGCCCCCTCTGACCAGCCCCCCTCCCTCCAGAGCCTCCCATCTGCCCCACCTCCCCCCAGCTCCGACCTAGACACAAACCCCACTCTCCAAGCCCAAGGACGAAGGCCCTGCCCTTTGAGGGCCCCAAGAAAGTCCCTTCATGTCACCCACATTCAGCCTGTCTCCTCATTTGCAAAATGGGCCAACACTCATACCTGCCTTCAGTGCGTTGTTGTCTGAACACCCCCTGAAGCTAACTCCTAATACCACCCCCCTGGTGCACCTGGGCCCCGAGCAGCTCCTGCCTTCTGCCCTGGCCATGCCTGCCCTTCAGAGCCCAGGTGAATGGTCACCTCTTCTGAGTGACCTCACCTGGGAGACGGTAGGTCCCCACCGTCTCCTTCCTTAGCCTCCTGCCCTTCTCCTGGAGGGCTCTGCCTTCCCCTTCACATTAAGGATCCTTTCAAAGGTATCTCAGATTGCCCTGGCTTCCCTGCTCTGCCCTCCAAGATCCCCTTAGAATAAAACCAAAGTTCTGCTTTCAGGGACACGGAAGCCCAGTGGGAGCCAGCTCCCCGTGACCTCTGGACCTCACTGCCTGCCCCTCTCCCCACTACTGCACTCCAGCCCCGCCGATGTCCTTGCTGTTTCTTGAGTACCTTCCCACCTCTGAGTCTCTGCTCTAGCTCAACCCTCTGCCAAGGAACTTTGTCCTTGCAATGTTTTGTTCGCGGCTGTATCTTCAGAGGTTAGAACAGAGTTTGGTGGATACGGTATGCTCACTGAATATCTATCTGCTGGTGGGTTTAATGATTCAGTAAGTGAAGAATGAATGAATGGAAAAAACCCAGTTAAGCCACAGGGCAGCATGTTTAAGAGGATGGGCTATGGATTCACATCTCAGACCCTGCCACTTAATTTCAAGTCACTTTCCTTTTTTGAGCTTCAGTTTTCCCATCTGTAAAGTGGGAAAATCACTAGTAGTACCCGCCTCATAGGGGTATCCTGAGGATTAGAAGAGTATCTATAAATCAAACGTTGAATTTGGAGCCCAGCACATAGTAGGTACTCAGTGCCCAGCCCTGGTATACTTCTGACCAGCCAACAGCCGGGCCTCGCCCTTCCCTGGCTGGCTCAGCTAGTCTCAAGCCGGGTTATGCGGGCAGCCAGCATAGGCAAACCTGGCTCAGGGCCCAGAGCACTCTCCCCAGGGTACCCAGCTTTGTATCCCAGGATGGCCACAGGCTGACTTCATGGCACAGGAACTCTGGGAATTTCCTGGCAGGAAGGCTTCTGTTGCCTGGACATGAGAACAGCTGATGGGCGGCTGGGGCTAAATGAGCGTTGGGGAGGGAAGACAGCTCTAGCACAACAGCTGCCCCACCCCTACCTGTGCTCCGGGGCCTGGACTCGACCACGCACACCATCTGTCATCTGTGCTGTGGGCCTATCAGAGACAAACGTTGGGGTCCCCCACCCCCCAGCCACCTCAGAACCCCTTTGGCCCGAACAGACCAGGTATCTCTGGCAACTCCGGCCCAGTGTTTGCAGCCCTGAGGAAGCTCAGACGGCCCCAGTGCAACTCCTTCCCATTCCAGACCGGGATAGAACGAGACAAGGCCACCCAGCCCAGGGGCGGCTATGCCCTGGCTAGTCCACTGCCCTGTGTGGTTTGCAGGGCACAACTCATGCTTACCAGCCAGCCACACGTACCAACCAGGAGCCACTGTGTGGCAGCCCCAGGGCCACAAAGTTGAGAAGGCACGGTCCTGCCCGCAGGCAGCTGACGGTCTGGCTCAGCTCTCCCCACTTTACAGATGAAGAAACTGAGGCTCAGAGGAGTAACACCTGGTTCAAGGTCACTCAAAGTCTCCAGTGGCAGAGCCAGGACCCAGCCCCAAGGAGCAGACAGACTGCTTTTTGGAAATGGGAAACAGAGCTTACTGGCGATGAACCAATGTGAAATCTGTCAGACGGAGGTCTCGGGGTCAAGTGCTAACTGTATGATGGGGTTCCCATGTGGGAGGCCCCCAGCACCGGCCTGGGCACCAAGCAGGAGCAAGTAATTGAGAAATGCTCTATGTCATCCTTCCCCTCTCCTGCCTCCATCCTGCCCCTCAGCTCCAAGGTTGGGGTGGCCTTGAGGGTGGTCAGGGTCGTGGCACCTCACCCCCCCAACCCCCAAGCAGAAATGCACACACGTACAACCACGCACACAAATGTGTGCAGCGCACACGCATACAGGCCTGTGTGTGGTCACACACTTATTAGCCCCCAGTCATCTTCAACTCCACGGCCACCACCTGGCCCATGGACAAGGCTTTCTGTCACGTTCTAGACTTTCAGGAGGCTTCTGACTCTAAACCCTCAGCTTCTTAGGGTAGAAATGGGGAAGAAAGACCTTTTCCCTTAAGAGTTCATGGAGATGGCCCAACCCAGCAGCCCTGGTGAACAGGGACACTGACCTCCTGGGACAGAACACGACTTCTGCTGCTGCTTAAAGTTCTGCCAGTTAGGGATTCATCTCCTCATATCTTGAAGACTCCTGGTACTCAGGGTGGCCAACCCAGAATTTTAGACGGTCAAGGCAGAGCATCGTGGCCTCAACTTGTCGTCTCCAGATGGGGGACTGCTGGACTCCAGCCAGACAGTCCCAGGGGACCAGGCCACATCTCTCCTTGGCAAGACATGTCTAGACATGGGCTGGGAAGGGGAAGTCGGGGTCCCCCAGCGCCAGCCTATCCCTGGGGTGACCATGCTTCCCGAGGAGGCCCACCCAGCCTGGCTGGCAAAGTTCTCCCACGTGTAGCTGCCAGCCCAGGAGAGGTGAGTCACTGCCCCTCAGAGCAGTTTACAGTGGCTCTTGCGAAAGCCACAGACCTCTGGGCCCTGCCCAAGCTTTGCTGCCCAGACTCCAGCGTCTGGTGGCACATCCCTGCCAGTCTCCCGGGGGGACCCCACCCTACCCCTGGCACTCAGCAAAAGGAACCTGGCCTGGGGGACCCAGAACTGAGAGGAGAAGCTCAGGACACAAGGAGGGCTCCTTGAGCATGACACACCCACCTCTGAGAGCCCCTTACTCCTGCACAGACCCGCTCTAGCCCGGCCCGGCCCTGTGGCCCGTTGTGCAGGTCCTCCATGCAGAGACCTGGCCTCCTTACTCCACATCGGGGCCCTGGCTTGTCCATCCCAATCCTGGGTCCCGGACCAGGAGATCAAAGGTCAGCGAAGAGTAGAAAGGATGCCAGACCCCACAAGTAGAGAGGGTCCCAGTGCCCATGACCAGGCCCCAGCCAGCGCCAGGCTCCACCCGGCCAGCGGTGGGCTTCCTTACCGTGGCGTCCTCCGCGCCGTGGTGGCCAATAAGGCGGCTGCCCCCCGGGTGCCGCTGTGCCCAGCGGCTGATGTCGTAGACGCGACGCTCGATGACCAGCCACTTGTCGCCCGGCAGGTTGTGCTGGCGGATCTGCTCCCAGCGGAAGGTGGGCAGCGGCGCCCCCGGCTGCGCGGGCGCCTCGCCGGGCTCCCCGACGCCGCCCATGGCTGCGTGCGAAAGCCCTCGGGCCGCCGGTACCTTGGCGAGGTCCGCCAGAGACCCCAAGGGCAGCGAGTCGCGGCCCCGGGGGCGTCCTCCGCCGCCACCGGCTCCTCCGCGGCCCCGCCCTGCCGCTGCGGCCGCCGTATGAGCGTGCGCCTCCCCAGCTCCCGGCGCAGGGAACTTTTCCCTCCCTTATAACAGCGCTGACAGCGCCCGCCTCGCCTCCTCCCCTCGCCCGGCCGCGCCGGCCCGCCCCGCGCCCGCTCCAATCCCCGCACGGCGCCTCGGCCTCCATTGGCTGCGCCGCGCTCGGGCCGGCGAGGGCGGTGTCCGGGCGGGCCCACCCCGCCCGCGGGGGCCGCGGCCACCAAGCCGGGCGCTGCCGGCTCCCGGCTCCCGGCTCCCGGCTCCCGGCTCGCGGCGCCCGGCGGGCGGGGTGGGGGGTACGGGGGAGGGACGGGGACTTTACACCCTTGACCGGTGCGGCCTTGCCCTCGGGGCCCAGGTCTGCGCCAGCGGGGCTTGGAACCACAGTCTGCGCACACGGGGCTTCCAGCCACGCGTCCAGGAACGTTCAGTCTTGAGCGCACGGAGGTGGGAACGCTGCCTCGGGGTGACTGTAAACAGCTTTCAAACAATCGGCCCCGAGCGTCTGCGCAGCGAGGCCGCCGTCGGGGCTGAGCGACCGGCCGCGCCAACCGGCCCGGCGCGGGGCGGTCTGCGGGGAGGAGGTGGGGGGGGGGGGGCGTGGTCTTCCTGCCGCTGGGGCTGCAGGGTGGGGATGTGGAAGGGGTTCAGGAGCACCGGCATCGGTAGCGGGGCGCTGTCATTCACTGGCTGCTCTGCCTGTTACAGCACCTCCCCATTTTTACTTAAATAAATTCATCCCTTTTGAGAGTGTAAGGTACTCCCCAAACTACTTTTTGTGTGTTTTTGAGATAGACACCTGTTCCTAGAAGCGAGGCGTTCACACTCGACATGAAATGCAATCAGGCCAAGGTTATGCTGCGGGCCAGCGGGGGTATGAAACTCGAGCACAGCAGGATCCCCGGAGAGCCTGTTAAGGCAGGACCGCTGCGCTCCCCACCCGGGTGGGATTCAGCAGCGGTGGTTTGGGGGCGGAGTATTGCATTTGGAACAGGTTCGCAGGGGGGTGATGCTGCTGCGCTGGTTCAGGGAATGCACTTGGAGAACACGAAGTATATTTCTCCGATATGCTAACCTTTTATCTTGGTTTAACAATTTGTAGGAAATCACTAAAGCTAGTATTTGTGGGGCAGGAGGGCCAGGGCGCCAGGAAGGGCTGAAGGGGCTTCTGGGTTCTCCTTGGTACCAAGAGACCTCTATTTGGTTGCCAAGACAACCGTTAAGGCCTTGCCGCACCATGGCCCTGGGCTGCCTGAGCACTGAGGTGTCCTTGAACCCCCAGCCTGAGCGTGTGTGTTGGGGGGGTGGGGGGCAGCAGAGGTGTGTGTGGCTGGCGGCTGAGGTGGGCGGTGACTGCAGATACCCCTGCTGCCACCATGTTTGCAGGTGAGCTCAAGGAGAGGGGGCAGGCTCTTACAGGAACTGAACCTCCTGCCCCAATCTCCAGCCCCTCCACAAGGGGCGTGGCCTCCACCCCAGCTTCAAGCAGCCCTCAGGGTTCAGATGCTGACCCCTGCGGCCTTCCCTGGGCCCCGACCTGGTCTCAGCCACACGCAAGGCCGCTGGGGGACTGGAGTGGGTCAGAGCCTCCACTTGCCCCAGCTGCTCCCAGACAGATGAGGAAAATGAAGGCCTGCACAGGGTTCCCCCAGGCCATAAAGCAAGGACAGGGCTCTGGGCGGTGCCGCCCCTCCAGCCACTTGATCCTGGCAAGGAGAGAGTGGTGGTCAAGGTCTCCTGACGCCTGTCATCGTGTTCCTGTTAAGTCCTGAACTGTGTGTCTCTTTCTCAGAGTGGAACCAACAGCTGCCCACACGATTTCTCTGCAGGCCTCGGGGCCTTCCGTAGGTGGCTTTACCCCTCCAGGCTTCAACCCAGTGGACCTTGCAACTCTCCTAAAATCACGGGCTCCGGGAGAACTTGAGACTCTATTATCCCCCTCCCCGCACCTCCCTGTCAGGGAGAGGCTCCACTTGACATTCCTGAGCTGCCATTGGGCCACCGCCAGGAATGGGGCTTAGGCAGGGGGAGGGGAGAACTAGCCAAAAGGCACGGGAGGGTCTGGCCAGCTGGAGCATTTTGGGGGGAGGGTGCCTGCTTGAGGTTGAGCCCCTCCAACCCGTGGCTGGCCCCTGGCCCAGAGCTTCTCCTGGCCGTGAGCTGACACGTCTCTCGTGGGACACACTCAAGTCTCCAGCCCCCATGGAACCAGTAGCCACGGTCAGGGAGCTGAGTGATACTTGTGCAGACCAGCGGGGGCTGGGGCAAGCGGCAGAGGTGTGGCGGTGGCCCAGTTGGGGGGACGTGGGGAAGCTCTGGACCTACCAGAAAGAGCAGTCCTAAAGCCCAGGCACTGTGTGTTCTCAGCAGACGCACAAAGTGGACTCAAGTCAGAGCTTTGCCACTTGGCTTTGAGCTAAAGCTCGCCACACTGTGGGTTTGGTTATTAGGCCCTGGACACAACTCGTTGCGATGTGAGGGGGGCCGGGGGCCACAGAATGACAGAAGAGCTGTCCGACCAGCCACGAAAGTCTCACCCCGGAGGCATCGCTCTGGTGCGCAGTAGGGCTCCTCAGGATGTCCAAGGCCAACAAGCATATGAAAAGATGAGGTCGAGGGCATTAAGCACCGAAGAAATGCACATCAAAACCACAGTGAGCTATCACCTCACAGGCAATTATCAAAAAAACACCAACGTGACACGGGTTGGCAAGGATGTGGAGAAACCGGAACCCCTGTGCGCTGTTGGCAGGATCATAAATTGGTACGACTTCTGCGGAAGACGGTCTGGAGGTTCCTCAGAAAACTGAGGACAGAACGGGGGCATATCACTGAGCCAACCCGCCTCTCGGTAAATATCCAAAGGAACTGAAAGCAAGGCCTCGAAGAAATCACGGCTCTCCCGCATCCCTGGCAGCATCATTCACATTAGCTTGTAGGTGGGAGCAACCCACATGTCCATCAAGGGATGGAAGGGCAAAGAAAGTGTGGCACGTACAGACGATGACAGGAAGTTAAGATGGTAAACTGTGCTTTTTACCCCAGTGAAATGAAAAAGGGGGGGAGGGGCTGCAAAGGTCACGTGGTCCAATCTTCCCAACCCATGGAGGAGCAAACTGAGGCCCAGACAAGAGCCCCGTGGCCCAGGTACACAGTCCCGGCAGCATCCAGTCGGGGCAGGCTTTGTGGATGGTAAAACGTGACACAGCAGAGCAATGTGGAAGGCCCGCTCGCGCGGGCTCAGGCTCGTGGCCACCGTTGGAGCTAGCTTTTAAGAGGTGACCACAGATGCCGGGAGCACTTAGAGAGTTGTCTAGAAAATTCACTTAAGAGGAACAACTCCTGTCCGGCTGATGTCAGTTAAACCTCTCCCAACTCCAAGAGCCAAAGCCCTAAGCCCCTCCCTCCATAGGGCCCCCAGTCACCCCCAGAAGCCTGAAGAGCAGGGGTGGGGGAGCAGCTGTAACCCGGTAAAAATGTGGGAAACAAGCCTAATGAAAATGCAGCTCTGCCTCTGCCTGAGACTCAGTTTCTACATCTCTGAAAAACAAAGAAGGGCCTCATCCAGCGTCAGGCACAAGGCAGGTGTCTAATGCAAGGAGTCCTGGGTGCTGGCTCTGGAGCTGGGCTCAGGCATCCCTGTCCTGGGGTCACCCTCGACTATGTGTCCTCTCAGTACCTCAGGGGATTTATCTGCAAAATGGGGAAACAGTAGTACCTCATGGGGATTTCTCTGAGGGTTAAGTGCACCGGTTCGTTTAAAGGGCGTGGAGCCAGCCCTGGGGCTGATGTTAGTGCTCAGATACTAAGCTACTGTTGGGAGGTCCTGAGGCCAGATTGTGTGTCCCTGGGTCCCTCACAAGCACCCCACCCACTGTTGTTTGCCCACCACAGCCCCGCCTTGGCCTGACAGGAAGTCCTGTGCTGGGGGCGGGCCGAGCGAGTCTGGGCTGTGGGACCCTCTGCCAGGGCTCTGAAACGTGGCCTGGTGTCTCCTTGGCCCTGGGGGTGGCTCGTCCAGGGGCACAGAAGCTTCAGGGCCCAGACGTTCTTTCTCTTTCTCCCCCAGCTGACCCAGGACTGACCGAGGGGAAGGCAGAAAGAGGCGGGTATGCAGGAGAGGATGTTGGGATCAGCCCGTGAGGAAGTGGGGGGAAGGAAGGGGGAATCTGCAAGGCAGGAGACCAAGAGCGAAAAGGCTCCTGGCTAGAGAGGGTGATAGGGTTGGGTGGCCTTGACAGAGTCCTGGCTGGCCCACAGCCGGCCTGAGGCCTCGGGCCAGTAGGGACCCCCTCACCAGCCCCAGTACACACTGACCAGAAGCTGCTATGCTCCCCCCCTCCCCCCGGGAGCCCCACGGGCCTGGACCCACACCCCTACAGGTGGGCAGGGGATCTGGAATCACAAGAAAGCTCCCCAGGTCCACACCTTGCTAAGAACCTAGCGGCCTTATCCCTGCCTGCGCTGCTGGCAGACATCACCAATCGATCCCGCCACTGTCCAGCTCTCGCCAGGCAGCCTCGAACTCTAACCTCCCGTTAGACAGACACAGGGAGACCAGAGGGTGATCTGCCCCAACGAGACAGCGCGAGGGACAGCCTCAGCACCGCTGCTCTCCCCACAGCAGGCCCCTCGGCAGAAAGCCGGGCTCGGCCCTGATAACCCACAGCCCCACGGACCGCTGGAGAGGCCTTGAGTGGTACTCCCCACAGCAATCCCTTCAGGATTTGGGCCTAATCCCAAGCACGAGGGCGGGCTAGGGAAGGATTTGGTTTCATTCCTTCAGATGCCCAAGCCTTGGCCCGAACCCCAGGGCGCAGGAGTGAAGGCACGTGGCACCCAGCCTCTACCAACAAAGCCTTCCTTTATTAAATAGAGATCGTGTTACATTCCATTCAAAGGAGGAAATCAGCTGTGGTGAGGGATGTGTTCAGGTTGGACCCCAGTCCCAAGTGGGCTGTGAGGGGTGAGGAGGGGCCTGGGGCCTGCCCATCCTACCCCAGTCCTGCGTGCAGGGCTTGGCGGCCTCAGCCCCCATTGTCTGAAAGGCCACCCACAGCTGAACACAGACACGGGTGTCCTGAGGCCCTGTCTGTGTTTTACTTTGGGAGAAAAGTATCCTAATCCTTCCAGCGGTGGTGGGGGCAAGGCCCCCCTGAGCACAGAGCTCAGATGCGGGAGGGGGAAGGTCAAGTGCAAGGAGGAGGGGCCCTGATCCATCTTAAGAACAGTTTGGGGGCAGTTCTCAAGCAGATCCAGGTTGGTGTGCAAGTCCTTGACAGCCCCTTGTGGCCCCACCGCCCCGCGGACACTGGAGAAGGGGGGGGGGTGGCAGCTGGGGGCAGTCTGACAGGGAGGCCACCTGGGAATGGATGAGGGATGGCCACCAGGGGGTGCTGGTGGCCCAGGACTTGGGACCAGAGGTTGGGGGGGGGATACCCTGGAGGTCAGGCCACCCAGCACGGCCCCTTTCTGAGGACATGGCAGCAACAAGGCACCTGCAAGCAGCAGCTCCCAGGCCCGTAAAGGGGGTGCTGCCCCAGGTACCCCCTCCTAAGGGCTGAGCCCCTGAGTATGGGTCCAAGCTCCTTGGTCTTTGGCGCTTTCTTGAAAGTCCGCTGGTGGCTGTGTGCCACTGATGAAGGGAGAAGCGTCGGCTCATGAGGTCCTGTCCGTCCTGGGACAAAGGTTTGGTACCAGCTCAGCAAGGCGTCCGCAGCCTGGCCATCTGTCCATCTGCTCAGCTTCTGGCTCAGGGCCGGCTCCAGGACCCTGTCTTCCTGTCTGTCTGTGCTGGGGCAGGGGTCAGCTGCTGCTGAGAGCCCCCCTCTAGGCCCGGGCCATGCCCTAGGCCTCCTGGGGGAAGAAGCCGAGCTTCGCCAGCGACATCTCCTTCCGCAGCCTCGTGATCTCCCAAAACATCGGCTCCGCTGCAGGCGGAACGAAGGTGGACAGCTCAGGGACAGGGTCACCTCAGGCAGATGGCCAGGCCCCTCTCCCCTGGCTTTGGGCAAGGCAGCTGGTAGGCACCTAGGGCTCCCCCAGCCCCCCAGCACAGATGACCTCAGTGAGTGGCCTGACCTCTCTGAGGCTCCACACTGAGGCCTTGCAAACTGTTGAGTGCTGAACAAACTCTGCACCACCATGCATCGCCCCCACAGCCCAGCACCGACATGCATGAGCGCACTGCCACGCCTTTGGCGGGCCACAAATGCTTCCCAACCCCATCTCCCTGGGGTCTCAGAGACCCTGAGCCGTCAGCAGAGCCACGGGGTCAGTCCAAGTTCCCCTCCAAGGCCAAAGCTTGATGCCCAAGCTGGGGAGGAGAGGCTCAGACTTCGAACTGACAAGCTTGGTGGAGCGGGATGCTAGGCCTTGCAGAACAGGGGTAGAGGGGACAACAGGTGGATGGAGGACCCGCTAGGCGGGCAAGGGTAAAGTGGGAGGCGGCAGCTGGTGTCAAATGACCATGAGGAGGCCACCCCGAGTGGGGAAGAGATCCACAAGGGACACCCCATCGTGCAGGGCTTCCAATGCCAGGCCGGTAACAGGGAGCAGTCCCCACAAGCCCCGGGGCCTGGGAGAAGTTTCTGGCTGGGAGAAGGCAGCGGGACCTGGCAGAGCCTGGCAGAGTCTTCCCCTCTGTTCAGGTAACAAAGCGCATAGGTTGACCCCTCCGCTGCTGCGGACCCGCCCGCTCCCTCCCACGGGCCAGCCCCGCCGGCCACCAGGGGGCGCTCACCTTCCTGCCGCACCAGGCCTTGCTGGATGTAGCGGATGTACGTGAAGAAGTTGCACACTGCGGTGATCTGGGGGCAGAAGCGGGGAGGCTGTGACAAGCCAGCCCTCACACTTGGGGTCTCCCCAAAAGCCAGGGCAGATCAGAGACCAGAGTGGGAAACCCCATGTCCCATCAGAGCCAGACAATGCTCCCTCAATTGAACAGGGCTGGGCTCTAAAATTTAATTCCCCGGGCGTCTGGGTGGCTCAGTCGGTTAAGCGTCTGCCTTCGGCTCGGGCCATGATCTCAGGGTCCTGGGATCGAGCCCCGAGTCGGGCTCCCCGCTCAACGGGAGAGTCTGCTTCTCCCTCTGCCTCTGCCCCTTCCTCCTACTCCTGCCCTCTCTCTCTCTCCCCCTCATTCTCTAATAAAATCTTTAAAATATATATATAAATAAAATAAAATTTAATTACCAACGGTAGTATTAGTACTACTCCCAATAAAAACAGCAGCAGCAACTAACATTTGATCCAGCACATGCATCCAGTGAGGCAGACATGCTTATTATTCCCATTTTACACATGGGGAAAACAGAGACTCCAAGAACAAAGCTACCAGACAACAATTACCGAGCCCACAGAGACAGTAAGTGGCTGAACTGGAAGGTGAAACCAGGCGGCCTGCCCTTGAATCCACGCTCATCCTGAGGGGCCTGCCTGCTCTGCATGCTGGAGGCCCTGGCCAACCAGGCCTTGGCCCAGTGCTCTTGGTAATGCCAGGATAGGCAGGGGGATCAGAAGCTGCTCACTGGGGCTGCCCTGGATCCCCGGGCCTGAAGCCCTCAGCCTGGCCTGAGGCCTGCTCCATGCCCTACGCTGGGCACCGCGGACCCCAAGTTGGCTCAGACGTGGGCCCTTCTACGAAGACTCTCCTACTGCAGAAGAGGGTGCTGCTGGCACCCTGCCCAGGCCCCTTCCCCAGGCTGGGGCCCCTCTCCCCATGGCTGAGAGTGTTGGCCACTAAGGGCTCATGGGTGCCCCCTGTACCCCCTAGCCCGGCATACCACAGCCAGGGGGGTATGGCTGGGGGCTGGCTGGCAGGCGGTGTAAAAAAGGCCAGCCCCTGGCCTCTGGGTGGAACCCACCCTGGGCTCCAGAGCCCCCATGGATCAGGTTGCAGCCAGATTCCAGCTGAGGCTACACCCCCCCGTCTGCTTTCCTCAGTCCTCCTAAGAATGGCATAAAATCCTCATCTGAGGCTCCGCTTTTAGGGAACCCGGCCAGAGACAGGGCAGAAGGTGGCCGGCAGCCGTGCCCCAAAAGCACCTACTCAATGTCCAGCGCCCCGGGGGGAGGGACGCTAAGTGTGTGGGGGCCCACAGGGTCCAGAGTTCCGGGGGGGGCGGCTCAAACACATAGAAATCCTTGCCAGCCAGGAGGACAAAGTGGGTGCAGGGGGGTGGTGGCCCGGGCAAGCGTGAGACAGGGGTGCCCCAGAGGGGACTAAGCTGGTGCGGCTCAGGAGGGACTGTGGTGAGGTGGCCAGTGGGCCCCCATGGGAGGCTGGCGAGCAAGGAGAGGCAGGGAGCAGTGGGGTTCTCTCCCCAGGGCTGTCCTTTGGGGACGGAAACCTCTTCTCCCTACGGATGCCACATTCCTTGGTCTCTTCAGGGTGGGGACCACCTCCCAAACCTTCACACCATTCTCGTCTCCCATCCCAGCTCTGCCCAACGCGGGGACATGCAGGCCTTTGGAAGAAACAAAGTTCTACAGTGTTTTTTCGTTTTTATATCTATCGATATGGTTTTGCTGGGCACAGAATGTCTGGTGAGGCTCCTTCTGTTGAGCCCTGGTGGGGATCGGACAAAGGCCCCTGGAGAGGGCTCTGGGCACAGAGGCACGGGGCAGAGGCTGCAGGGAAGGCGGACTGGGCTCAGGATGGGGAGGCCCCAGGTCCAGGTCACACACCCCCCCCTTTCTAAGGCACAGACTCTCCATCTGCAAATGGAGCTCAGCTCGCTGCTGTGGAATGTTTCGGGACAATACACTGGACACCCTGTGGAAGCTTGTCGGGACCAGACAAGCTGCCTAGCAGCGGGGCCATCTGTCCACCTTAGTCTCTATGAGCAGCCTCTAGTAGGTCAAGGGCAGGAGATGGCTCCTACAAAAGGGCCCAATTAGCAGTGTGCACCAAGCTTCAGAATCCTCTAACGCATTTTCTTTGGTTCCTTACAATCCTATGCACAGTCTGTGAGGGGACCGAGGAACGGGGCCACCCCGCCCTTATCCCCCAACTTGGGGAGGTCCACTGACCCAGCCTGGGCCACTCGGCAGCTGAGGATGGAAGCTGGGATTCCCGGAGGCCTCGTGGCATCCACCACTACCGTCAGGCCTCAGAACCTTCTCAAAAGCCCGGGGCCAGAGCCTGAGCTGGGAGGCAGGAGCCTGGAATTTTAACCTGAATTCTTTTTTTTTTTTAAAGGACTTTTTTTTTTTTTTAATTTTATTTATTTATTTGAGAGAGAGAATGAGGTAGAGAGAGAGCACGAGAGGGAAGAAGGTCAGAAGGAGAAGCAGACTCGCTGCTGAGCAGGGAGCCCGATGTGGGACTCGATCCCGGGACTCCAGGATCATGACCTGAGCCGAAGGCAGTCGCTTAACCAACTGAGCCACCCAGGCGCCCCTTTAACCTGAATTCTAATGTCACTCCCATGATTAGGTTTCGGCAAGCAAACAGGTAGAGCCTCAGTCCTTCACGCCCCCACCATCCCCCTCCCCCGCCCGGAGGGACTGAGTCCTGCCAACAGCCAGGTGAGCTCAGAAGAGGACCACTATCTCCAGAAAGCAGGCGGTCAGCCTACTCCTTGACTGCAGCTCCTGAGCCCCTGAGCAGAAGATCCAGCTAAGCTGTGCCCACTCCTGCCCCAGGGAGAGCATGAGAATAAATGGGGCTTGTTTTAAGCCACTAAGTTTATGGTAATTGGTTCTGCAGGAATGACAAACTAATTCACCAGACTTGGCTGTGTGGCCTGAGTCAGTCTCCGTACCTCTCTGAGCCTGTGCCCTGTTCTGCAGATCAAGGTTGAGCTCCTAGGCTGGCCTAGGGTCCCAGCCCAGGGGGCCCCTAAGAAGCCCAGTGACCCTCCCACTGGATGACTCACCCTGGCCCGGGAGGACGGCGAGATGTAGTAGTGGCTCTCAGAGTCCCCAAGCCGGATTCGGTGGTGACAGGCACGAGCCAGCCCGCTCAGGGCACAGGTACTAGAGGAAGGCAGAGGGGGCCGTGGGGGCTGGCGGGGGCTCGCCCACCCAGCTCATGCAGGGAGGATGCAGCAGGCAGAAGAATACACCAAGGGAGGGAGAGGCAAGCGGACTTGGGGGTGGGGCCTGGCACCCTCTCCCTCAACCACCTTCCCCAGGAGCCGGGGGCCAGGCCAAGGAGAGGTCCCAGTCCCTGGGACAGACCTTTGACCTAAGCTGGATCTCACCCCTACACCCCTCACCTTGCCCCTAGTGGGCAGGAGAGCCCAGTGCACCTCATGCCAGGTATCTTACCAAAGCTCCCCTCTCTGCAGGCCCTAAAAACGTACCCCCTACTTTACCGGGGCTCTCAGGCTCAGTCACGCCTTCCCCAACTACACAGGAGTCCACTCCCTCCTCCACTTGGTCACCGAGTCCTCAGGCTAGGTCATGCCAGCAGGGCCTCTTGCTTGAATCCCCTTAGCTCTTCCAACTAGCCCTCTGCCTCATGTCTCCCCTTCGCCACATGGAGGAGCCAGGGGCTCCTCCAAAAGCCCACATGTAGTCCATCATCTTTCCCTGCTGCTTTCCTACTGCCCAGGAAGCCATTATGGAGACTCCGGAGCAGAGGAAGGTTAAGTAGGCTCCTGGGTTGCAGGACTTATCAGTGCCTTTGCTGCCTCCAGATTCACTGTGACTCTGATTGGACTTGGCAACCCTCTTTTTAGGAAACATCTCTTGATGATTTGGCCTCGTGGGTCAAAGCCCAAACCTCATTCAAGACCCTTTACACTCTGGCCCCAAACATCCTCTGTGGCCTCGGCCCTATCTCCCTAACCACCCCACCGCTCTGCCCACAAACCCAGTGATGTTTCCATTAATACCCCGGCTTCTCATACCTTCACTCATTTTGTTCCCTCTGCCTGAAAGGCCCTTCCCTACTAGGCAAACCGCTATTCATCCTTCAAAACCTAGCTCAAATGTGCCCCTCTGTGCCAAGGCTCCCCCTGTGGGGCTTCCCTGGCAGGTCAAATCCTGGGCTGCCGAGGGAAAGTGCTCCCCACCTCTGCCCCTTGTTCCACCCTGGCTATCTGGTTGTGCTGCGAGCCCTGCTCGATGGCAGCTGAGTCGCAGGGACAAGATGCCAGGGCTGACTGGTCATTTATTAGCACAAGGACAGCCAACAGCTGACATCACTTACGTGTCAGTCGGGGTCCAGAACCCACTGTGGGAGAGGATGGGGGGTGGGAGAAGGGCTACCCGGCAGGCCAGCCAGGACGAGGGAGACTCCAGCTCCCAGACTCCTGGTAGGGCCTGGGGACCTATGACTAGAGGCAGGAATTTGTGCCAAAGATGCCTCCTTGCCCTGCCTGATGTCAGCCACTGCGCCTCTGCACCCCTCCCCAGCCAGGCCTGTGTGCCCCACTCCCGCCCCCCTGCTTGGGTCCCGGGTCCCTGGCTACTGCCTGGGCAAGAGCGCAGGGCTAGGGGTGGCTTTCCCAAGCGGGCAGCAAAGGATGAAGGGCGCTAAGCTTACTTGGTGCTGCCACACTCAACTGTGGCCACCTTCACAGTGGGCAACGACTGCGAAGCCACCGGCTCAATGGTGAGCGTGTTGTCCTCCACCGCGGCCCGGACCAGTGCTGAGAGCTGCGACAAAGCAGGGCGGCAGGCCGGGGCAGTGAGGGGCTGGCCTCCGGCTGAGGGGCTATGCCCCGGGGCCGGCCGCCCTCTGCCCCGCCTCACCTCCTGCATGGTGAAGTCCAGACAGGGGCCCACGTCCTCCCGGTACACCCTTTCGAGGAAGGGGCAGGTCTTGTCCAGGGTGGGCGATTCTCGCCAGGCCTGGAACTCTGCGAACAGAGTTGTATCCACCTGTAGGGGAGGGTGAGCTGGATGGAGTGGTCAAGGCGCCAGGGGCGGCAGTGGGGGGAGCTGAAGATGGTGGGGAGCCAGGGAGGTTGTGGGGCAGGCCCAAGCCTGCCAGCGGGTCTGTCCCCAGTGGCCGAGCAGGGGACAGAGCTCCAAGGAAGAACTGCCTCCTTCTCTTTCTACCAAGGGCCTCAGAACTCAAACTTTCATAGCCAGGTGTGCTTTTAGCTTCCCGGCTCTACAAGGTTGCAGACTTGGGTCCAGGGTCTCGTCCTGAAGCCCCTCTCTGCCTCCTGGAGGAAGAAAAGCTGAAGATGGGCCCTGCAGGTACCCACCCCCCCACCACCACCACACACACAGACATGCACACAGATGGAACACACACGGGGCTGCCTACTCGGGAGAGACGACTGGCTGGCCGCCCTGGGGCACATGCAGTGTGAGTGAGGCTGGGCGGGGGCAGAGGGGCGGCCCCTCTCCCCAACCATTACCTGTCGGGAAAAGGAGAAAGAGGTAGCGGAGGTGGGGGCCGTGAGCGGCTCCCCAGACAGGAGCTGCCAGGCCGGCTCGTAGGTGAGGTGAACAGCTTTGCTGGGGACCACGCAGAGGAGCAGGGAGAGGAGGGGGGGCAGCCCAGGCTGGGGGGTGGGGCGGGGCAGACAGACAGATGACAGGTGCACAGAGACAGGAGGAAGGAGATGTTAGTATTCGGTCAGAAGCTGAGAACTCGGAAGTAGGGGGTGAGGCCTGGCCTGCGTCCCCTCTCTGGAAGCCCCAGAGACACAGGGCGGGACGGAGCTGGGGGCTCAGAGACCACAGGACCCCGAGTCCCATGTAGCCCTTGTAGGGCTCGCTGGGTGCAGCCCTGAGCTGAACTTCTGACACCCAGGTCTTATCAGTCCCCATGGGCAGTGGGGGGGCCCTTCTTGTATGAGGAAGCTGAGGCTCTGGCAGGCGCCCTCTCTTGCCCAAGGACCCACGGTCAAGGACATCACAGCCCGCTGCCCAGCCTGGACCAAATACCCTATATACCCAAGGTGGGGGGGAGGGAGACAGCCCCCAAAGGCTCTGCGTGTCTACGTACCAAGGCAGAAGGCGCTGAGGACCCTCGAATCCAGGGATGTCACGAGCTGGTCCTGGACCTCAGGGCTGCGGGCATGCAGGGCCCAAGCAGCCTGTCCCCAGAGGCCCGGTAGTAGCCTCCTTAGGCCCAGGGAAGGTGTCTTCCCGAAGAGCTCCCCCATGCCCCCCACCCAGGCCAGGCCCTCAGGCCCCAGGCCAGCCTCAGGTGCCAGAACACCACCTACTGCTTGGAGGGGCACGGAGGGGCGAACAGGCCCTCACGGGACCCATGAGGTGTACACAGGGTACACGCAGAGGCTGAGGGCCAAAGCTCATTATCACAAAAAGGCTGCCCAGCCCTCCCAGACAGATACAGAGGCCCGGGGATGGCAGGCCAGGCTCCAGGTCACACTGCGAGGTGTTAGGCCTCCCCACTGGGCCCCACTGCCTGGACGATGCTGGACATCGTCTCCCTTTCCCGTGCCCACTGCCTACCCGCCACCCCTCACCTCTTTGCCCTCCTTGTCCGGGGTGAGGGTATGTCCAGCCGCGGGGCACACCGCGGGGCAGAGGGTGCTGCTGGTGCTCTTATGACGCAAGTGGCCCTTGCGGGGTCCGGCCTTGGTGGGGCTCAGCAGCTGTGGGTGGAGCTCACGGTTGGGAGAGGCTGGTGTGGATGTGAGGACCAGTGTCTTCAAGGCGCTCACCTCTGCCTGCAGCATGTCGATCTGGCCGGGATGAGGTGGCCATCAACCTCAGTCCAAGGCTAACGTTGCCGTGGCTGTCAACCGCCGGCCACCCCAGCTCAGGACAGCCCGTCCCGGTGGTGACTGGCACCTAACCCCCCCTGCTACCCCTGGAACAGCCTTTGAGGTGGGGACTGAGACACCCATGTTACAGATGGGGAAACTGAGGCTCAGAGCGGACCCATGGCCTGCCTGGCGTCACACTGTACACCCGGGCTCTGTTGGATGCACCTGTCTGGGAGCTGGCCGGGCCTCACCTTGCCCCGCGCCTCCTTCAGCTGTTTTTCCGACGCTGCCTGCTTCATGTTGGCTTCCCGCACCATCTTGTGGGCTTCCTGGGGAGAAGGCAGGCTCTGCATGAGCGGTGAGGAGCCAGCGCGAACCCCAGCGGACCCACTGCCCAGCCGGTCCCCCAGCTGGCCGGCCCTGGTACCTCGAACAGGCTGGCCGTCAGCTCCTCTAGCTCCCGTTCTAGCTGCTCCCGCACCTTGGACAGCCGCTCACACTCCTCGTCCTTCAGCTTCAGCTCCTGGAGGGTTCCGGGGGGGGGGGGGGGGGCGCTGTCAGCCCCACGGGGCCCCAGGCCTGGCACGGGGGCCGGGGCGGGGGCACCGGGCCCACTGATGGGGCTCCACTGCTGGGGCCCTCTTCCGCGGGCCTCTGAGCCCCCACCTCCCTTCCTCCGTCGCCCTACGGCTTAGGATGCATTTCCCACTTAGCGTGTAGCATGATGTCGAAACCCCAACTGTCAGCCTATTAGAGCTTAGAAGGGGCGTTCAGAGAAGTCAAGACTTCTAAAAATCCTTCCAGAGTCACAAGAACTGGTTTCCCCTCCATGCTTCCCTTGCGCCCAGCCCCGGCCTCCGTGCGGGTGCTGGGGGGGGAGCCCACAGCGCCCCCAGGTGGGTCCCTTATCCCTGCTGTCCGCCCCCAACCCGCCGCCCTCCGAGCCCCACCTTCTGGGCTTTGTGCAGCTCCTCCTTCAGGAACTCCGAGCCCTTCTCCCGGATCTCCATGGAAGAGCTTCGCAGGCGCAACACGTCCAGTTGGGCGGCTGCAGGGCCCTCCTCCCCTCCAGGGGTCTCCGCCAGGCCTCTTGGCGACTCCCTGTGGCTTTTGCTGGGGCCCACACTCTTCCAGGGGACCGGGACAGCTTCGAGGGGCGGCGGGTGGCCCTCGTCTGGGTGGGGCTGGCTGCAGGGCAAACAGCAAATCCAGGGTGGGGTCCTGAGACCCAGATCTGAGCTGAGGGACCCACCCTGGGCCACATGTCTGCCACTCTGGGCCTGGTCGGGGCCCATCTGCAAGACAGGGACACTACCCGTGAGGCTATCACTGGGTTGTCCCAAGGGCAGAAGGACCAAACACGGGGTCTCCTGGGGGCCAGGACAGGACGCATTCATCTTTGTCAGCCACCCTCTCCAGCCCAGGGCCTAGGGCTGGGCTTGGCACACAGTAGGTGCTCAGTTTGGGCTTGTCCAGCAGGTGACTGTAAACACGTCAGTGCTGAGAATCTGAGTCTCCCTTTCTACAAAGCGGGGACATCCCCTTGGCCCTACCTCTAGGGTCACCGAATGGATCTGACGTACATAAAACCTTGGCACACAGGGGGCACCTGGGTGGCTCAGAGGGTTGAGCACCTGCCTTCGACTCAGATCATGATCCTGGGGTCCTGGGATCAAGCCCCGCATGGGGCTCCCTGCTCAGCAGGGAGTCTGCTTCTCCCTCTGACCCTCTTCCCGCTTGCTCGTGCTCTCTATCTCTCATTCTCTCTCTCTCAAATAAATAAATAAAATCTTTAAAAAAAACAAAACAGCAAAAACCTTTGCACACAGGAAGTGCTTAAATGGGAACTGCCTTCTAGGCTACTGTTAATGCAACTGTTATGCAAATTAAAACCCACTTAGGGTGGGCAGGAGAGGGAGGACCCAGCCAGGGCCCCACAGAGCTGAGGCAGGAAGATTCTGCCAAACAGCCCAGGTAGGGCAGACTGTCTTCCTGCTCCCTGAGCCTTGTGGGGAGCAGTCCCGGCTCTCCGCTGGTCTGCCCTGTGACCTCAGGCAAACAGCCCTCTGTGGGCCTCAGGACCCTTCTCTCCCTGAAGCTGAAGACCCTAGAGGTAGTGCCGCGGCCAGCAGCCAACTCCGTTCCCCACCTTGCCCCACCCAGCACTGTCCATCCACACCCCCCCACTTTGCAAGAGACCCTGCGGAGGGAGGGAGGCAGGAAGGGAGAAGGCTCGGCGGCCAGCAGTGGTTTGTGCCAAGACAGCACCTCTGGACTCGCTCACTCAGCAAAAGCTGGTGCTCCTGAGCCAGCAGCTTCGGAGCCGCGGTGGCTGGGCTGAGGGTGACGGGCTGGGCCTGGCCACTGATAACGGTGGGGAAGTGGAGGGGAGGGGGCTCCAAGGGGCCCACACAGGAGGGAGGAAAGACAAGGCCAAGGGGTCCCGGGACTCAGGCTTACTGAGGGGAAAGTGTGAAAGGCAAGACTGGGGATCAGTCCCTCCTCCCTTGTCATCTGGACCCTGAGACGGTCACCAAGCAGCCTCTGAGCTTCGGTTCCCCCCCAACCCCCGCCAGGTAACACAAAGGGACTGGGTACCCCGGGGAAGCCCAGCAATGAGCCCATTCCCAACCCTTCCCATGGCCCTGTCCCTGCGCCCAGCCCAGCCTGCCCTCTGCTTTGGAATTGGCCCCGAGTGGGCCTCATGGGTCCTTGGCTGGGTCCTGCCTGGCAGGGACCCAGGGCTCTGACAGACGAAGTGGGAAAACACATCTGTCACTCCATCAGCAGTGATTATGCCAGACAGGGATCCTTCCTAATACCTTTGGGGGTGGGGGTCGTTGGCAAGGCGTCCCTGAGGTGTGAGCAGAGGCTGTGGCAGTGCCACGGCAGCCCTGGGCTGGGGTCTGCACCCAGGGGCCTCACACTGGCCAGATACCACCTGGGCTGCTCTCTGCATGTCCTCTCATTTATGGCTCTCAACAGCATTCGTGGGACTGTCTCTGTCCTACAGATGAGGGACGGGGGTCTCAGAGGAGGGCAGAACTTGCCCAGGCCCGCCCACACGGCTGCTCGCTGGGTGGCAGTGCCGGATGGGCAGCCAGGGCTTGGGTCCAGGCCCGAAGCGCCCCGCTTCCGGCCAGTATGTGGGGGTGTGAGTGTGGAAATCAGTGCATCTGCTTCAGGATCAAGGGCTGCGAGGCCCTGGGGAGACTCCTCCAGGCCGACTGGGGAGACTCCTTCTTGGCTGCAGCAGGGAAATCGGACCCAATTCTGGCCCGACTGACTTCTCAGCTTCTGCTCGGGCCCAGAGACTGCCTCCCAGGCGGGCAGGCCAGGGCTGGGGGAGCTGTGGCTGAGAGCAGAGGCCAGAATCAGGCCAGGCCAGGGCCCACGCCAGGCTCCGAGCTGGGGTATGCACCAGCCCCTGGGAACGTCACTACAATTCTCTGAAGCTGCTTCCCACCTCCGGGATGGGGGTAAAACCCTGGAGGAGGTGTCCTAAGAACCAGGTGAAGAAGTCACGGGATACAGCATCAGGTAAAGACCGTGCCGTCTGCGGCCACGTTGGCAAACACCCGCACTGCCTGCCCAGGCTCTGGGTCCCACAGCCGAAACCACAGGCCTCAGGGAGGTCTTCTGGCGGACAGTCTGGAGGCTTGAGGCCCAGGGCCATTTCCTCAGGTGAGAAAGGATGGTCCTTGTCACTCAGGCTTGACAGGGGCAACAGACCCCAACTCAGGGGCTGCAGGCCTCAAGAGGATGAGCAAGAACTGTGGGCCAAGGAGGGAGGTGACCAGCAGGGACGGCATGGGACACAGGGCAGGATCCCAGGTTTTAGACACCCGGCGCCGGGGGTCTCTTCCTCTGTAAGGACCACCCCAGACATCACCCACGCCCCTGTCGAGGAGAAAAAGACCTCCAGCCCCTCCCACGAGGGCCACCAGTGAGGTCACTAATTCTCCTGTTGGTCCCAAGGGCATGGGCTGGGGTTACGGCTGGACTGTCCCCCATCATTTTCCCAACAGGCTCTCACTTCAGCCCACTGCTGGGAAGGATGGGGCCCAATTCTGCAGCCAGAGGAAACGGTGGCCCTCCACGTCCCGTCCCCTCCAGTGTAAAAGCCCAACTCAGAAACCCTGTGGCAGAAAGTGTGGGAAGAGCAGGGCCGCCTGGTAGTTACCAACTGCCCAACACCTGGGCCAGGGGTTCAGGAAAGACGGGGTCTCCCTGTCCTGGGAGAGAAGCTTGAATCTGCAGGTCCTCCCCTCACACTTCAGGGCTGTGAGGCAACTCAGAAATTTCAGAGGAAGGAGGGATGCGAGGGACCCCAGACCCCACAGGTCCAGCCCAAGCCAGAATCCTCTATCTTCACAGACTTCAGCATCCCAGACCAGGAGCGGGAAAGCCTGGATGTGAATGCCCATGGGGCTGGGGAACTCACTCCTTGGACAAGCATGGGCTACCATTTAAGTTCTTCTGCACCACACCCCCTCCCTGCCCCTCAGTCCAGGTCCAAGGCCCTCAGCTTAAACCTTTTCAGCCCCCATTCCCTGCAGAAACAGAGTCCAGAGTACAGGGAAGGCCTGTAGCAGGACCCAGGGCCACTGGGAAGAGGTTAGAGGCAGGAGACAGTAAGAGTCAAGGTCAGAGGAAAGTGGGAGCATCCGACATCCCCCATCCTGAAGCCGGCTTCGCTGTCTAGAGCCCACGACAGTTTAGACAGGAAAGGCCCCACTGGCTCACTTCCTCAGGAAACACACGGGGTTGGGGGGGCAGAGCAGAAACCGCAATGCTCACCCCCCAGGCCTGTCCTGGGGGGCCGGCAGGGCTTTCGTCCCCATCCATAAAAAAATGGCAAAATGAGAATGAGGACCCGTGGATTCTATGGGCCCCAGTCACCCAGCAACCCCCACTGGGCCAGAAGGGCCCGGCCGGGATCCACGCTCTTCCCATTTCCAGCCCAACCCGCCTGCCTTGAGGTCTCTCTGCCCTTCGATCTCTCCCCCTCCACTGACCAGCGCCCCGGTCACCTCTTTGAACTGAAGATCCCGGTGCCAAGGGGCATGATGGGATCCTTGGAGAAGATGGAAGGGACTAGCTAGGGAAGCTCTGAAACAGGGGGAAGGAGAGGCGGGGAGGGCACACTGGGAGCGCTCACCCTCCGCCCGGGGGGCCAACGGGGTGGCTGCAGCTGATCCGGTCTGCAGGGCAGTGCCACACACAAGGGCCCTGTTCAGACTCACGCCCCTGCACCCACAGGCCTTCTGGTAAGCCAGGAGAGCAGGGAGGCCGATGGCCAAGTGACTCCTCCCATCCAGGGGCCCCGGGGGCCCCAGGAAAGGTTTCCCCGCATCGGCTCCCCGCCAGGCCTGCAAGCCCAGCCAGGCGAAGCTGACAGAGAGGGGTTGCGGCGCCAGCTCCAAACCCTCAGGATGCCGCTGCAGGGAGATACGCTCCCCAGCCTGGTCGGCACAAGGAGGCGCCTGGTGTTCAGAGAGGGCCGGCGACCTGACCAGAACACACAGCAAAGCGGTGGCAGGGTGGGAACAGAACCCAGAGTCCCAGCTCTATTGCATCATGTGACCTGTCACCCAGAGAAATCCAGACGGGAGGCAAGGGGATGAATGGTGGTTTTGGAGAAGTGAGGCAGGATGCAGATGGGGTTTGAGGAAGTTGGAGCCAAGTGCCTGAGGGGGTGGCGGGGAGGGGTGGTGGCGGGGATGGTGGGGCTTCCATCCAAGGTTGTTGCATAGGCCAGGCAGGTCCTGGCCTCGGAAGGGATGTGCAGAGGGGACAGAGACACAAGACTCTGAGGGGGGAATTGTGGCAGGAACCGGGGGCTAGAGAGGGTGACAGAGGGGAAAAAAAAAAAAAAAAAGCAACAAAACTACAGTAATTAACTAACATAATGAAATGGTGCCCAGGACGGGAATAAGGAACTGGGAGGGGGTCTGTCGGGGAAGAGAAAAAGGGTCGCTGAGGTGTCTGGGGAGCGGCATGTCCTATATGGGTCTACAGGTGGCTGAGGGGAGGTACCGGGCCAGAGGGAGCGGCTGCAGGCTGAGCGTGCTCTGGGGGAGGGTAACAGAGGAGTCTAGCACCACAGAGCCAGCCTGGAGGTCTGAGGAGCAGCCATCACCAGGGTTGGAAGGGAGGGTTCCAGTACGGGGCAACAGTGTCATATATGTCACACATGGGAACAGAGTATCAGGCATGCGAGCCGAGCAGGACCCTGGGGGGAGGGGGGTTGGAAGCAGATGACTCTGGACCACTGCAGCAAGGGGGACGCAGGTGTGTGCCTTGTAGAACATGGAGGAGGAGGCGGAGAAGGTCAGGAACAGCCGTAGGAGGCAGGACAGAAGGCAGGGAGGTTGGAACACCTGAATCAGGTGGATTGGGCCAAGCAAGCCTCTCCTCACCATAGCCCCAGGGCCGCCAGTCCAGCCCAGCCCTGCCAGGGAATCCAGCCCTGCGTCTCCCCGGGGGAGCCAGCACAAGGCCCGGGACGGTGGGGGCTCACTCTGTGCTGGGGCGGAGCAGGGCGTACAGCACCTGCCTCACATCCGCCTGCTCAGTCCTAGAAGGATCTGACACCTCGAAAAGCCAACACATACAGAGTGAGCACCTATCATGTGCTACGCACCCCATCCGCCCCCAATCCACCCAATCTGCATGACTGCACAGATTTTGGCAGCAACATCCCTGAGCTCCCTTCTGACCACATTCTAATTCATTCTGCTCCCCATCCCTCACCACCCTATTGGGCACAAATCTTGGGCAGACGGGCAGAGAGTCTACAACAAGCAGGATTCTAATGAGTCTGAGCTCCTCACACATGTGCAGAGTAAGGAACAGCAGGAGGTATATGTATCTCCACCTGCTGAGGGGGCAGGGTAGGTAGGTAGATCAAGGAAGGCTTCCAGAAAGCAGCAGCTGGGAAAGGTGCACAACCGCTTCCCAGGCAGGAGGCCCACCTTTCTTCCATATTTTAGATGAAGTCTGAGCCTACAGACCCCTATGACTTAGGCCCAACAGGCAGGAGCTTGCAAATCCAAGCCCCTTCCGGTAATTAAAACCCAGAGCAGTTAGGTGACCCGCTCCAAGATCACACAGCCCGTCTGCAGCCCTGGGGCTCCCCAGCATCTTGCTTGTTCAAAAGACACAGTCCTCCATCCCTGGGAGGGTGGGGGAATCTCATTTCATTCCTGGGCAGTCCATCAGAGCCTGGCCCTCCCTAGAAATAGGTAATATTAGCCCCATCTATCAGACAGGGAAACTGAGACCAGGGGAGAAAACTCGCCCAGAACTCAATTTTTGGCCTTTGCTGACCAAGCCCCAAGTGCCCAGCATGGTGTCAGTTGCAGATACCCGACCGAGATGCCACCATCACCCCATCTCAGAGCAAGCTTGGCACCCAAGACTATGGACATGAGAAACTATGGGGGATGGGGAGGGGAGCATCCCAATTTTGGGGGAGCTGCCTCTGGGTTCAGAGTTCAGGGCTCCTGCTCAAGGAGTCCCAAGGAAGAGGGCCCCCCTGAGCTCCTGCAGAGTCCTGCCACTGCCACCCACCCCAGGGGAGCAGCCCTGGGGCCAGGGCCAAGGGGGTGAACTGGCACCAGGGCCTAGCCATTAACCGCAACCATCCCTCACCTACAGATGAGGAAAGAAACCCCAGAGACCCTGACAACTTAGCCAGGGCCACTGATCCCAGAGTCTTCATACTCTAGAATAAAGGGCCCAAATATACACCTACCCAGACTGTCCTGAGCCCCTGGCGGCCGCAAGCCCAAGCAGCTCAGTTAGACTTACATGGACAAGTGTGACCCCAAGCAGGGTCCCTTCTGGCTCCTGCTGGGGTCCTAGGACACCAGGCCCCCAGTGGATTCTGGCAGCTTGGCCCCTGATCTTTCAATCCCTGCCTCTAATACCCGAGTTGGGGGGATCCATAAAAATGCAGTGCTCAAGGTAACCCCCAGACTCTGCCTCTCACTCCCAGGTGTCCAGCTCCCCCTTCTGTCCCTCACGCTTTCCATCTGCATTTATAAAGCACCTGCTAGGTGCTCTGTACCTAGCTAGGCCCTGGGGTTAGGCTAGGCCTTGGGGGTCTAAATGTACATGCAAGAAGTGAGTTATAGGGCACCTGGGTGGCTCAGTTGGTTAAGCGTCTGTCTTCGGCTCAGGTCATGGTCCCAGGATCATAGGATCGAGCCCCGGCATCGGCATGGAGTTCCCTGCCCAGCGGGGAGTCTGCTTAGCTCCCTGCCCAGTGGGGAGTCTGCTTCTCTCTCTCCCTCTACTCTCTGCTTATGCTATCTCTCTCTCTCAAATAAATAAATGAAATCTTAAAAAAAGAAAGAAAGAAAAAGAAAGAAAAAGAAAGAAAGAAAGAAAGAAAGAAAAAGAAAGAAAGAAAGAAAGAAAAAGAAAGAAAGAAAGAAAGAAAGAAAGAAAGAAAGAAAGAAAGAAAGAAAGAAAGAAAGAAAGAGAAATGAGTTATGCTGAGGATCATGTGGGGGTCAGCTTGGCAGCCCAGTTTACCCAGAAGCCTCTTGGGAATATGGCAGGGAGGTTGGACTGGGTGGGGGGCGGGGGTCTTCTCCAGGACCCTGAGTCTTTTTGACACTGTCCTTAAAGAGAGCATCTATCTACTGATGGCTCCCAGCCCTGTCTGGCTCTGGCCTAGATGCCTCCAGGGAAGGGCACTCTGGGCACGGATCAGCCTGCAGCTCTCCACCCCACAACCTGCTCATTCCGCCCAGAGACCCAGAGAAATGAGGCCATACTCTCAAGATCACATAGTAACTCAATGACTGTTTTGCCTGGGTGCCCCCAACATATGGGGTCACAAGCTTCTTCCAGACTGGGATGCCTCTTAAACACAGCCCCAGGCAGGATTGTGCTAACCCCACCAGGTCCCACACAACACTTTCTCCCTGAACTCATTCATCTTCAGGGGTGGGGGTGGGGGGTGGAGGAGGGTACTTTTCCAAAGAACACGTGCTCTGCTTCACCTTTCCACCCTTTAAGAGGCATGCCTCTCCACACCTCACCCCTACCAGGAGCCCTTTCTCTCAGCACCCCCTGCTGGGGACAAAGCCCCACTACCCCCTAGCATCTCAGCCCAAGCTTTGCTAGGAGCCATGGAGTCAAGTGGACCCAGCCTGCATCAGAAACCCCTCCAGCCTGCCAGCCCCCCCAGAGGCTGTCCCTCACTCCCCAGCTCTGGCTAGGAAAGAGTCCTGTCCGGGGGCCCCCCCAGGTGGTCCAGGTCTTTACAGGACTACAACCCACCCCACTCTGGCCACAGCTCTTCCAGGACCTGGCCTTCCCAGGCCGTGGGGAGGAGGAAGTGTTTGCCCAAGTCCCTGAGAAGACCACAGCCTTCCTGCACGAACATGGCAGGGAACCCACACCAGGTCGGCCAAGGGACAGGGATCACCCCTGAGGGCCAATAAACATTTATAGGGACTGGGGCCAGGACGCCAGGACCCAGGGCTCTACTGCCCTCCTTCAGACTGCAGGGAGGTCCCACCCCACACCTCTGAGCCGGGCTGGATCCAGGAGCCCCACATAGAGGTTCATCAACTTACTAGCGACCTTGGCAGAGACCCAGCCCCCTTTCCCAAATGCACTGCTTTCCAAGGGTTCATCCAGGTTGGGGGGGGCGCTCCTCCAGGTGCGTACCCCAGACTTACTCTGGCTTGCAAGCGCCGCCCGCCCCCTTCTCACTCGCGCTCCAGATGAGCTAGGAGTCGGCGCCGTCCTGCCGGGAAGGTCCCCACCCACGGAGAACCCCCGACCCCTCCCCGCGGGGCGTCCTTCCACCTACGCCGCGAGTTGGCTCGCGCGTCCCGGCGCTGCGGGGCGTCCCTTCGCCGCGGGCCGGGTGCACACGCGGCAGGGACCCTCAGCCCCGGAGGCCGCCGCGGCCCGAGCCCGCGGGGTGCGGCGAGCGCGCACGGACCTACCCGCTCCACATCCCGGCGCCGCGGCGAGCTCCCTGCACCGGCCCGCGCCGCGTCCCCGCCCGCCGCCTGTCAGTCCCTCCGCGGCCCCCCCCCCCCCTCCGCGGCCACCCCCCGCCCCGGCGGGTCACGTGGCCGAGGGGGTGGTCCGAGGACACGTGCCCGGCCCCGCCCCTCCGCCGCCCGCCAGCCCCGGGATCGTGCGCCGGCGGGAGCTGGGGAGGAGCCGGCGGCCGGCGCGTCCTGCGGTCAGCGCCGCGCTCCGCCGCCCGCGGCTGACTCGTCTCGGATTCCCCGGCGCGGCGCGGGCCCTCGGCCACCGCTGCTCGAGAACCTTGGCGGACGGTCTCTTGGAGCCCGCCGACACCCACCCGCTGGCCAGCACCCCCCTTCCCTGGGCTCCCTGCTCTGTGCCCGTTCTTGGGCAACGTCCTGCTGGTTGGGAAAGGGGCTAGACCCCAAAACAAGTTTTCTCGGGTTTAACTCTGAGCGCTTATCCCAAGGGAAGACCCCTCCCTTTGGCCCAAGTCTTCAACCCCAGCCGTCCCCCAGCCCCACACCACCCCCACCCCGCAAAGGGGCCTTCCCCTCTAGTTTGGAACACCCCCTGACCATCTCTTCCCTTCTTTTGCCCAGCATCTACTGTCTGGGGGAATGCACCCCCACCCTGCACACCTGTCTGGATTTAGGTCCTCTGCAAAACCTTTTCCTGCATCCCAGACCACTGGTCTTCCTGTCCCTCTGTCCTTCCGCCCCTTTGTCACCGGTCCTGAGCCCTGACTACTGGCCTCAACTTCAGCCTGCAGCTGGATCCAGTGAGAGTATAGTTCTTCTCTCCTGCCAGGGACCCTGGCTCCCACCCTCTGTGTCTAGAGAGGCCTAGGAGGCCAGGAGGAAGGAGGTGCTTCCCTTCCAGATGCTATCAGAACTCAGGACACTACTCTTCTGAGCCCACAGAGCTAGGACCCCAGGCTTGAATTTGTCAGATCTTCACTGGGGACACACATTTCTTTCATTCATCCTTTCGTTCATTCGTTCGTTCATTCATTCATTCATCCATCCATCCATCCCTTCTGAGCACTAACTGTGAACCATACAAGGGCTGAGATCCAAAGGGAAACTGCATAGACACATGCTCTGTCATCCCGGGGCTCCAATATGGTAGGGAGACATACTCACAAGCACCTCCACTTCCAGGGCCGCTGCCCAGGGCACACTCTACTAAGTGCACGGTGTCTTTGTCACAAATAGAAAATGGTACTGCCTTCCTAGATGGGGACAGCCCATGTCAAGGTACAGGACTGGGTGAGTGGAGGGCAGGCTGGATTTCATGCCTTGCTTGCTCACTCCCTTGGCTGGCGTCTTGTGCAGTAAACAACCTGGGCAGCCCACTGTGACATCCCTTCTGACTTACCAGAATCATTCTGCCCAGACCTCCAATGCCCTTCACTCTGCAGGGTAACTCTTTCTAAGACTGTGGTTTCCCAAGGGCAGAAACCATCTCCTTCTCAGTGCAGTGTTTCTATGCCTACCCCAGCCTAGTCCAGGGTCTGGCCCAAAGCAGATGTCACCATGTTTGTTGACTTGAATCCTACACCAAGTAAATCTTGAGCAACTGCTGTCTTCCTGGCCCTTGCTCTGTTCATTATTTAGGAGAAGGGGGAAAAGACACAAAAGGGGCTCAGGACAGGGCCCTTACCCTCCAAGACTTCACAAGCCTGGGCAGGAGATAAGACTGGTCCAAGTCATGGTAACCCAGACTGGTGGGAGATAAGGCATGGAGGTGGTGTCAGCCCAGGCTAAGGCCCCAGAGCAAGAGCCCTTAGCAGGACAGGGTAGCACCAGTGGGCTTAAGTGAGGCCTCCAAGGACAAATGTGGGGTCACCACTCTGCGAGCACTGATACCCGAATTACTACCTAAAAATACCACATCATCCATGCATCCAGTGACCTTCGATTGCCAAGCCTCACTAGCTTCTTCCACAGTACAGTGAGCTCTGCTCCTCAGCCAAAAAGGATTGGGCTCAGAGAAGTTCAGGAACCTACCTGATGTCACACAGCCAGGGGTGGTGGGGGTGTGACCCCTTACATCAGTTTTCTGAAAAGACAGCCCAGAAACTAGAGAACTCACTAGAAGCCGCAACTATGTGCAGTCAGGCAAAAAGGGGAGCCTGCTAGGGGTCTGGCCAGCAGGTGTGGAGGAAGAAGTAAAAGGTCAAGACCTCAAACGACTGCCCTTCGCCCGTCTCCCCGCCTGGCAGCCTTGACCACAGAGCCTCGGCTGGAAGCAGATGAGGAGCAGCACACGGCCAGCCTGGTTGATCCAGGCCCCAGTTCTGACTTAGGTCTCTCCTCCCATCCGAGTACTAACCAGGCCTAACCTTGCTTAGCTTCCGAGATCAGACGAGACCGGGCGCGTTCAGGGTGGTGTGGCCGCAGACTGACAGGTCTCTCCTCAGCTCTCTGCGTGACCCACGATGTTTGTCTTGCCCTCTCTGAGCCTCAGATTCTATGTCTATCCAACCACCAAGTTAGACAATCAGGGAGACGCATTGGCACTGACCTTGTAAGAGGCTCATGAAATTCCTCAGAGTTCCATGCCAGTCCCCTGTCAGGAGCCTGGCTTCTGCCTCCCTCCTCCCCCTACAGAATGGCAAGATTTCCCTCCCTCCCCTTCGTGACCGTGACCGAGGTCACTGGCTCACCTGTCTGTGTCCCAGGGCTCCTTTCCCAGGTTCCTCTCGAGTGCAGGGCCCAGAACTGATGGAGCGTAGCGGACAGCCCCTGAGCTCAGCGCCAGGAACACAGGGCATGTTCCTCGGGCAGGACACCTGGTGTGCTCCTTGGGGTCATCCATGCCAGGGCCAGCCTGAGGGTCCCTCTGGAGACTGCCAGGCAGGCAGGTGGCAGAAGCCTTCTCCCTCCCCTCCTCCCGCCCTCCCCAGGCTGAGCCTCACGCTAACCTTTGCTATCTCTGAAGAGCAGGGCCTGGGACGAAGGGCCCTCCCAGCAGGCCTCTATCTCTTGAAACCCCATAATTATTAACTCCTGTGGCTCAGCGGGCAGCAGAAGGCACTGGGGGCCCTGCTTCCTGGGCTCTGGGCCAGGAAAGGTGAGACTCCCTGAAGGGTCGTGGGAGTTGTCCTCTGCATGCCCAAGGCCCAGCTTCCACTACGGCCCAAAGGAGGAGCCACCTAAGCCCTCCCTGCCCAGGTTGGCAAGTTGGAAAGACCCGTCCAGCCCAGGCTCTATCACTAGTTGGTTGTGTGGCTTTGGGCAAGCACCCCCGCCTGCCCCACATCCCATCCTTGGTCTCAATATCCCTTTTAAAACTTGTAACCACCAACAAAAAAGCACAACTCAGTGCAGCAGTTAAGAACCCAGGCCCGGTGTCCGAGAGGCTGGACTCAACCCCATCCCAGACTATGAGCCTTTGGGCATGTTAGTCTCTCTGTGCCTCTGTTTCCCCAGCCATAATACGGAATCTCACTGTCTAAGGCACACCAGGCCAGCTGCTACTGCCCAGACATGCTCTACACCACCCCTTTGCCACACAATGCCCTTGGCAGCACATCCTACCTCCTGCTGATAATTCCTCTTTTGCTGCTTACCTCCCCCTCCACCAGGAAGCCTTCCCCCGTGGATTGCTTTCCTGAGGGTGAAGCCCTCGGGCACGTGTCCACCTTGTGTCATGACAAGTAGAACCGTCGGACACCCCCACAAGAACCGAGTGACCCCGTGGGCAGAGGCTGGCCCGCGCTTACCCCCAAGTCCTCAGTACCCCCTTGTCCGGGACATGGTCAGCCTCGGCCCAGTGGAATGGTTTGAAGGTTCCACCCTATCTCATTTGGCTTGAAGTCTAATCCTAGTTCTGGTCCCTGGCTGTGTGACCTTGGCAAGTCACTTCACCTCTCTCGGACTCATTTCCCTCATCTGTAAAATGGGAACAGTTGTCCCCAGGGCAGCTGTGAACATCACAGCAGGCGACATCTGTGAAGGGTCTGCCACACTCGAAATGAGAGTGTCCTCCGCCTTTCTCCCTCGCCTCCCCTCTTCTTTCCTGTCAGCCTCTGACTGCCCGCGGGGGAGAAGCTTCCAGTTCCTGACTAGCAGGCACACCCCGCCAGCCCTGCCCTGCGGATAACAATATCTCCCACTCAGGCTTTGGGCTTCGAAACTCTCAGCTTAATGCAAACCAGATGCTGGCCTTGCCTTTCCTGGCAGTGAATTTTCCATGGCCTGCTCCCACCCCCTTCCTGTTTTTGCTCCTCATTGATACCCTGCTCAATTCTCCCGTGCCCCCACCTTCCTCTGCGGGGCAACCTCTGGGCCCACCTGGAAACAATTAATGGAAAACAGGAAGTATGAAAAGGGGAGAGGGCCCCCCCATCACCCCAACATGGCAGGAGGGGAAGGAGCTCAGCCCGGCTGACAACAGGGTGTATGAGAGCGAGCTCCACCCCCCACCCCCCCCACCCCCCCCCCGCCAAGCACCAGCCTTCCCTCGGGGAGGAAACTGAGTCAGAGTTGCTCTGGGGACTGTACAGAAAAAAATTGCTACTCTCTGGACATTTAGGCAGAGCTGGGGTTTCATGGGGAGCTATAAGGGTCTTCTGTCCTTGGCTGTGACTTAGAAAAATCAGAGCCAGAAGAGGCCCAAGTCCCTCCTGCTGCAGAGGAAGAAACTGAGCCTTGGAAGCTCGTCCAGGGTCACCAGTGAGTCACAGCCAAGAGGCAGCCAGGCCTGGGACTGCTTGCCAGTAACCGCGGCTCCCCGAAGTCACTTCCGGGGCTTGCTGTCCCGGCGGCATTCCCACTGCCCATCCCCCACAGCACGGCCGCGGGGCACTGGGCGCCGTCAGTCACGAGGATGCTCACAAGGCCACCCGCAGCACCTGGCCAGGCCGACCTGGATCTTCCCCCGTGGGGCGGGCCCTGGGAAGGGAGGCCTGGGGCAAGCCCAGGAGTGTGGCTGTTGTGCGCTCTTCCTTTATCCTCAGCCCCCTGAACCCCCTCAGGGCATCCTTGTGGGGACGCCCCCATCCCCGTGAAAACAACAGCGCAAGGGCTCCCTGAGAAGGGAGGCCGCCCCTCCCTCCGCCAGCTGTGCCGAGTGTTTGGACAACTGGGTGGAATGTTTTGCAGCTACAGTCCTCCCTGGATCCCTGAGCTCGGATTTCAAGAGGGGCGGGGCAAGGACGCTGGCTCCAGGGAGAGGGAAAAGAGGCTTGAGAGGTCAAATATGAGTCTGGAGCCCATGTTCCCCCCCCCGCCCCGCCCCAATGCCCCCCTGCCCCCCACAACTCCCTGCCCAGGGCCTGAGGAAGACCACTGGCCGCCCAGCCCCGGGGTGGTGGGGAGCGGGAATCCGGCTCGGGCCCCTGGGAGGACAGGACAGAGGGTGGAGGCAGCCAGATGGCGTCAGAGATTTGGTGGGGCCACCCTGGTGAAGTCAGGCCCTGGAGACAGTCTGGGCTCGGGGAGGGGCGGGGCCCAGGACTGCACTCTGAGAACATTAAGATTGCTAGCTAAGATTCCACAGCGGAGATCCGTCCATCTACCACCATCTCCATTTTACAGATAGAACAACTGGGGTCCAGAGGGAGTGGGAGAGCACCCCAGGTGACACAGCATGCTGGCTGTAGAGCTGGGCTAGAACCCAGGGCTCCAGATCCTAAGCTCGTTCTTCTCATTATTCAGGCTGATCACGCGCCCCAGCCAGTGAATCATCATCCTTGCTCTTCCTCAGAAGACATAGACAAAATAACCTATGTAGGTGGGGTACTCCGGCTTCACAAAGAGAATGCCAGACACTAAGCTCGCTGCCAGCCTCTAAGAGCGCTAACCCACTTGTGGACAAGGGTTCCGGAAGCCCCGATAGCCAGGATTTCTGCACCGTCTCTGAGTCTGGGGCCAGAGCTCACCCAGATTCCCCCACACAGCTGCTCAGGTCTCCCAGAGCCCCTTGAATAAGGCTGAGTAGACACACACGTTCTACACCCAACTGTATGGAAGACAGTTTGAGCCTCAGTTTACCCACCTTAAAATTGAGAGGATTGTCTTTGCCCTACTTGACTCACCACCATATTGTGGGGGCTGAAGGCAAGGAATGGAAGGTTCCAGTGGACACCTTCGGAGACTTACATATTCATTTCCTAGCAATAAAACCATTGGAGCTCACTTATGAAGAAAGGAGGGGGGTGGGATTCCTTTGAGCCCAAATGGGTGTAGGAGTCCCATCAAGGTGCCTGGGGGCCTGGATTCCTTGAGGTGGAACCTGTTTGGCCACTCCCCCTCCTGAGGAGGAAAGTTCAGAAACCTAAGGGAATTTGAGAACCAGCCAAACCTTCAGAGGCAAATATGACTAGAGGGCGGTGGGTGTGCCCTCACCCCACAGCTGGTGACTCCCTTCCAAAATGGCAGGGTGAGATGGGGACTGTGCTGGGATTTTTTTTTTTTTTTAATTTTTATGTATTTATTTTTAGTAACCTTTACACCCATCATGGGGCTCAAACTCACAAACCAAGAGTCACATGCTCCTCTCACTGAGCCAGCCAGGTGCCCCTGTGCTAGGATCTCTACATTTGATTGATTTAGTTCACCCTCAAACCACCCAGTGTGGTCCTTCCTTGCTTTCTGTTCCCATTTTAATGATGAAAGAATGGAGACTAAGAAAAAGTGAAAGGATTTGGCAACTGGGAACAAGTTGAAGGAATTAGGATTTTAATCCACATTGTCTGACTCCAAAAGCTCATGTTATTATCCCTTCACCACTCACCCTCTCAAAGGGTAAGGTGAGGCTTTTTGAGAAAAGAGGGCTTGAGGACTAAGCAGGACTTAAATATACAGAATGGAGGATGGGCATTCTATGCCAAGGGACACCAGGACCAAAGCCTTGGAGGTGGGAAAGAGCAGAAGCACAGAGAGAAGCAAACTCTTCACTTTGGCTGGAGCTGAAGCTGATTTGGGGGACACTAGAGAAAAGACTGGACAGGCAGGCTTGGGATGAATCATGACGAGCATTAGAGGCCAAGTTAAAGAGTTTGGACTTTATTCTGAAGGCTCCAAGGAGACAGTTAAACATTTTTGAGCAGGAGAGTGATGTGATCAGAGCCCTGCTATGGGAAGATTAAACTGACAGCAGTGTGCATAGAAAATAGAAATGAACCCTTATCAAATATCCAGAGAAGTAAAGGTTTTCTAAATTTAGACGCATTTGAAGAGACCTCAAAAGAAAAAAGATCAATAGATCTGTTTACATTAAAATTTAAAACTTCTCCATCTTCCTCCTTCCACCAAAAAATAACCAAAATTAAAAGGCAAATAGCCTAGGGAAAATATTCCCAGCAAATGGCAAAGTGTTGACCTCTTTTATATATAAAGAATTCATAAAAATCAATAAGAAAAAAACCCAGGAGCCCAATAAACATGTTCGTTCCCTCATTCATTCATTTATTCAAGCAACATGTAACGAGCACCTGTGCCAGGTGCTGAGAAGATATTTGTGGACAAGACATAATTTATTTTAAAAAATACTTAGAAATCTGAGAATAAAAGGGAATTTCATTAAACTGATACAGAGTATCCACCAAAACCTCACAGCAAATGTCATTCTTAATGGTGAAATGCTAGAAACATTATTTTAAAATCAGGAATGAGCTTCTATACTGTATTGGTGATTTTAGCTAGTGCAATAAGACTAGAAAAAGAATTTTAAGACATAGGGGCACCTGAGTGGCTCAGTTGGTTAAGTATCTGCCTTGGGCTGAGGTCATGATCTCAGGGTCCGGGGATTGATTCCCACATTGGGCTCCTTGCTGAGCAGGGAGTCTGCTTCTCCCTCTCCCTCTGTCCTTCTGTCTGCCTGTGCTCTCCCTCTCTGTCTCTCTCAAATAAATAAAATCTTTAAAAAAAAAAAAAGAAATTTAAGACCGATAAGGATTGGAAAAGAAAAACCAGAACTCGTTTTTCACAGATGATTGTCTACATTTCAAATCCAAAGGATTCTATAGAGAAATTATTATAATAAGAAGGCTTGGAAAAAATGTTGGCTATAATATCAATATAAAAATTATTTGCAGTTCTGTACAATGGTAAAAATTAGCAAAACAGAATTTATAAAAATACATTACTTATTATAGCAATGATGACAAGCACCTATAATAAAGCTAACAAAATATGTACAAGATTTATTATAGAGAAAGTTTTAACTTTGGATACAAATTAGAAAATTATAATCATAGTATGAATTATTATAATCTAAATTATTTTAATAACAAAAATATCAAAATGATACAAATTATAAAACTAGATCTTTCACAAAAATGTCCATTTTCTCCCATTTGATCTATGGATTCAATGCAATTGCAATCAAAATTCTAACAGGGATTTTCTTAAATATGACATGCTGATTTTAAAACTTATTTTAAAGAAGAGTAAAAATATCTAAGACATCCCTGAAAAAGAAGAATGAGGCAGTTGCTTAGCCCCCAGCTATCAGGACTTATAAAACTCTAGTAATGGGCACCTGCGTGGCTCAGTTGGTTAAGCGACTGCCTTCGGCTCAGGTCATGATCCTGGAGTCCCGGGATCGAGTCCCGCATCAGGCTCCCCGCTCAGCGGGCAGTCTGCTTCTCCCTCTGACCCTCCCCCCTCTCATGCTCTCTCATTCTCTCTCTCAAATAAATAAATAAATAAAATCTTTTTTAAAAAGTAAATAAATAAAAATAAAACTCTAGTAATAAGAACAGTATGATATTAGCTAAGGAATGAAGATATATAGACTGATGAAATCAAATAGAGAAAGGAGAAAAAGACCCACACTTATCTGGAGCTCTGATGTTCAGGTACAGTCTTGCTGATCAGTGGGGAAAGAAAGGGACCAATTAATATATTGCATAGGAGCAAACTGATCAGGCCTATGTGGATAAAATAATTGAAACCCTATCTCACACTATGCAGAAAAATTAATTCCAGATAGATTAACAATTTAAATACAGAAGGCAAAACTCTTAGAATAAATTGTAGAATATTTTTTTTACTTCAGAGAAAGGAAGGGTTTTTAAGTAATCTCTACACCCAACGTGGGGCTCAAACCCACAACCCCAAGATCAAGAGTCACATGCTCTACTGACTGAGTCAGACAGATGCCCTATGAAAGGAAGGATTAAAAAAAAAAAAAGACATTAAAAAAAGTGCTAGGGGCGCCTGGGTGGCTCAGTTGTTAAGCGTCTGCCTTTGGCTCAGGTCATGATCCCAGGGTCCTGGGATCGAGCCCCGCATCGGGCTCCCTGCTCAGCGGGAAGCCTGCTTCTCCCTCTCCCACTCCCCCTGCTTGTGTTCCGTCTCTCGCTGTGTCTCTCTCTGTCAAATAAATAAAATCTTTAAAAATAAATAAATAAATCAAATAGAGTGCTAACCATAAAAGAAAAGACTGATAAATCCTACTACATTAAAATTGAGAACTTCTTTTCATTAACTGACACCATAAAACCAAGTCAAAAGTTGAGCCATAACCAATGAAGTTTTAGTATCTAGAATATAAAAGGAACTCCTCCAAGTCAATAAAAATATATAAAATAATTAGAAAAATGGGCAAAAGACATGAACATGCATTTCACGATGGCCAGTAAGAGTATGAAAAGATGCTCAAACCTAATCACATTGGATGTCAGGGAAATTCAAATAAAATCACAATGAGACACCATCTTACATTTGCTAGGATTGGCAAAAGTTAAGAAATCTGATAATACCAAGTGATGAACAAAATGTGTATCCACAGGAACTGTAATGTTGATAGAAGTGTAAATCGGTAACCACTTTGGCAAACAATTTGGCATTACCTTGTAGAATTGAACATTTGCATATGCTATGACCAAGCAATTCCACTCCCAGGTCTGTGTGCTAGAGCAAATCTAGCATTTTTGCACCAGGAAACATGTACAATTCATAACAGCAATCCAAATGTCTAATGAGCAGGGACTGGATAAATGCATTGTGTTATTGTATTAGTTTCTTATAGAAAATGGTATCAAATTACCATAAACTAGGAGGTTTAAAATAACAGAAATTTATTTTCCCACCATTCTGGAAGCACAAGTCCAAAATGAGGACCTAAAGGAAGATGTCAGTTGGTCCATGTTCCCTCTGGAGGCTCTAGGGGAGAGTTTGTTGTCTCTTCTGGTGTCTGGTGGTAGCTGGTATTCCTTGGCTTGTAGCCATACCATTTCTCCATTATCTTCACATTGCCTTCTCCTCTAGCTCCCTCTTATAAGGACACTTGTGATTGCATTTAGCGCCCACCCTGAAAATTCTGGATAATCACTACCTGTCAAGATGCTTAAATTTTTTTTTAGAGCCACAAGTTCTCACATTTATTACTGAGGCATAGTCACAGAGAAAAATCATTTCCATGATAAGACAAGTCTATGGCCAGGTAGGAAGGATGTTTACAGAATGATAGAACAGATGATCTTCATGCAGCTTAAAATTAAATATGTGTGTCAATTAAGTGTGTCATCTCATGATGTGTGATGGCTTATAGACCCAGCTTGGTTCTTCTCCAGTGCCTCCTCTTGGAATTGTACCTGATTTTATTACCAGTTTTCATCCGAATCCACTGGGGAATGGGACAATTCTGCTTTTGTTTCTTGGCCATGAATCACTTGATTCTGAAAATCTTGTGAGAAGTCATGGTGAGAAGCAGTCAGCCATGCAGAGCAGGGTGGCGGCGAAAAAGAGCAAGGTGCTTAACTTAATCACATTTCCAAAGACCCTGTTTTTATATAAGGCAGGATTTACAGGATTTATATATGATCAGGGATTAGAATCGATATCTTGGGGGGGGAATTTTTTTTTTTCAGTTTTCTAGAGTCTGCCATCAGTCTGTCACACACACAAAATACATTCATCCCCTCCCAACATCTCCAAAAGTCTTAACCCATTGTAATATCAACTCAAGCCCAAAATCTCATCTAAATATAATCAGCTCAAAACCCCAAATCTCATCATCTAAACCAGGCTTGGTAAGACTCTGGATATGATCCATCCTGGGGAAAAAATTCCTCTCCATCTCTGGAACTATGAAATTAGTAACAAGTTATCTGTTCCCCAAATACAATGGTGGGATAGGCATAGTGTAATAGTTATAGACATTCCCACTCCAGAAGGGAGAAAATGGAAGAGAGAAAGGGGTCATGGTCCCAAGTAATTTTAAAACCCAGCAGGACAAATTCCTCTACTTTTCAAGGTCTGGGACTAATCCTCTGTCACCCAAGAGTTCCAGCCTCCGTATCTGTGGTTCTGACTTCCAGGTCCAAGGCTCTGCCCTCTGGGCCTGAGGCTATTCCCTTTTGTCATGCTTCCTTTTTCTCAACAGTGGGTACATGTTTGAAGTTGAGTCGTTTTATAAGCCTATTTCCTGCCTCTAGAATGGTGGGAGTCCAACAGCCTTCTTTCATTCCATTCTGTCTCTGTCCCTTTCCATTCAAGATGGCAGTGTTTCTGCTGGTATATATAACTCTGGAAAGCCTTGTGTGTCTCCCGTGTATGTCACAGAGACTGACATCATTAAACAAGAGAGTCCTCCACAGATCTTTCCTGGATAATTCTATCTCTATCACTGGCTTCTGCTGAGATGATTGAGTGGATCCATGAGTCACACACCTAATATCCTCAACACTAGCAAAAGGCTGTTCAACCACACCCGTGGACTTCTCTCCAGAGCACATTTTTTCTAACAGTAAATCGCCTAATTTTAGCATATTTCACAATGTGGATAGGCTGCAAATTTCCCCCATCATCATGTGTTGGTTCCTTTTGGTGTAACAGTTCTTTCCCCAGTATATCTTTTTCTTCTCCCATTTTACGATAATCAGCAAGAAGAAACCAGGGCACCTCTTTAACATTTTGCTAGGAAATGACCTCAGCTAATAGCCAAGTTCATCACATATAAGTGCTTCTATTGTGTTTCTCAAAATTCTTCCAGCATCTACCCATTACCCAATTCCAAAACCATCTCCACATTTTTAGGTGTTTGTTACAGCAGCACACCACTCTTGGTTCCAAAATTTGTGTTAGTTTGCTATGGTAACTGTAACAGATTACCACAATCTAGATGGCTTTAAGAACAGAAACTTACTTCATACCATACTGGATGCCAAAAGTCCAAAATTACTATCACTGTGCCCAAATCAAGATGTTGGTAGGTCTGGGGCGCCTGGGTGGCTCAGTCAGTTAGACATCTGCCTTCTGCTCAGGTCATGAGCTCAGGGACCTGGGATTGAGCCCCATGTTGTCAGGCTCCCTGCTCAGTGGGGAGTCTGCATCCCTCTACTTCTGCCCCCCCCCCCGCCTGCTCATGCTCTCTCTCTCTCAAATAAATAAATCTTAAAAAAAAAAAAGATGTTCATAGGTCCATGTTCCCTCTGGAGGCTCTAGGGGAGACTCTATTCCTTGCTTCTCTCAGCTTCGGGCAGCTCCTGGCATTCCTTAGCTTCACTCCAATTTCTGCTCCCATTGTCACATTGCCTTTTCCTCTTCTGTCCATGTCAAATCTCCTTCTTCCTTCCTCTTATATGGAGGCATGTGATTGAACTTGGGGCCCACCCTGATAATCCAGGATAATATCCACACACCACAAGATCCTTAACTTAATCACAGCTGCAAGCATCCTGTATTCACATAAGGTAACATCTACAGGTTTCCAGGATTGGGATCTGATATTTTGGGGGGCCATTTTTCATCCTATCATAGTTGTGTCCTTATGATGGAACATTAAACAGCAGCAGTAACAATGAATGAATATTTATATGTCACTTCCTTCTCTCCCTACTCCAATGTAAGCTCCATGAGGGCAGGGCCTTGTTTCACTCATTACTGTATACTCAGTCCCTGGAAGAGTGACCACCAGGTAATAAATATTTGCTGAATGAACTACTAAAATGGATATTTATATGACGAATAATATAGGTAAATACAACATTTTATGGTATAACATCAAGTGAAAAAATAGTATATAAATGTTTCATTTATTTATTTATTTTAAAGATTTTATTTATTCATTTGGCAGAGAGAGAGCAGGAGAGCACAAGCAGTGGGAGTGGCAGAGGGAGAGGGAGAAGCAGACCCCCGGCAAGTAGGGAGCCCGACGCAGGGCTCGACTCAAGCCCAGGACCCTGGGATCATGACCTGAGCCAAAGGCAGTTGCTTAGCCAACTGAGTCACCCAGGCGCCCCTATATAAATGTTTTAATATCAGATCATTGTGGGGGCACCTGGGTGGCTCATTCGGTTAAGCATCTAACTCTTGATCTCAGCTCAGGTCTTGATCTCAGGGTTGTGGGTTCAAGCCCCACATTGTGCTCCATGCTGGGTATAGAGCCTACTTTAAAAAATTTTTCAAGGGCGCCTGGGTGGCTCAGTTGGTTAAGCGACTGCCTTCGGCTCAGGTCATGATCGTGGAGTCCCGGGATCGAGTCCCACATTGGGCTCCCTGCTCGGCGAGGGGCCTGCTTCTCCCTCTAACCCTCCCCGCTCTCATGTACTCTCTCTCTCTTTCTCACTCTCTCAAAAATAAATAAATAAATCTTAAAAAAAATTTTTTAAATAAAAAATTTAAATATCAAATAATTTTTACATTAAAAATTCTATGCTAAAAAAAACTGGGGATATCAGTGAAAATGGAGTAGGGAATTCCAAGAGTCTATCTCATCACAAAGGCAGCTAATGAACTGGCAAAACTGTCAGAATCAGCTATATCAGAACTCTGGAAACAACTCAAAGTTTACATCAACCAGGTGAACACTCAATCAAGAAATGAACCACTGGGGGGCGCCTGGGTGGCTCAGTTGGTTGAGCGACTGCCTTCGGCTCGGGTCATGATCCTGGAGTCCCGGAATCGAGTACGCATCGGGCTCCCTGCTCAGCGGTGAGTCTGCTTCTCCCTCGGGCCCTCCTCCTCTCGTGCTCTCTCTCTATCTCATTCTCTCTCAAAAATAAATAAAATCTTTAAAAAAAAAGAAAAGAAATGAACCACTGGGGGTGCTTGGGGGTGCTTGGGTGGCTCAGTCGTTAAGCGTCTGCCTTCAGCTCAGGTCATGATCCCAGGGTCCTGGGATCGAGCCTGGCATCAGGCTCCCTGCTCAGTGGGAAGCCTGCTTCTCCCTCTCCCACTCCCCCTGCTTGTGTTCCCTCTCTTGCTGTGTCTCTCTCTGTCAAATAAATAAACTCTTAAAAAAAAAAAAAAAGAAAGGAACCACTGAATCTCAGTAAGAAAACTTCATGATAATTTCACTTATCTTGGCCATCCCTCACTGTCCAGCTCTGTGGCAGCCTTGAAGACAATGTTCTTGGTAAAAGTTCCTAGTATTGGAGGGTGCAGAACAGCCTGCTACTGAACACATTGTGGCTGTTTGTTTTGACCTGTTTGGTGGCTCTCTGAATGTCTGGCTCAATGAGCTTGCCTTTATTTTGCCTAATTCAGAACTCTCCCAAGGCTGAGGTGGCTACCTGTGGGGCATTTGTTGAAAATATATAAAGGCAATTATATTAGCTGCTGCCATCTGGAACAAGGGATCACATTTGGAGAAAACAACAAATTGAATAAAAAAGCTTAGGAAGAAAAGCTGGGGGATGAAATAGTTTAGGAAACAAGGACTTTTGAAAAGTTCCTACATATTCCTGGGAATAGAGGTCTACCTGCATGCCCAGGGCTAGATACATGCTCAGAAAAGATCCGAGAAGGCTCTAAGATCTTACCTCTAGCTGATCACCAGGCTCTGTGCAAGCAGAAAATGAGGGCTAAAGCAGAGTTGTAAATTGCATGACTGAGTGTTGAAGGAATTTCCCAACACACATACAGAGCTCATCTGCAAAGACTGGGAGGTTTTTGTTGTTGCTGTTCTAGGCTTTTAAGGAAATCTCTGTCAAAGGACTAGCTGACCACCAAGCTAATGAAACCGAGACTTCAGTGGCCACAGACTACAAAAAATAGACTTTACAAAATTAGTTCCAGAAAGGTCACTAAACTAACAATTTCTACTACAAGCAGCAACAAGTCCAAGCATGGTAGGAAATCCTATTTCTGGAGTTGTTGTATTATAATACTCAAAATGTCCAGTTTAGAAAAAAAATTATGATGCATACAAAGGGAGCCTATACATGGGGAAAAAAACTGTCCTTGAGGAAGCACAGATATTGGATATAGTAGACAAGACTTTAAATCAACTATTTAAAATATACTCAAAGACCTAAAGGAAACCATGCACAAAGTACTAAAGGAAAACATGATAATCATATCCCACCAGACAGAAACTGTCAGTTAGGAGACAGAAGCTATAACACAGAAACAGAAATTCTGGATTTGAAGAGAATTATTGAAATGAAAAATTCACTAGAAGAGTTCAACAGCAGACTTGAGCAGGTAGAAGAAAGAATCAGCATACTGAAGATAAGTCAATTCAGATTCCCCAGTCTGTGGAGCAGAGAGATAAAAAGGATAAAGAAAAATAAACATAACCTAAGAGATTTATAAGACACCATCATGCATACTAACATGTATAGTGGAAGTCCCAGAAGGAGAGGTGGGAGAGAAATAAGAATATTTGAAGATACAATGGCTGAAAACTTCTAAATTTGATGTAAGACATACTCTACACATCCAGGAAGCTTAATTAGCTTCAAGTAAGATAAACTCAAAGAGATCCATACCAAAACATAATCAAACTGCAGAATGCTATAAACAAAAAGAGAATCCTTAAAGCAGGAAGAGAAAAGTGACTAATCATGTACAAGAGAACCTCAATAAGATTAACAGCTGATTTCTCATCAGAAACCTTGGAGGCCAGAAGGCAGTGGGATAATATATTGGAAGTTTGGAAAGGAAAAAAAAAAGGAACCAGGATTTGTATATCTGGCAAAACTATCCTTCAGGAATGAAGGAGAAATCAAGACATTTCCAGATTAGCAATAACTGAGTTTGTTCCTAGTAGACCTTCCTTACCAGAAATGTTAAATAGAGTGCTTTAGGCTGATATGAAAGACATTTAGATAGTAACTCAAATCCACATGAAAAAATGAACACTGATAACATGGATACACGTAAATTTAAAAGTCAGTAATGATGTATTTTTAGAACATAATTCTTCTTTTTTTCTTATATGATTTAAAGGACAACTACAATAATTATAAATCTATACTGATAGAAACCTAATGTATAAAGATGTAATTTATGATGCTAACAACATAAAGGGCAGGGAATGGAGCTGTAGAAGAGCAAAGTTTTTGTATACTATTGAAACTAAATTGATATTAATTTGAACTAGATTGTTATAAATTAAGATGTTAATTGTAATCTCCAGGACAACAACTAAGAAAATAAAAAAGAAGGGAATCAAAATGTACGTTAGAAAACACCTAACACAAAAGAAGGAGAAATTGAGAAACAACAATAACAAGAGATACAAGACATATAGCAAACAAATAAAGGGGCAGAAGTAAGTTCTTATTAGTAATTGCAGTTAAATATAAATAGATTAAATTCCCTAATTAAAAGACAGAGATTGATAGAATGGATTAAAAAGGATACATGATGCAACTATATGCTGTCTACATGAGTCTTTCTTTTGGCTCAAAAACTCAAATAGGTTAAAAGTGAAGGGATGGAAAAGATAATCCATGCCAAAAATTAACAAAAAAGAGAAATCAAGTGGCCATACTAATATTTAAAAAATAGACTTTAAGGCAAAAATTATTTAAAAAGACAAAGAGAGACATTATATAATGATAAATGGCTCAATTCATCAAGAAGATATAACAATAATAGACATATATTGAAGGGAGAAACAAACAGTTCAACAATAATAAGGACTTCGATACTTCACTTTCAATAATGGATAGAACTACTACACAAAAGATAAACAAAGAAATAGAAGCATTGAACAACACTATAAACCAACTAGACCTAACTCCACTCAACCACAGCAGAATACACATTCTTCTCAAGTGAGCATGGAATATTCCCCAGGATAGACCATGTTTATACCACAAAACAAGTCTCAATACATTTAAAAATACAGAATGCATATGAAGTATCTTCTCTGACCACAATGACACGAAACTAGAAATTAATAAAAGAAGGAAAACTGAAAATTCTGCTATTATACGTGAAAACTGAACAACACACTTTTAAGTGCCCCATGGATTAAAAAGAAATCACAGGGGAAATTAGATGAGATGAATGAAAATAGAAACTGAGCATACCCAAACTTACAGAATGCAATAAAAGCGGTTACCAGAGGAAAATTTATAGCTGTAAACACCTATATTAAACAGGAAAAGGATCTCAAATCAATAACTAAACTTTCAACTTTTTTTAATGGGCCCAAAGAAGATTATTGAATCATGTAACTGATTGCCCAGAAGCAGGACTTGCTGTAAACATGGATTGTTTCAGGGGCTCGAGTACTGTCCTCAAGATCCAGTGTCTCTCTTGTCCTCTTCCTGGCTTGACTGTATTCTCAGACTGGTGCTTCCTTTTGGTAGCAAGATGGTTACAGTCTCCAACCTCATACGGTCACTCAAGACCAGCCCTAAACTTCAACTTTAAGGAACTTAGGAAAAGAAGAACAAACTAAACTGAAAGTGAACAGAAGGAAGGAAATAATAAAGATGAGAGTGGAAATAAATGAAATACAGAATTGAAAAACAACAAAGAGGGATGCCTGGGTGGCTCAGTTGGTTAAGTAAGTGTCTGCCTGTGGCTTGGGTCATAATCTCAGGGTCCTGGGATGGAGTCCCACGTCGGGCTCCTTGCTCAGCGAGAAGCCTGCTTCTCCTTCTGCCTGCCACTCCCCCTGCTTGTGCTCTCTCCAATAAATAAATAAAATTTAAAAAAAGAAAAACAACAAAGAGAATCAATGAAAACAAAAGTTGCTTCTTTGAAAAGAGTAACAAAATTGATGTATTTTTAGTTAGAATGACAAAAAAAAGAGAGAGATAAAAGACTCAAATTACTAAAATCAGGATGAAAGTAAGGACATTACTATCAACCTTATAGATACAAAAAGGATTACAAGAGAATATGATGAGTAATTGTAGATCAACAAACCAGATAACCTAGATGAAAAGAAAATTTCCTAGAAACACACAAACTACCAAGACTGACCCAAGAAGAAACAGAAACTTGACTAGACCCATAACAAGAGATTAAATAAGTACAAAATTTCCAATAAAGAAAAGGCTAGGACCAGATTGTTTCACTGGTAAATTCTCTCAAACATTTAAAGAAGAATTAATACTAATCTTTCTCAAACTCTTCCAAAAAATAGAGTGTGCTTCCTAATTCATTCCATGATGCCAGGATTACCTTGATATTAAAGCCAGACAAAGATAGCATAAGGAAAGAAATCTATAGACCAATATTCCTTAAATATAGATGCAAAAATTCTCAACAGATTATTGAGAAATTTGAATCCAGCAACATATTAAAATGATCATACTGCATGGGCAAGTGGGATTTATCCCAAGAATGCAAAGGTGGTTCAACACATGAAAATTAACCAATGTAGGGGCGCCTGGGTGGCTCAGTCGTTAGGCGTCTGCCTTCGGCTCAGGTCATGATCCCAGGGTCCTGGGATCGAGCCCCGCATCGGGCTCCCTGCTCCACGGGAAGCCTGTTTCTCCTTCTCCCACTCCTCCTGCTTGTGTTCCCTCTCTTGCTGTGTCTCTGTCAAATAAATAAATAAAATCTTTAAAAAAAAAAAAAAAGAAAATTAACCAATGTAATATACAATATTAATGGAATGGAGGAAGGTAACCATGTGACCATCTCAACTGATGCAGAAAAATAATTTTATAAAACCCAACACCCTTACTGATGAAGCTTGAAAATATTATGCTAAGTGAAATAAGCCAGTCACAAAAAGACAAATACTGTATGATTCCACTTACATGAGATACTTAGAGTAGCCAAAACCATACAGACAAAAAAGTAGAATGGTGGTTACCAGGGACTGTATATAGAGTTTCAGTTTTACAAGATGAAAGGATTATGGGGATAGAAGGTGGTGATGGTTGTAAACATCATGAATACATTTAATACCATTGAACTGTATGCTTAGAAATGGTTAAAATGGTAAACTTTATGTTATGTATATTTTACTACAATAAAAAAAGTTGGGGATAAAAAACCCACTGAACACCCTTGCATGATAAAAACACTCATAAAAGTAGGAATAGAAGGGAACTTCCTTAGTCTCATAAAGGAGATCTGTGAAAATCCACAGCTGGGGCGCCTGGGTGGCTCAGTCAGTTAAGTGTCTGCCTTCAGCTCAGGTCATGATCCCAGGGCCCTGGGATCGAACCCCATGTCAGGCCCCTGCTCAATGGGGAGCCTGCTTCTCTCTCTCCTTCTGCCCTTTCCCCACTTGTGCTCTCTCTCACTCACTCTCTCTCAAATAAAAATAAATAAAATCTTCAAAAAAAGAAAAAGAAAATCCACAGTTAATATCATACTCAATGGTGAAAGACTGAAAGCTTTCCTCCTAAGATCAGAAACAATATAAGGCTGTCTGGTCTTGCCACTTTTATTCAACATTTTACTGGAAGTTTTAACCATGGCAAGAAAGTAAGTAAAAGTCATCCAAATTGGAAGGGAAGTAGTAAAACTATCTCTATTTGTAGTTGGTGTAATCTAATATATAGAAAATCCTAAAGAACCCACACAGAAACCATCATAGTTAATAAATGAATTCAGCAAATTTGCAGAATATAAGATCAATAAGCAAATGAAATGCAATAAGCAAAATCAGTTGTATTTCTATACACTAGAAGTGAATTATCTGAAAATGAAATTTAGAAAAACAATTTCATTTACATTACCAAAAATAACAAAATGTTTAGGAATAAACTTAACAAAGGGGTATAAGACTTGTACACTGCAAACTACAAAACATTGTTGAAAGAAATTTAAACAGACCTAAGTAAATGAAAAGACATCCTATGTTCATGGATTGTAAAGAAACAATATTGTAAAGAAAGCAAAGTAATCTATAGATTCAATGCAATCTCCAACAAAATTCCAACTATCTTTTTTGCAGAAATGAGCAAGTTGATCCTCAAATTCATATGGAATTGTAAGGGACCATACATAGCCAAAACAATCTTGAAAGGGAAGAACAAAATTGGAGAACACTTCCCGATTTCAAAACTTGTAAAAAGCTACACAACCCAAATAGTGTGGTACTGGCATAAGGATAGACATATAGATTAATGGAATAAAATTGAGAGTCCAGAAATAAACCCACACATCTATTGTCAATTGATTTTCAATAATAGTGCCAAGACCACTCAATGGGGAAAGAATGATCTTTTCAAATAATAGTGCTTGGAAAACTAGGTATCTGAGTGCAAAAGAATGAAGTTGGACCTTTACCTCACACCACATACAAAAATTATCTCAAAATAGGTCAAAGACCTACATGTAAAACCTGGAGCTAGAAAACTTAACAGTAAATCTTTATGACCTTGGATTTGGTAATGATTTCTCAGATATGACGTTAAAGAACAAACAACAAAAGAAAAAAACTGGGCGCTTGGGTGGCTCAGTTGGTTAAGCAACTGCCTTCGGCTCAGGTCATGATCCTGGGGTCCTGGGATCGAGTCCCACATCGGGCTCCCGGCTCAGCGGGGACCCTGCTTCTCCCTCTGACCCTCTCCCCTCTCATGCTGTTTCTCTCTCTCTCTCTCTCAAATAAATAAATAAAATCTTTTTAAAAAAGAGAAAAAATAAACTGAACTTCATCAAAATAAAAAAACACTTCTGTGTATCAAAGGACATTCTGAAGAAGGTAAAAAGATGACCCAAAGAATGAGGAAAAAATATTTGTAAATCATATATTTCTTATAAATCTAATGTCCAGAATATACAAAGAACTCTTAAAACTCAACAATAAGAATATATGGGTGAAGGATAACGGGCAAAGGACTTGAATAGACATTTCTCCAATGAAGACAAGCAGAAACCAACAGGCACACGAGAGGTTCAACATTATTTGTCATTAGGGAAATGCAAATCAAAACCACAATGTGATACCACTGCACATCGGGTGGCTTTTTGCGGGGTGGGGGTATAACAAGCACTGGCAAGGAGGTGGAGAAACTGGAATCCCTCGTGCAGTGCTGGTGGGAGTATAAAATTGTACAACCACTGTGGAAAACAGGTAGTTCCTCACAAAGTTAACCACAGAATGACCCTATGACCCAGCAACCCCACTCCTAGGTATATACCTGAAAGAATTGAAGACACGTTTACAGATAACCTTGCCCAGATATATACATAGCAGATAAAAAAAAAAAAAAAGGGAACAATCCAGATGTCCATCACCTGGGGAATGAATAAACAAACTGTGGTCTATCCATACAATGGAATATTATTCAACCCAGAAAGGAAAGAAGCACTGTCGCTCTGCTACAACGTGGATGACCCTTGAAAACATGACGATTCCTAGTGAAAGAAGCCAGACATAAAAGGACAAGTAGCGTATGATTCCATTTCTACGAAGTGTCAAGAAAGGGCAAATCCACAGAGATAGAAGAAGCAGACTGACGGTGACCAGGGCTGGGAGAAAAGCGTGAACGGGGAGCGACTGTGTGATGGGTACTGAGTTTCCATTTGGGTGACAAGAATGTACTAGAATGAGTGGTGATAGTTGAATGAAGTTAAAGTCACTGAACTGTACACTCACAACGGTTAAAAGGGTGAGTTTTATGGTATGTGACTGTTGCCTCAATATTTTAAAAAAAGAAAGGAAGGAAATACATTTGAATGATAACCTCTGGTGATGCTGTTATTTCACTGCTGTTATTTTCCTGTCTACAAAGCACTGAAATCTCTCTTGTCACTGTGTGAAGCAAGCCTCTCAAAACTGTGTGTGCACACAGATCTCCTGGGGATCTTGTGCAGATGCGGATTCTGACTGAGCGAGGCAGGGTGGGGCCCGAGAGGCTGCATTGCCTGCAAGCCTCCCCAGACCTCCCTTTGAGCAGCCAGGCTCTAAAAGTCAGCAGCAGCCCAAGGGGGTGGACAGATGGAGCAGTTCACCAAATCTGCGAGGCCGACCCCGAAAAGACTCTTGCTTCTGGATGCCCTCCCCCAGGGGCCTTCGTAGTGTAGGACAGACTTACCCTAAAACAAGTATTTATTATCTGAAGTTCAGATTTCCCTGACTGCCCCCTATTTTTATTTGCTAACTCTGAAACCCCAGCCTGGGGTGGAGAAGGGTTGGAGCTGTGGTTGTCCAGGCGACCTGTGCCCAAGGGGCTCAAAGCCACTAAGGGCAGCTGGCTTGGTGGTCCTGTGGACTAAGGGAGAGTCACCAACACGGCTCACTCCACAGCTGGCCTGCGCTGGGGCCAGCCTCGCCCACTGCCCTTGGGTCTGTTCCGCTCACCTGGCCACCTCCTGGCAAAGAGACTCTCAGAGCTGGCGACCTGGTCCAACCGCACACGGAGTAGAAGAATCCCCTCCAGGACATCGCTGCCGGGCAGCCCTCCCAGCTGACCAACCCATGGTCAGGAACTAAGGGCCAGGGGGCAGTGTGCACAGTCGCGACTGCAAGGAATTTGCACCAGGCAGACTGAGATTTGAGTGGAGGCTTGGGCGAGTTATTTACCTTCTCTCTGGGCCTTGACACCTACCTGTAAAGGTAGATAACACCTTCTATTCCCCAGTTCTGATGACGAGATGAAATCCTATCTAAAAAGCGCTCAGGGGCGCCTGGGTGGCTCAGTTGGTTAAGCGACTGCCTTCGGCTCAGGTCATGATCCTGGAGTCCCGGGATCGAGTCCCACATCAGGCTCCCTGCTGATCAGGGAGTCTGCTTCTCCCTCTGAACCTCTTCCCTCTCATGCTCTCTATCTCTCATTCTCTCTCTCTCTCAAATAAATAAATAAAATCTTAAAAAAAAAAGGCGCTCAGAGCCTGGCACCCATAAATGCTCAAGATATTGGGGAAACCATTGTTTCTTCTCTTTCCCTCCCATGATGCCCAGCACGGTGCTGAGCACAGCAGGCATCGCTTCTCGGCCTTTTGGCTAAGATCAAGTGTGAGCACAGCAGGCATCAACACGTGTTTGTGGGGTTGAACAGCAGGAACATTCTGGAACAGTGAAGAGTCATATGCTCTGACCGAGACAGGGGACCTACGTACACCTTCCAGCTCTGACCCTCATTCTTTGTGACTTGAGGTTAAGTCCATTTCTTTCTCTATGCCCCGGTATCTTTGTCTGCAAGATGAGCAGTGGGGTGAGCAACCATCTGCATAGTCTCTCACAGTGTGTCAAGCTGCTAAGCTACCCATTCCACAGATGAGGAAGCCCGAGGCTACTGACTTGTAGTAAAGGCATGACAGCACCTAGGCCTTCTTACACCCGGTGCAGTTCTCCAGGAGAAGCCTGGCCTGTGATGCTCCTCCTCCTCCTCAACTGCCCATTAGCCCCAGTTCTGAGCTGGAAGCGGAGGGGGATTGTGGATGGGGTCTGTGCCTCACCTGGCTGGCCTCAGTGGGGCGGAGTCCATGGGGACAGGGCAGCTCGGAGATCCCAGTGTTCTCCCCAAGGCTGTGGTGAATCCTCTTGCCTTTTGTCTCTGGTTGGGCCGGTTCTGGACTATTCCATGCTATTCCGTTGTCACTGGCAGGACAGGGCTCGGTGAAGCTGGACCCAGTGTGTCCCAGCCCCTCCCAGTCCCTGTTATCTTTCTGCAGGAGCCAGAGCTTATGTGTTCATCTCTTGGGATGTTGAGTCTACCCAGCCTTTTAGGGATCAGGGCTGCCGGCCCCAGTAGAGAGGTGCTGTTGTCTGTGCTGCTTCCAGGCCCCAGGCTGGCGGTGACCCTCCCCTCCCTTGGCCAGATATCCCAAGCCTCCTCCTTTTCTCTCTTGGCTTCTGCCTTGTTCTTTCTGTGATTGGCCCAAGAGGGGGGTGAGGGCTGGCAGGTACCCTACATAGAGGCTGGAGGCAGCATCCAGGGCTGGTTGGCCCACCCGAGGGCCCCCTGCCCACTGCCCCCAGCCAAGCTGGGTCCTCTTCTTCCTGCCCAGCTGAGGCAGGGCCTGGAAGGGCACAGTGGCAGGTCCTCTGTGATGCTCCTGTTGCCATGGTGATCCCAGATGAGAAGGCCGTCGCATTCTGTCCCGGGAACCCCCACCCATCTTCCCAGCTCTGTTTTGCCTGTCTCTAAGAGATGGCTCTCTGCTGGTGGCCTCAAGAGCATGGGTTCTGCTGCAGTCAATGTGTCTTCTGTGCACCCCCTATCCCTTGGACCTCCCTTTAACCCTAACAGAAACCACTACCCTAACAGGTAAGCCTCCACCCCTCAGAAACTGACCTGCACTGGGGAGGTGTTGGTGAGTCATGGAAAAGCCACAGGATTCAAAATGAGAAGACCCAGATTTCAGTCCCAGCCTGGCCTTTTAGAGCTGTGTGACCTTGGACAAGAGAGGCCTTGAGCTTCAGCGTCCTCCTCTGGAAAATGTAGATGATGAAACCTTACTGAACTGTCCCTCAGGAAAACCTATGTGACTTTGCGTGGGCTTTCCCTTCTATGTAATACCCTTCCATCCTCCTCAGCTCAGGCAAACTCCTACCCATGCCTCAAGACCCAGCTGAAATGCTCCCTTCTCTGTAAACGCTTCTCTGAGCTCTGTGGCCTTGACACAGATATTAGGACTTGCCATTTTGTGTTAAAGTTACATGTTTCCTTTATTTTTATTTAACTAGGAATTTCTGGACGCAGGAATCAGATTAGGCTTAGTTCTGGCATCAGAAATGGTTTGTTGGGTGACTGGGTTGGACCCCATCCTTGCAGGGTTCAATCCTGGGGCTTTTTGTCCAAGCATGGCTTCGGCTGGTCAGTGCCTGCTGCAGCCTGCCTGAGACGCACCTGGCTGGCTGGGGACATTTTCATGGCCGAGACCCAGTGGAAGAGACCCTGGCTTATGCCTGGGGTCTACTTGTCTTAGCACTGGGGTGCGGCCAGGAGCACCTTCTTATGAAGTGTCTCTGTGGATGCCCTGGGGCACCTGGGAAGGGAAAGGGGCTGGTACAGTGCGGTCAGTGGGTCCTGGTGGGACTTTTGGGACACTGACGAGAAACCTGCGGTTCAGGGAAAAGAGCAGGAGGACTTCAGCTGCCACCGCGTCTTACAACTCCCTCTTATAGCTCTACAGCTGCTGGTCAGGGTCAAGGAGATGAGGGAAAGACATCCAGTGTCAGCTCCAGGGTCCCTATGGACTCCGACCGGCTAACAAGGCTTCCAGGGCCAGAGCCAGCTAGGCAAGGGCGCCCTCCAGTGGTCACCATGGGGGAGGCAGGAACCTGATGGCACAGAAAGAGAGGCGTTTCGTCCATTCCTTCAACTGACATGGAGTGGGCATCCCCGTGCCAGACGTGGTGCCAGGCACACGTTTCAATTTTAATTAAAAACATATTAATCATCTGCTAAGTGGAAAGCTCTCTCTTGAGTGTTGATATGTTTTGGTGGGGGAAAAGGAAATACAGGGTAGGGCATTATCCCTTACAGCAGTGATTCTCCACCCATGCTGTCCTTTGGACTTGCCTGGGGAACTTGAGAAAATGGCCACGTCTGGGACCTGCCAGCCCAACCGAATCTGGAGGGGTCGGGCAGAGGTGCCAGGGCCAGGCAGCCAGGCATGAGAACCACCGGTTTGGAGAACTGACGAAATTGTTACCCATCATTCTCATTGCTGACGTAGGTGTTATTGTCCCATTTTCCGGATGAGGAGACCGAGGCTCAAGTTAAGGACAGCGATGGGAAAGGTGTTTCCCACAGGCAGCAGCGGGGTAGCAAATCCTCCTAAAAGGCCGTTGCTGATCTCTGAAGACTCCCTCATAACTGCGATGCCATTATTTTAGCTGTGATTAGAAAAGTATCCAAAGTTGTTGTGAAATAATCCTTTGCCCCAGGCAGACAATTATAAAGGCAAAAGTGGTGTGCACAAAAGTCACCTGCAGGGGCGCCTGGGTGGCTCAGTCGGTTGGGAGTCGGCCTTTGGCTCCGATCATGATCCCTGGTAGGGAGCCCCCCCCATCAGGCTCCCTGCTCAGCTTGGGGGGGGCAGTTACTTCTCTCTCTTCCTCTGTCTGCTGCTCCCCCTGCTGTGCTCTCTCTCCTTCTCTGTTAAATAAATAGGTGAAAAATCTTAAAAAAAAAAAAGTCACCTGCAATCTCAGCATTGTTAACACTTAGGAGTATGTCAGGGAGAGGGAAAAAGCGAGGTGACGGAGGAAGAGTGGGAGAGAGGAGGGAGGGGGAGGGGAGGGAAGGAGTGGATTTATTTTAAGGCTTGAGGTCATATTGTAAATCAGGGGTTCAGAAAGTCCGATCTGAAGACCACTGGCATTATAATCCTCCTCCCCGCCCCCCGCCGTGCTCATTAGAGATGTAGCGCGGGCGCGTGCGCGCGCGCGCGCGCGCACACACACACACACACACACACACCCCGCCGTGGCAGAATCAGACTCTGGAGAAAGATCCCGAGAAGGTGCACGTTTCCTATACATTCCAGACCATTCTCACGGCCACTCACTGAAGACCAAGAGCCACTGCGGCTTCAAACTTTCACAAGAGGAGCCCGTTCTGGACACCCATCACTTCCAGTGGCTTAGGAGGGCCCTCGTGTATAGATTGATGGATTAAAATGTTTGGAACCAGGTGCTGAGCTATTAACCGGCTGCCCTTGGGGACCTGGGTACATACTCCCATTTTGCATAAACACCAGGGCTGCTGTGTCATCCCGCACCCGGCCCAGCCCCCACACGGCAGCCTCCTACCCCCGCACCCCACCCCCTCTTTCCATAGCTGTGAACCAACCTACCAACTGGATTCTACCAGCCAATCACAGCCTGAATGACCTATGATGTCACCACCAGCCAATCAGGGCTCCTCACCAGCAGGGGCGGCCCGCTGTCGCCCTGAGAAAGGTGATGAGGTCTAAAGCAGTACCATCCTTTTTGGATAGGGATACTGAGGCCTAGGAAGGGGCAGAGGACCACTAGGGTCACCACACACACAGGTGGCAGAGCCAGGACCAGAGCCAGGGCTTCTGACTGTGGTCCAGTGTTCTTTCCAGTGCCCTCAGAACTGCCAAAGCCCCATTGGCTGACCCGCGGCTCCCGCTGTGTAGCTCCAGACAGGGCCTGGCCCCATTCCCCACAGCTCTCCTCGCAAGACCTCAGTGGTCAGAAACAGATCCTTCCAGGGGCGCCTGGGTGGCTCAGTCGTTAAGCGTCTGCCTTCAGCTCAGGTCATGATCCCAGGTCCTGGGATCGAGCCCCACATCGAGCCCCACATCGAGCCCCACATCGGGCTCCCCGCTCAGCGGGAAGCCTGCTTCTCCCTCTCCCACTCCCCCTGCTTGTGTTCCCTCTCTCGCTGTCTCTCTTTCTCTCTCTCTCTCTCTGTCAAATAAATAAAATATTTTAAAAAACGGCATCATACAATATATGGCCTTTAAAAAAAAGAGAAGAAAAGAAAAAGGAAACAGGTCCTTCGATCTCCGTATTTGAGGGCCCAGAGAAAATGGCAGGATTGGGCCCATGGTGGAGGGGAGCTGCCCCAAATTCTAGCCCTCAGCTCAGCACCTTCCCCCCCAGCACCGGCAGGAATTAGAGGGGCCCTGGCCAGGCGGCGCCGGCCGCTGCTTAGGTGCAGATTATGAGAGGGGCCCAAACAAGGCTCCTTTGTGGAAGCCCTGGCTGAGGGAGTCAAGTGACCGCTTAACACACGCATGTGCAGGGCCAGCCCCTAAGAGCGGGCACTGGCCACAGAACCCCCAAGAGTCCCACGGGTCCAGTGGCCAGAACTATTGTGGGACTGCCTGAGAAGACTGGAGCCCTTCTTGTGAGTAGTGGTCGGCGGAAGCAGGCTGGGCCGGGGCTTTGAGGGCCTACGGGGTGGACGGTGGCCCCTGCATTGGTGCGTGGGATGTCCACCCACGGGCAGCATGTGTGCGCGTGGCGGGGGGGCACCTGTGCAAAGTCTCCGAGGTGGGAATGAGCTTGGTGTGCACGGGGCACAAAGGCACAGCTATGGAGCCCCATCTGAGCAAGCAGGGAGAGGGCGGGTGTCCGTCATTGCTTCGAGAAGCTCTGATGGAGCACCTCCTACGAGAGCGCAGCAGAAGCTTCCATGCGCGGGAGGGAATGGTCAGTAAACCAGCAGACGTCCTGCAAAATAGCATTTCAAGCAGAACAAGATACATGCTGTGGACAGAAATCGACAAGATGAGGGGTCAGAGAGTACCAGTGGCACTGGGACGTTATCTGCAGGGACCGTAGTTGGGAACACCCTTTCTGGGCAGACAGCCTGACGTGGGAATGAGCCATACATTAGATGAGAAAGAGCATCCTCCAGGCAGAAGGATTAGCAAGTGGAAAGGCCCTGGGGTCACTGTTCAGTAAACATTATTTGAGCATCTCTACCAGCCAGCCTCTGTTCTGGGCATTGGAGACAGGGCAGTGGACAAGACTGACCAGGCCCCTTACCAGTCTTGCTCCAAGGTGGTCGTGGGTGCTTAGGGAGCTAATGAAGAAGATAGGCTCAGAATGCTGCCTGGCTCAGGGGACCATGCCCAGCGTGTGGACTTTGCTATTGCTGTTGTCGTTGCCTTCGTCATACAACTTAAGGGCGCCGACCTGTCTGTCCTCCCTGTCAAGGCTGTGGGCAGCTTGGGGCTCTCTTCCCTGGCTTCCCATGTCCCACAGGCAGGAAGAGCCGAAAGGGCCCTTGAGGCCCTCATCCCCCTCCCAGTGTCCAGACAGGAAAGCTGAGGCCCAGAGCAGGGAAGGGTCCCGGCTAAGATCACTCATGGGGCCCAGACAAGCCCCGAACAAGCCCCCCATAAGTGTCTCTCCCTGTCTACTAGGACCCAAGCCCACTTGCTGCAGTCCAGTGCCTGGCCATGACCGTCACCTACTCAAGCCAAGTGGCGAATGCCCGCTTAGGCTCCTTCTCTCGCCTGCTGCTGTGCTGGCGAGGCAGCATCTACAAGCTGCTCTATGGCGAGTTCCTCATCTTCCTGCTCAGCTACTACACCATCCGTTTCATTTACAGGTGCAGGGGGAAAGGCTGGGGCTGGGGCCCGGGAGGCGTACAGCTGGGGCTTGGAACAACTAGCCAGCCATGCAGGGGGCCAATGTACCAGAGCCGGCTAAGGCTGACCTGAGCTCCTGGCCAAGCCCTGGGGGTGGGGGTGGGGGGGCCGGAGGTTGGGGGCTGGGGAGGAGGTAACAGGAGGCAACCTGCAGGCTGGGAGTGTCTTTCCTCCAACCCAGGGAGAGGCCTCTGGAATCCAAGCCTCATCTGGTCCAACTCCGCCAGCCTGTTTTCCTGAGTCCTGCACAAGCTCACAGGCCCAGACTGTATTTTCCCCCCAATAAAAATGTTTACTTAAATAAAATATAGGAGAGATATAATCACAGAATATATGAAAGCATTCTGAATGGAAAAAGCATTAATGACTGAAATGGATTGAAAAACTATTAAATACAGAAAATTCTTGATTCGTAATTACAATACCAATAGTAAAGCATATTGGTTTTCTTTGGTTGTTACTCGGGCACCAATATACTTTAAAAAAAACTTAGACTTCATTTTTTAGAGTTTTAAGTTGATAGTAAAATTGAGCAGAAGGTAGAGAGCGTCCATATACCCCCTCGAACACACACAACCGCCCCCACTACCAATATGCCACAGCCAAGTGGCACATTTGTCATAATAGAGGAACCCACATGGACACACCATTATCACCCAAAGTCCACAGTTTACACTAGGGTCCACTCTTGATGCTGTACATTTCTATGGGTTTGGACAAATGGCATTATCTACCATTCTAGTATCATACAGACTAGTTTCACTGCCCTGAGAACCCTCTGTGCTCACCTATTCATCTCTCCCCACCGTATGTTTTTTTAAAGATCAAACACTTCTTGAACCTGCTTTCAAACTGTCCTTTGGATCCTTTAAAAGGATCAGTGGTGCCTAAAAGTAACTCCTTGGGCAGGACCTTCCTCCTATACCTCACAGAAAACCTCCTGAGGGGCCTCTTGCAGCCGTGGAGCAGATGCGCCCTTGGGGTTTGGGGTTGCCAGAGAAGGAAGTGGGATCTGGCTCAGGCCAGAGGAGGGGGCCCCAGGCAGGGCCAGTGAAAGGGACAGGGAAGTGGTTCGGTGGCAAAGAGGCAGCCACACTCCTACCCTAGGCCTGGCTGGAGTCCGTACCGATCTCAGCCATGTCCTCCCAGTGTCTACACACCCCCCCACCCCCCACCCCCCAGGATGGCCCTCACCGAGGAACAGCAGGTGATGTTTGAGAAGCTGACTCTGTATTGCGACAGCTACATCCAGCTCATCCCCATTTCCTTCGTGCTGGGTGAGCTCCCCTTTTGGCGTGTCGGGATCCCAGTGGCTGCTCCAGGCTCCACACAGGTGGACTACGAGGAACTAGCTGGGGAAGGCCAGTGGCGTGTCAGTGCCTCTCGGCAGTTCAGGGAAATGGGGAGATGCAGCCAGACGGACTGATGTTAGACATTAGGAAGGACATCCTGAGGTTAGCACTGAAGACCCCAGCTTCTGAGGGCAAAGGTGACATAGTCCCTGGAGCCTCTGAGCAGGAGGGGAGGGGTCTGGCAGATTCCTGGGATAGGCAGTGGGCCCCCGGGGGAGAGAACTCAGGCTCTTGCGCCTTCATGCGGGGCTTTGATGGTCTTCCCCTCCTCAGAGCCTTCCAGGAGGGTCGGGGCTGGGCCTGCTCCCCATCAGAAAGATGGAGAAACCGAGGCACCGACCTCGCTTGGCTCTGGCCGCAGCCCGGGCCCTCGGCCCCCCTCCTCCCGCCCCCCCCCCGCCTCTCCTGCCCAGGCTTCTACGTGACGCTGGTCGTGACCCGCTGGTGGAACCAGTACGAGAACCTGCCGTGGCCCGACCGCCTCATGAACCTGGTGTCAGGCTTGGTGGAGGGCAAGGACGAGCAAGGCCGGCTGCTGCGGCGCACGCTCATCCGCTACGCCAACCTGGGCAACGTGCTCATCCTGCGCAGCGTCAGCGCCGCGGTCTACAAGCGCTTTCCCAGCTCCCAGCACCTGGTGAAAGCAGGTGGGCGGGGCCGGCGGGGCCCGGGGCGGGGCCAGGAGCGGGGCCAGGAGCGGGGCCAGGAGCGGGGGCCAGGAGCGGGCCCGGGCGGGGCCGGAGCAGATGGGTGGAGCCCGAGGCCTCCGGGCTGAAGATTGGGTGGGGCCAGGAGCGGGGTGGGGTCGAGACCTCGCCGAATTGGGCGGGGCGGAGTCGGGGGCCTGAAGATGGGTGGGAGCGAGGCCCGGAACCTCGCGAGAGCATAGGGGTTTGAGATAGGGTTAAGGGCCCTTGAGGGATGAGGGAAGAGTGGGTACGGAGGGCCGGGGGCGGGGCCTTGGGAACTAGAGAGAAAGTACCGGTCTGCCTCCCTCTGCCTTTTCCCGTCCAGTTCTACAGTTTTCAGTCTGCATTTCTGTGACCTCCGTCTCTGACCTTTCCTGACCTGGTCCTGATTAATAAGACAGGTCCTTCTCACGTTCTCAGGCCAGAACAGCACGGAGGATGGCAAAGGAGCTCCGTGGTCCCAGTGAGCTTGGGCCTAAATCCTGGGCTTCGGCAAAGGCCTGGCCACCCCTGCCAGCCATCCGTTCCGCGGGCTCCCCCACCCACTGCCTTCTTCACTCCACCCCGCAGGCTTTATGACCCCCGCGGAACGCAAGCACTTGGAAAAGTTGAGCTTGCCTCACAACACGTTCTGGGTGCCCTGGGTGTGGTTTGCCAACCTGGCAATGAAGGCATGGATTGGAGGTCGAATCCGGGACCCTGTCCTGCTCCAGAGCCTGCTAGACGTGAGCTCACTACACAGATGGGGCTGATGCAGAGTGGGGACAGTTGTGGCCCAGATGGAACAGTTTCCTACAAAGACGGGGCTTGAGGCTCTTCCTAGAACCTGCCTTGGGATTGTAGGATTTTGACCCACAGGATTCCACAACCCACGGTAGCCCCTCCCCCAAATTCCCCTCCCACTTCCTCTCTAAAGGGAGCCTCTGAGATGCTGGCTCCTCCTTTTTGATAGATGAGGAGGCTGAGGTGCAGAGAGGTTAAGTGAGCTCCCCCTGACTACATAGTCAGGGCTGGACCATGAGCGCCAGACCCTGGCACCTGGGGAAGAGCTGAAGTTGAGCCTGGGAGAGCAGATGGTGGTCAGAAAGCCAACCCTCCATTCTGCTCCCCAGGAGATGAACATCTTGCGTACTCAGTGTGGACACCTGTTTGCCTACGACTGGATCAGTATCCCGCTGGTGTACACGCAGGTGAGGACCAGGCCAGGGAAGCTGCCCCTTGGGAAAATGGGGGTACTGGGAGGACTCAGGAAACAGCCTGCGATGGGAAGGGCTCACTTAGGGGCTTAGAGGCTCACCCTGGGATTTAGGTCTGGACTTTGCAGATTCTCTCTAGTGACAAGTTTGAAGAGTCCAGGCTTCTGCCTTGTTCAGCCCAGTGGAGGGAATGTGAATATCCCCATTTTATTTATTTTTATTTATTTTTTAAAGATTTTATTTATTTATTTGCCAGAGAGAGAAGGAGAGTACAAGCAGGGGGAGTGGCAGGCAGAGGGAGAAGCGGGCTCCTTGCTGTGGGACTCGATCCCAGGACCCTGAGATCATGACCTGAGCCGAAGGCAGACGCTTAACCATCTGAGCCACCCAGGCCCCCCGAATATCCCCATTTTAAAGAGATCGCGGAGACCCAAAGTCATAGGACTGTGCGAATCAGAGCAAGGCCTCCCAGCCTAGGGAGCTTCCTGACTCCAGGACCCCAGCCAGCCCATTTCTGCCGCCACCCTCCTTTCCCGCCCAGGTGGTGACCGTGGCTGTGTACAGCTTCTTCCTGGCTTGCCTGATTGGGCGGCAGTTCCTGGACCCAGCCAAAGCCTACCCTGGCCACGAGCTGGACCTTGTTGTACCTGTTTTCACATTCCTGCAGTTCTTCTTCTACGCCGGCTGGCTGAAGGTGAGAGTCTCTGCGGCCAGACCGGCTGTGGTCGTGGCTTGTGGCTAGAAGGGTCATGGCCGGGGCGCCTGGGTGGCTCAGTCGTTAAGCATCTGCCTTCGGCTCATGTTGTGATCCCAGGGTCCTGGGATCGAGCCCCGCATCGGGCTCCCTGCTCTGTGGGAAGCCTGCTTCTCCCTCTCCCACTCCCCCTGCTAGTGTTCCCTCTCTCGCTGTGTCTCTCTCTGTCAAATAAATAAATAAAATCTTAAAAAAAAAAAAAAAGAATTATGGAACTCCAGGGAAGATACAGTGAGGGGAGGGACCAGTGGTGACTGTGTGAGTGACAGACTCAAGGACAGCTCTGGGTGTACAGGGAGCAACGGGCTCGGGAGAGGGGCTTGGGCTCAGTGTCCTGAAGGCAAGGGGACTGTGTGCGGGTGCCTATGAGTGTGGGTGGCTGGAGCCCTTACATACTGGCTTTGGAGATGGTGGTCAGGCAGGAGGGGCATCTTGGGGGGCATGGAAAGAGCAGGAGCTGAAGTTCAAGGGCAGGGAGCAAGGCTGCAGGGAATCTACCTGACGACTTCAGAGCCTCACCTCTCCACAAGGTGGCAGAACAGCTCATCAACCCATTTGGAGAGGATGATGATGACTTTGAGACCAACTGGATTGTCGACAGGAGCTTGCAGGTATTTGGGAGCCTGTCCTGTGGACCTTCCCTGAACTGGACCCAAGGAGGGGACCCCACAGTTCTGTAGGGAGACCTTACAGTGAGTTGCCACCCCCACCTCCCAGCCAACCATTCACTCACGGGATTCTCACCCCAACTTCTGAGGTTGCAGATAGGCATCAGTCTCTCCGTTTCACAAGTACGGAAACCGAGACCCAGAGAGAGGGAAGTGACCTTTCCAGGTCATCTAGCAAGATCACGGTCCCGCTTGGGCTGTCCTGTCTCTTGGACTTCTCCTTCTGTACCTGGCAACCAGGTGTCCCTGCTGGCTGTGGACGAGATGCACCAGGACCTGCCCCCGATGGAGCGGGATATGTACTGGAATGAGCCAGAACCACAACCCCCCTACACAGCTGCTTCCGCCCAGTCTCGTCGAGCCTCCTTTTTAGGCTCCACCTTCAACATCAGGTGAGCAGTGCCAGGGAACCACTTTGGTGCATAGAAAAGCCTACGCACAAGAACTTGGAAGGAAAAGCACTAGTCAATAAATATTTATTTATTTATTTATTTTTAAAGATTTTATTTATTTATTCATGAGAGACAGAGGGAGAGAGAGAGAGAAGCAGAGGGAGAAGCAGGCTCCCAAGGAGCAGGGAGCCCGATGTGGGACTCGATCCCAGGACCCTGGGATCATGACCTGAGCCGAAGGCAGACGCTTAACCATCTGAGCCACCCAGGCGCCCTAGTTAATAAATATTGACGCATGCTAGGTGCTGGGAACTCCGCTAAGCTCTTTATATAAACTCTCTTTTTCTTCCCAATAACCCTGGTTTGATATCTCCAGTTTTCAGATGATTAAGTCCAAGTTCAGAGAGGTTAAATAGGTTGCCCAGCCCAGGATCACATAGTTAACAAGCAGTGTATGCGGACCAGGTACGTCTGCTTCTACCTCCACACCCTTAATCCTTACCTTGTACTGCTTAGTAACTCCTAAAGCTATAAGGGCTTTTAGGTACCTCCAGCCGAAGCCCCCCATGTCCAGAGTTGGAAACTGAGGCCCAGAGAAAGAAGAGACTTACTCAAGGGCTGACAGTGATCAGTGATGCAGTTGGAATGTTAAAGCCTGGTCCAGAACTACGTTTTCTGATAGACCAGGGTGTTTAGATGGAGAGTGAAAGTGGGCGGGGGGGGGTCCCCTGGGATGAGGGTGGGGCAAGCATGTGCCAGCAAGAGGATGATTCATCACAGGTACCTTCTGGGTAGATTCTGGGCTAGAGTATAGGCCTCAGGTCACCCACAGAGGCCAAACTTTCCTGCCCATGGGCCCCGTTTCCCTGATTTGGTCTGATTCCCTTGTGAGTTGGAGCTGGGCCACCGTGGCCCGAAGGGCCATCCCAGAGAGCCCTTGCTCCCCTGTAGGGCAGTGGAGGGGACTTTGGAGAGTCCTCTGTGTGTCAGGGTCCATACCATCCAGGTTTTCTTCCACAGATTTAAGCAGTTTTCTTTTAAAAATGAAATACCCTACTAAGCCATAATTTGAATTAGCTAGAGTCCCTAATGGGTGTGAGGAAGGTTTGAAAAAGTGATCAAATGAAGGATGGAGGCTTGCTTAGGTCAGAAACATTTCTGGAAGTTGCTTTTATTTTTATTTTATTTTTAAAAGATTTTTATTTATTTGAGAGAGAGAGAGTGAACAAAGAGGGAGAGCACAAGGGCTGGGGAAGGGAGGCAGAGGGCGAAGCAGACTCTCTGCCGAGCAGGGACCCTGATGTGCGGGGCTCCATCCCAGGACCCCGGGATCATGACCTGAGCCGAAGGCAGATGCTTAACCGACTGAGCCACCCAGGCGCCCCTGGAAGTTGCTTTTGAATTCCCTATGGTCTGTGCTCTAGCCGCTGAGGGTTGGGTGGGAACAGAGGACACTAATACATAGACCTTGTCTCCAAGGAACAATTTAGTGAGGGGGCTCAAACCCAAGGTCCAAACTCTGATAGACGGTACAAGGTACTAGATGCCTGGGAAAGAGCCACAGCATAGAACAGAGACCACCTCTGGCCTGGGAGGTGGCCTCTAGCTGGACCCGGAGCTGGGCCTCGAAGCATGGGGAGAATGTGGACACAGGCAAGGACAGGCCACATTCTGGGCTAATGGGCTTTCTCCTGCCGAGTAAAGGCTTTGGGCTCCCAGGAAGCCACACTTCTTTGTGGATGCTGCTCCCCAGCTGGAACCGCAAACCCCTGGCCCACCCAGAGTCACTCCTGGGCCTCATCTGACCCACCACACCCGGGACCAGTAGTTCAGGCCGCTTGGAGGGAGAGACGTGAAAGAGAAGATGCGCCCGGCTAGGGAGTTTAGTGAACTTGGGCGAGAGGGGGCCACAGAACAGTGAGGTGAGCCGGGCTGGGAAGGAGTAAGAAGGCAGTGCAGTACAGGATGGGTCGGGAGAGAGGGGAGTCCAGGCACTGTGAGGAACAGTGTGTCCTTGGCTTTGGGCCAAGAGGAGGGAAAAGGGGGTAAAAGAGAAGTCAAGTCCGGCTTTGGTCCTTTGTCCCCTACTTAACCCCGAGTCTCATGCCTCTTTCCAGTCTGCATAAGGAAGACATGGAGGAGGAAGGCCCTCACACTGGCATCATTGGCCGCTTCCTAGGGCTGCAGTCCCATGACCACCATCCCCCCAAGGCAAACTCAAAGACCAAACTACTGTGGTCCAAGAAAGAAGGCCTCCTCCATGAGGGCCAGCCCATGAAATTCGGGGGTGCCAGGCAGCACTCTAGGGACCAAGAAGACAGCAAGGCCTGGAAGATTAAGGAGGATGCTTTCGAGACTGCTGCACTGTACGGGAGGTCAGGCTACCACAGTGCCCCACAGACACCCCTCAGCCACACACCTATGATCTTCCCACCTGGACAGTCTGCACCCTCAAGCCTTCGCAGAGTCTTGGGCATAGACAGCGCTGTCAAAGACCAAAGCCTACAGCCCGTGACTCCAGGGACAAAGACCAGTTTTGAATTGCTCTCAGATAGTATCGGGTCCTCAGCAGAGGACCCAGAATCGGGTCACACGAAGAGGAAAACTGTCGAGTTTAACCTGACGGGCATGTTGGAGACCCCTGAACATCATCTTGGAGAATCACATTTGGACCAGTCAACTAACCTACACACTGTACTCAGAGGTCACGAGGATCCCTATTGGGCCTTGGAAAACAGGTCTGTCTTCCACCTTAACCAGGGTCACTTCACCTTCCCCCCTCCCATATGGGTGGGAAATACCACCACCTTCCCTTGCTGTGATTCTGCCCTTCTTCCACCTTCCTGGGAGCCCATTTTCCTATGGTCCCGTCACTGCCAGAGCATGCTGGACTTACACCCAGCATTGGCTTGGGGCACACACCTGGCCACCTCAGCAAGGGCCCAAGTTTGAGGGCTTTAGCTCATTTCACTGGAGCCTGACATCATCACTAGGAAAGAGCTCCCTGGGTCCCACGTGAAGGTGATTGCTCTGACGGGGACCATGCCTGGTGGCCACTAGGCCACACTTTTAAGTAGTCACATGTTATTCCTGGACCCAGCTCAGAGGAGCAGATGCAAAACCATGAGGAAGAACTGGGCGCTCTGGGCTGTACCCCAAGAACTCCACTCACTGCCCAGGCAAAGCTGAGAGAGAGCATATGAACACTCCCCCGTAACTTCTCAGTACTTCTGGAAAGCGTTAGACCCCTGGGAACTGGCAGATGGTTAAGGTGAGGGCATCCAGGGTCCCTTGGGGTATCTCACTGCTTTGGGGTACTCAAAGACTTCTGAACATAAATTTTCTTCGTGCTTCCTTGGGGTCAATCCACAGGGGTCACAAAACCATTTCCCTACATTCTGGATTTCACCCAGTTAGATCCACCGTACCTCCCCCGCCCCACCCCCCATCATGTAAGAACTGGAACTAGAACTTCCTGTTTTCTATTCTCAAGCAGTCCCTTCTGTGGTCAAAAGTTCTTAGATACAGAAACTTATACAAATCTGCAGTTTGTCCGGGAAAGGACGTTAATATGTAGTTGTTAGCAAGTAGAGATGGCTCTTCAGTCTCCTGACACTACTCACTGATTTTAGGGGCCCTAACTCCCGACTATTGAAATGATTATCTTCCATACTCACATTGAAAACTTTCTCCAATTCTCTCTAGGGATGAAGCACATTCCTAGCCTGTTTCCCAAGGCGGGGAACACTTCACCGGCCTGGTCCTACCTGCATGTACACCAGCAGGACACTGATCCAGTCTGTCATGCAGCTGTCCACACTGAAGAATGTGTTTGTAGGACAGCTTTAAATGGTTAGCTTAATGGATAAGAAGATCCATATAGTTTCAGGACTACTTAAGCCTCTAAATGCCTTTTGTACATTAAAAAATTATGAGAAGCTGGAGTGGACTACTGGAAACATGTAATTCAAAACATCCAATTGAGAATTCAGAATCAGGAGTCCGTAAGTCCCAACACACCCAGCCTTGATACGTTTTCCAAACTAAGGACTTTTTACAAACCCTCCCAGATATTTCATTTTTTTTTTTTTTACTGTGGCTCAACTATAGCACTTGAACAGATTGCAAAGACAACCTAAATGCATTTCTAGCCCATCCCACAAACTCAGAAGACAACAGCTGGGTACCAAATTACTTTATTTGAAGAATGGTACAAATGAAAGAAGTTAAGTAGATGTTTTGGTACAACTTATAGAAAAGGTAAAGGTAACCCCAACATGCATGCACTGCCTCGGTGACCAGGGAAGTCACCCTTGTGGCTATGGGAAGACAGCCTAAGGCTTAGCTTTCACTATCACTGTTTCCCAAGGTGTGCTTGTCAAAGAGATACTCTGCCATGCCAGATTCGGGAGCCCCCATCTTGCGCAGGTTGGTTACGTGGTCACCCAATTCTTTGATGGATTTCACCTGCTCATTCAGATAATGAGTCTCAATGAAGTCACACAACTGGAAAACAGAATGGGGAAGAACGTTAATGGTTGGTTAAGTTTTCCCAGCCCCTAAGAGGCAAATGACTTCCTCCATTCACTCCCACATTGCCAATACTTACATGGGGGTCACTTTTATCAGTGGCCAGTTTGTGCAGTTCCAGTAGTGACTGATTCACGCTCTTTTCCAAATGTAATGCACACTCCATTGCATTCAGCCCGTTCTCCCAATCATCACGGTCTGGTTTCTGAATGAGAAGAGGTCACATCAATGCATCTGCAGCCTCTACCAATTAATCCACAAGTTAGCAAGCACCTAACATGTAACCACTGCGCTTTGGCCAAGGGACATCCAAGTTTCTCCAAAGGTTTCAAATTTAACATCCTTGCCCATTACTGTCCGCCTCTTTTAGCTGAGATGGTAGGCCCCAAAAAAAGCACAGAAGCCAAAAGTACCCTCATTTTATAAGGGCAACTGCTAGGTTGAGTGGTTTCTGACACCTGAAGACTGCTAGATCATGAAGCAGGGGATTTCTAGGATCTTTTGTTCACCTTGATATCCTGAAGGAAGATTCGGCCACCTCGTTGGTTCTGCAGCTTCATCAGTTTCTCAGCATGTTCCCTCTCCTCATGAGATTGGTGAAGAAAATATTTGGCAAAGTTCTTCAAAGCCACATCATCGCGGTCAAAGTAGTAAGACTGAAAGAAGAACACGAACATGTTCTGTTAAAAGGCACTCTGCCACCTAGCCTTTCTAAAGGGGTCTGCGCTGAAGGAGACCAGACGGGGCAGACTGTGTTCCTGGACTGAACACTAGTCAGTCTGTACTCTAAAACGCAAAAGCAAAACTTGGTCCTTGAAACAACTGGAAGTTTACTACAAGGAACCTTTAGGATTATCATGGGGAACTGCCCCCAGCATGGAATTTCTTAAGGCTCTGTATTAGTGCAAAGTTCTTCCAGCCAGTTGTCAAATTTGATTGGAGAGGATGTGGGAGTATTTACCCTTTACAAATAATGCCTTCTCTCCCTACTGACTAACCCATGTTAAAATATGAGCTTGCCAGTTTACAGCTTTAATTTCTAAAATTAACCCGTTAGGCAAGGGGACAAATGTCGGCAACGCTAATGTTATGAAAAAATTTCCAGAAGGCAAAAAACCCGATTCAGTTTTAGGCACTTGCTGTATGTATTCAGGTGTTCCTGAAATGGAAGGGCAGTCGGGGAAATCCAGGCCTGTTTTCAAATCCATCTGGAACTTGTCTATTCTTGGATAATTTGCACAATCATAAGACAATTCTAAGAAACTCCCACCACACCGCCTAAAAATAGCATTTTGGAAAAGGGATTCCATCGATCAGTGCATGGAAAAATTCTTTGCCCAGTAACCGCTGGTGTAGTTTATCCAAAAACCAAGGGTGCAATTAGCGGGCCACAACTCTCAGGCACAAAAAGTATAAAGAATTAAGTGCCGGAGGCAAAAAGACGGATGACTAAGACAACTGTGTCCCGCAGAAGGGGAGATTTCCATGTGGAACTCAAGAGATAAGCAAACAGAGGGGTGGCGACGGCTGCTCGGAGAGTGGTCGGCCCGTGGGAGATAAGCCACTTAGCACCAGCTCCCCCCACCACCCCAGTTGCTATTCGATACCATTTCCCAGCAGGCTCCGCCATACCCGGGGGGGAGGAGGGAGGGGGGAGGGGGGACGGGGCCTGGACCACTTCGCCCCCATTACCCCAGCAAACGGAGGGCCCCAGGATCACGTGATTGACGCAGAGGAAGGGATGGAAACGCAAAAACCCACTTTCCTAATGGCAGGACTGTACAGGTTGCAACCGCTCGAAATCGGGGATTTTAAGAAACTAGGCTCTCTTTAAATATAGAGCGGTGCGCAGAGGCGGCCCTCGCCTAAAAGGGCACCCTCCCAGGGGACAGTGGGAACGGGCGAGTGGGCCAGAATTTCTGCGCAAGCCCTGGGAGACCTCGAGCAGCGTCCATTTTCCAGCAGGACGCGCGGAGGCGGGAGAGCCCGCGCGTTAGCCACACCCCCGCCCCGCCCCGCCGCCCCGGGAGGCCGCCCCCGCCCGCGGGCCGGCGCTCACCATGGACAGGTAGACGTAGGAGGCGTAGAGCTCCAGGTTGATCTGGCGGTTGATGGCGGCCTCAGAGTCCTGGTGGTAGTTCTGGCGCACCTGCGAGGGGGACGCGGTCGTCATGGCGGCGGCTGAGAAAAGGCGGCGGCGAGCGGCGGCGGGGGCCTGGGAGCGGTCCGAGGGCGCGACGAAGAGATGGCGGAGGGCTGGCTCTGAACGGCCGGCCCGGGTGGGGGACGAGCGCCGGGTTCCGTCCAAGCACTGTTGAAGCAGGAAACCGCGGCGACTCTCGGCGGAGACTGTGGCGCAGACGGCTGCGGCCCCCTACTTATAGCGGGATCGGGCGTCAGGCTCCCTCCGGCCAATCAAGCCGCCTGCCCTCCGTGCCGAGCCCCGCCTCTTCCGGTGGGCGCGCGGCCCCCGCCTCCGGGGCGGTGGGGGAGGGGCGGCGCCGCCCGGGAGGCCGCGCGTGTCCGGCCGCGCGTGTCCCGCCGCGCGTGGGGTCCAGTGGGCGTCCTTGCGCGCCCTGGCGGTGGGGCCGTAGGGAAGACGTGGGGACGGGCGCGAAGCCCAGCGCCGAGCCCTGGGCCCAGGGCGTCCTGGGTCGCGGAACCGACGGAAAGCGCCCCTGGCCCCGGGGGGCGTCGGGGCGAGTCTGAGCCCCCGGGCGGGCTCCGTGAGACTCTTGGCCAAGGGCATGTTAACAATCCGAGCGGTAGGCCAACAGTTCGCACCCCCGAGGTGATTTCCTCGTCTCGCAAATTGTTAAGTGGAAACCTGGGCCCTGGGAGGTCGTGTGAGTCAGAGGTGGAGCTGGGAAAGGGTTCACTTTCTCCTCCTCATGGTCTATCTAGGAGCAAAACGCGGGCGCAGTGACCGCCCCCCCCACCCCTCGTCCCCGTTGTCCCCCGCCCCTCCGACTCTGGCGACCCCGTCCGCCTTTGGCTGAAAGCAAATATGGCTCCTTGTGCAGATTATACAACAAAGGCTGGGCGGGCCGTGTTTCCCGAGAGACACGGAGAGCGCCTTCCCGGAGGGAGTCTTGGGGGTGAGCCACCTGGGCTTCAGAGAAAATCGGGAGAACGGGGGTTAGAAAAGAAAGGAGAAGCCACTTGGATCTGGAGACAAAGCCATGAGGCCATTTTGAAATGGCCTCTTTTACCGGCCCCAGTAACGGGAGACTCAAGCTTGAGGAGCCACCTCCTGGGGTTACCCTTGGAGAGAAGTTGATGGGGCTGAATGTGCCACAGACGTCACAGGTGCAGGAAACCCTGGAAGGGCAGGGCCACTGAGTGTGGCTTGCAGCTGCGTCCCAAGCACGGAGTGGGTGTGAATTCGAGGGTGGCGGAATTGGAGCTAGGTTTGGACTCCTTTCTTCCAGTCCGCCAGTCGGCTGGCTTCGAGGTTCACTCTGCTTAACCATGTCCTTCGACCTATCCAAGACCCTTTTCGGGATGCTCACAAACATGAAACTGGAAGCTGAACTTCCCAACCTTACGAAAGGAAGGAACACTACTAAAATATTAAAATACGTTGCTGATGGAATTATGGTGACTTCTCTTTCTTGGGTCTTTACTATATTCCTTTCAAAATGAACATGTTACTTTCAGGAAAAAAAATTTTAGTGGGGCTAGAGCTACAAAGAAATAAGAAGGCTGCGGGGAGAGTGTAGACAAGGGGTGCCTTACTCAGTCTGAGATAGAAGGTCAGGGAAGGCTTCCCTAGGAATGTGACAGTTGAACTAAGTTTGAAGAAAAAGCTGGAAGGAAGGTATAGAGTGGAGGTGGGAGATAGGGAAGGGAATTCCAAGCAGAGAGAACAGCATGGGCAAAGGTGTAAGTGTGTGGAAATGCATGGCCTGTCCAAGGTACCTTAAGAAAACGTGTTGGCCTGGAGAATGCCAGAAGGGTGGTACAAGGTACAGGATTGTGTGCCATAAAAAGGGGTTACATTTTATTCTGGGCAATCTGGAGACACTAAGGGATTTCTAACCAGGTATCTCCCTGGTTAGAAATCTTGTGCTATTAGGGTAAGACTACAGCAAAGTCATCAGATGCAGAGCTCTCCTATATAATGGGAAAAACACGGGTTAGAAAATGCAATGAAAAAAAAATATTTGGGGGTCGTTAAGTGCCTACCTTCGGCTCAGGTCATGGTCCTGGGGTCCCAGGATCGAGCCCCACGTTGGGCTCCCTGCTCCACGGGAGGCCTGCTTCTCCCTCTCCCACTCCCCCTGCTTGTGTTCCCTCTCTCGCTGTGTCTCTCTCTGTCAAATAAGTAAATAACATCTTTAAAAAGAAAAAAATATATTTTTAATTTACACTGACAACAAAAGCTTAAAGTACCTAGGAATAAAGTTAACAAAAAATATATGAATATGAGAATTATAAATGTTTGCTGCTGGACAGAAGACTTGCATAAAGGAAGAAACGCCGTGTTTCTAGATAGCCAACCTCAGTTTTGTAAAGATGTCAGTTGTCCCCAAAGAAACCTGTACATTCAATGCAATTTCTGTAAAACTCCATGGTGTTTTTTGGAACTTGACAAAATGATCCTAAATTTTATTTGGAAGAATGTGTGTAGAATAGCTGATGAGCAGCTGGGGGAGAAAAGGTTATGAGGGTAGATTTACCTTCCCTGATATTAAAAAAAAGTACCATAAAGTACTCTAGGCAGTTGGTACAGGCACAGGAAGTGTTAACAGTCTTACCCACAAACTTATGGGAACTTGGTGAATCCTAAAGTGACATTTTGAATTTGGGGAGAAAGAGTGGGTCCAACAAATGATGTTGAAACAATATATAGTCATATGGACAAAAATGACTCACTGAATTTCAAAACATGTTCCAGACAGATTAAAGATCCAAGCCTTTAGGGGCGCCTGGGTGGCTCAGTCAGTTAAGCGTCTGCCTTTGGCTCAGGTCATGATCCCAGGGTCCTGGGATCAAGCCCAGCTTCGGGCTCCCTGCTGTACGGGAAGCCTGCTTCTCCCTCTCCCAGTCCCCCTGCTTGTGTTCCTGCTCTCACTCTCTCTCTCTCTCAAATAAATAAATAAATAATCTTAGGGGAAAAAAAAAAGATCCAAGCCTTTAAAAAACAAAACACGTATGACGTTCCTAGAAGAATATATAGATTATCTTTTAGAATTCCGGGATAGGGAATGTTCTTTTGAGGTTTTCAAAAGCCATAAATGGGTGGTTGGCAGATTTGACTACTTAAAAAAAAATGAAAAGTTGGACGGCCAAGAGGTTCAGCAACATGGAGGGCAGACGAGAGACTCTGGGCCATGCAGGAGCCTGAGTGGTGCCCGGCCACCATGGGACGATAGCAGAGGACAACCGACTATAGCATTGTACCAAAGAAAAAAGCCAGAGTCTTCAGAAGAGAAAGAATTTGCCAAATAAGGGCAAATCGATGACACTCCAATTTCTTTTTTTTTTTTTTAAGATTTTATTTATTTATTTGAGAGAGAGAATGAGAGATAGAGAGCACAAAGAGGGGAGAGGGTCAGAGGGAGAAGCAGACTGCCCGCTGAGCGGGGAGCCCGATGCGGGACTTGATCCCGGGACTCCAGGATCATGACCTGAGCCAAAGGCAGTCGCTCAACCAACTGAGCCACCCAGGCACCCCGAAACTCCAATTTCTGAAAGAGCTCCAAATCGTAACAAGTTTGCAAAACCGAATGTTACTAGACTACCTTGGTGATTAGCTGCACTTGATTACGGGAAAGAGATGAATTTAGAACAGAATTGGTCCATTGGCAAGAGGAAAATAGAGAATCCAAAATTTCTGGGACTTGTGGTATTGAAGTTAGAACTGTGTGTCTTTTTCAACTAGTAAAAAACTCGAGAAATATTTTGAGCAACAAAGGCTGATTATGGTGAATCCTCAAGACAATAACCAAATCAAGGACATGGCTGTCACACAGTTGGTGAAAATGAATTAAAATTGTTCCTAGTAAGTCCTTTCAGTTGGACAAAGCACTCAGGGCAAAAGAACAGAGGGTATGGGGCGCCTGGGTGGCTCAGTTGGTTGAGCGACTGCCTTCGGCTCAGGTCATGATCCTGGAGTCCCGGGATCGAGTCCTGCATCGGGCTCCCTGCTCAGCAGGGAGTCTTCTTCTCCCTCTGACCCTCTTCCCTCTCATGCTCTCTATCTCTCATCCTCTCTCTCTCAAATAAATAAATAAAATCTTAAAAAAAAAAAGAACAGAGGGTATGGTCCTACAAAAATTTGATAAGCCAAAGATATATGTAGTTACATCTTTGAGGGAAGCATACCTAGAAGAAAAATTGTGGGTGTAAACTATAAGAATATGGAGCAGACTGGAATCAAGTAAGTAAAAAGCCAACAAAATTGTTCTTTTCTTTGCAAAATGAGTGATTTAATTTTTTTAAAATGAATTACAATAAAACACACAGAATCTTAGGTGAATTTTGACCCTTGAATACAGCGGAAACAAGATACAGAACATTTATTTCCATTATCCTAGAAAGTTCCTTTGTATCCCTTTCTAGGAGGTTTCCCCTGTACCCCTGCAAGACAACCACTCTGCTGATATTTTTTCGATATTGATTAATTTTGCATGTTCTAGAATTTCATATACATGGAATCCTACAACAAGCTGTAGGACAAAAAATACTGTAAAGCAAGTTAAAATACAAATGGCAAATTGAGTTGGTATTTGTAGCTCCGTAAGGAGTGAAGATGCATAACTACGCTATATTATATTTGTGTGGGTAATTATATATTATATACACATAGGTCACTCTTTGATTGTCTTTCCAGCTATCGGATACTGTAAGCTCCTGGAGGGCAGGGGTGTTTCTGTGTTCTTCATCCTGCACTTTCAGCATTTTGCAAGACGCTTGTTACTAGGTGCTCAGTATTTGCTGAGCCGACAGATGGCTGCAGGACTGAAGGTGGAGGATGGATCACAGTCAGGCAAGAGGCTGGGTACCGGCTGGGAGGCAGCAGCCCTGGTTCTCCGCAGAGGGGACCGCAAGCCGATGTGAGATATGGAGGAGACAGAACAGACATGGTGAAGTGGCCGATTGGGTGACATGAAGGGTGGAAGCGATGGGTGGGAGGTGGGCGAGAGAGCTCCCAGTCTTCAGGCCTGGGAGCTGGATGGCTACTGCCATTCACTGAAAACGGGACCACAGAACGAAATGCAGGCTGGAGGGAAGGCAAGCTTGCTTTTGGACTGGATGTCTTGAGTTTCAGGGCCTCCAGGACATCCAGGTGGAAAGAGCCCGCAGGGAGTTGGACCCACCTGAAGGAAGGTGGTCTGTTGCAGAAAGTCGGTTTCATGAGTCAGTATTGGCTCCGTGCTTGGGTACAACAGATGCGGTGGCAGTGACCCTCACGGCAAAACTGGGGGACAGTTTTGGCTGTAGTCCGCCATTGGGGGAGGCTGGCTGGGGAGAGTGAAAGAGAAATCTTGTGCTGGTGTGTGTGTGTGTGTGTGTGTGTGTGTGTGTTTTTGCTTGGGCCATTCCCCACCTTCTGGGACCCCTGTGTGTGTGTGTGTGTGTGTGTGTGTGTTTGCTTGGGCCATTCCCCACCTTCTGGGACCCCTGTGTGTGTGTGTGTGTGTG
>NW_027397113.1:8204423-8390715 GCF_003265705.2 Callorhinus ursinus | reverse complement strand
GACACAGCGAGAGAGGGAACACAAGCAGGGGGAGTGGGAGAGGGAGAAGCAGGCTCCCCACTGAGCAGGGAGCCCGACGCGGGGCTCGATCCCAGGACCCTGGGATCACGACCTGAGCCGAAGGGAGACGCTTAACGACTGAGCCACCCAAGCGCCCCATCCACATCACCATGTTTTATAAACAAATAGAGGTGAGAGGCTAGAAGGCCAGGCTTGCCCGAGGCCTTGGTCACGGGCAGAAACGCAGGCGAAAATGTAGAACCAGGCACAGGGTGGAATACAGCAAGGTCGTTAAAAACAACGACAAGGTTGTTGCCAGAACAAGGATATCAAATGATGTTATGTGAAAAAGCGGAGCCCGAAATAAGTTCGTGCAAAGCTGATGACAATGAAGACCCACTGCAGTGCGGGAATTTAGAGTTCAGAAATTTCTGAACTGGAAAAAAAGACACTGAAGCAGATTCAGGTAATTTTTGGGTGATGCAGCCGTGATTCAGAGAGCTTGTCCTTAAGCCACTTTTTGAAAACCCATGAGGCAATGTCGACTCAAAGTCTAGGGACTCGGGAACCCCCTTTCCCAGGAGGTTAGGGTCAAGAGCCATGACCTGGGATATTGAGGATGATGGAGAGCAGAAGGCCCCCATGTTTAAGGCGACATAGTGGGATTGCCGGCTGGGAGAGCCCAACACTCCACTCTTATCCCGCAGGCCCTGGCTGTTGTTTGCTCGTCTACTTTCCCAATGGACTTTGAGCTCCGTGTTACACCGTGTCCCCAGACCCCGGCACAGGCCCGGGGCCCTTCCAGTTCTAGCAGCTTGCAGCCCTGGAGCTTTCTTCTGGAATCATCATGCCCTGTGGATAGCTGGCCTCTGCCTTTGGACTCGAGGCCCCTGGAGGCTGAGGATCTGGCCTTTGATGATGTCCTTCCAAATGACCCCCATTTGGTATCTGCCCCCATTCTAGACACTTTGGAGAGGTCACCTGGCCTTTCTTTCCTTTTCTTTTTTTTAAAGATTTTATTTATTTAATTGACAGAGAGAGAGAAGAGAGACAGCGCGAGAGGGAACACAAGTGGGAGAGGGAGAAGCAGGCTTCCCGCCAAGCGGGGAGCCTGATGCGGGGCTCGATCCCAGGACCCTGGGATCATGACCTGAGCTGAAGGCAGTCGCTTAACCGACTGAGCCACCCAGGTGCCCTTCACCTGGCCTTTCTAAATTTTATTGCCTGTATTTATTTACAGTATCTGGAGCCAGCCCTCCTGCATGCTACCCTGGCTGCCCCTCCCCCAACTCGGGATGCTCTCATTGCCACAATTCATGTTGCACCCCGTGACCTGGTACCCAGCCACATGGCGTGCCTGTGTTTCCCAGTCCGGGCGGAGCCCTGCATACCCCCGCCAAACCAGGAGAGGCCCTGCTGAGCAGAGATGGGAGGTGGGGAGCAACCCCAGAAGCCTCAGAAAGAGGCAGAGAAGGGTGAGGCGCTTGCTTTGGTAGGAGCCAGGCAGCCTCGTGGAAATGGACACTGTGTCGGCCTTGGCCGATCATGGTGTCCACACTTCGCCGATCCCTGGAGGAGGCTGTGTTCCAGTGACCGTTGAGGAGTTGAGGTCCCAGTCATGGGATGGGGGGGGCTGTTCTCAGCGTCCGAGGCTCCTTATTTCCTGCCTGCGCTCCCACCTGTGGCCTTGCCCTTGCCCTTGTCTGCCCTTCCCAGCTTCGTGAAAGGTGGAGGGAAGCCCTTCCCTCCTTCCCTCCTTCCCTTAACCTCCCCAAGGGCTCTCCTGCTGTCCTAGGGATTAAAAGTGTGACCCTCCCACCTGAAACGAATACAACATTGTGTGTCAACTATGCTTCAATTAAAACAAAAAAGAAACACGTGACTCTCCTGGGTGGCCCGAGGCCCTGCCTCCTGCCTGGCACTCTCCTCCTCCGGGATGTCCTCTCTAGCCTTTCCCCACCGCCCGGCCCCACAGCAGTGCCCTCACCCCCGGAGGACTTGGCACAGCGGGTCCTTTTGCCCGGACTGCCCTCCCTGACCTGTCTGCCTGAAAAACAATCCAGAAGCCAGAAGCCAGAAGCCAGCTCACAGATCCTCTGGGAGGCTTCCTTTACTCCCCCTGCAGACTTATGCCCTCTGGCGCTCTGAACGTTTCTCCAGGACCACGCTGCACGGCAGTGACCTGCTCTGTCCCTGCTTCCTGTGCCTGAAGGGGAGCTCCTGCCCTGTTCCCCCTGGCAATGCTTCTCCCTTGCCCGCCTGGGTAGCCGGCACAGCGCCAGGCTCGCAGACTCCCGAGAACTGGGTGCTGGAAGTCACAAGGAGCCCAGGTAGACAGGATGAAGGATTGGGTCTCTCTACTAGAAAATGTGCATGTGCTTCCTGGAAATGTTTCTAGGGCATTCTTGGAGTTATTATCCTGTGACCAGAACATGCCAGAGAGTTTGCAGGAACTAAGTGGACACCTTATTGTGGCTGAAACCAACGACGCCTCTGAGGAGGAGGAAGGGCAGGTGGCCAGCCTGTAAGCAGAGGAGCATACTGCAGGTCAGAGAAGGTCAGCGGCTGCCTTGCCAAAGGTAGCACAGCTGGTAAGAGTCAGGACTGGGACTGGAACCCGGAGTCTAACTGTGGGGTGGTTTTCCAAATCTGGGGCCCTGATGCATCCCCTGCAATTCTGAACATCAGTCCATGCCCCTTCGTCCCAGGGCACGAAGGAAGAAGATCTTGTGAAATTGCAGTGGCCTGGGGGCTGAGAGATCCCTGGAGGGGGAGAATAGTTCCCGCCTCCCCGAATCCCAGGCAAAGGCGAGGCAGCACCCACCTGTGACCAGCTTCGAGGCGTCCACGTTGGCAGTTGGCACTTTCGAGGGAGTTCTACGATTTCACCAGCAGCAAACAGGTGATTGTCAAAATCAACAGTTTGATTTGTTTAATACTTGTGGTCTGTTTGCTTAGTGGGAGTTTGTGGGGTTTTTTTGTTTGTTTGTTTTTTTTAAAGAAGGCAACCTGCCTAGCGTGGAGTCCGATGCATGGCCTGAACTCCTGACCCTGAGATCAAGACCCTGAGATCAGGACCTGAACTGAGATCAAGAGTCAGATGCTCAACCGACTGAGCCGCCCAGGTGCCCCGGGGAGTCTGTGGTTCTTTAGGAGGCATTAATGGGGCCCTGTGGCCGGTCTCAGGTAGTGGACTTCGTCTTGAGTTATCTCCTGGGCTTAGTGCTAGTGGCTGCCAGGCTAGGAGACAACCGGGAAGCCTGGAGACCCTTGGCTATTCAGTGGTATCCCTGAGCAGGGTAGCTGGGTCCAGACCCACTCCTGAGACCTGAGGGTACTTCTAGAACATACTATTAATAGGGACCAAGGCTGGCTCCTCAGACCTGTAGGGCTCCCCATGGGCCTGGAGGCCTCTGCTTAGACTTTGGTGGACACACCGGGATTGGAATTTGTGAATAATGCCTCCTTCAAGGGCTCACAACTCCTCATTCCAATGTAGGATCTGAGTATCATGCTAACTTTCCCAAAAGAGCTTCTGGGTGCCTGGAGCTTAAGCTGACCACTCATTAGGGCATATAAGATGCCCCCCTTCCCAACTGGGGTAATCCCACGTCCTCACCAGGGCCCTGAGCCCACCCTTAGCTTTCTCGGTGGAGGACTTGCTTCACCTTTCTAACAGAGCATGTGTGGTCTAGGACAGATGCTTAGAAGTCAGACCCAGGAGAGCCTTCCCAAGGGAAGGGAGCTCACTTGCCCTTTCCTTCCCCACCTCTTTGGTTCAAGCTGCACAAGATGATATTACAACGTCCTTTCAAACATACCTGCCTTTTACAATTTTTTGGAATAATTGGTTGGAATTTAAGTATCTAATTTTTTTCCTACTCGCCTACCTGTCAAGCCGTTCTTCCCACCTTGTGGGTATGTATGTGGTAGCAGGGGCAGGAATCCAGATTCTCTGCTTTTCTCTGGAATTGGTGATTTCTTCCAAGATTCACACCTCCTTCCCAATATTCACCCCCCTTCTGGATATACTAGATCCAGATTCTCCTCTGGGGAGCCATTTCTTCCCTTCCTACCCCTGCTTATGTGCTGTGATTATAATGGCCTCTAGCCCCAGATTCAGGAGGAGACATGTTTTCTGGCACTTGCAATAAATTTTCCAATCAGTTTGCCATTAACACCGTCTAAATGGCACCAGATTCCTTCACGGGTCGCAGAATTTTCAAGCCAGGCATGTGCCCTTGAGACTATCTGATCTAATACTTTCATTCAGTCACTCAACTAACAAAGCACGGTTCATAACTGGTCAGAACACATTCCAAGGGCCCGATGTTTCTAACCAGGAGTCAGACAGAAGGAAGCAAGAGTTGGAATCAAACCAACGAGGAAACCTGTTGAGGGGCCATCCAAGTTCCTCACCCTTCACCAGGCTCTCCCTTGTCTTTGTGAGCGATACCCACCTTTGAGGGCCATTGCCACCAGCAGCCACTCCTGCAAGCCAGGCACAGGGGCCTGACAGGGGGCAGGGCAGGCTGCGGCTGCATGAGGTCTCATTCCCTCCTGTTGTCCCTCCTGCCGGTCCATTAGCGCTGTGTCCTGTGTGGGCCCCACCCCTGTCCCTTTGCGTAAGGCTTTCATCCCCAGAGCTGTCCCCTTCGACATATCAAAGACCTGCTCTTCCTCCAAACTCCAGTCCAAATCCTGCCTGTGCCAGAAGCCTTCCAGGATCGGGGCTAATCTCTTTCCTCCTGTAACTGTGGTCCCTTCAGCCTTTAGCGAGTGACAGTTGACACTTGTGTGTCTCCGCATCATCCTTCCTCCACTGCCGTGGGGAAACCAACAGCTCAGTGGACATTCAAACCTCAGTCATCTCTGCTCCCAGTGCACAGGCCCAGGCCCTGGCCCACGACAGGGCCATTGAGCAAACTGCGTGGTTGAACTGAGTTGTGCAAAGGAGGACTCCTTGCCCCAGAAGGGTCCTTCCTTCCATGAGATATGGTCCTCTGCATTTAACTAAGGGAGAGGAGGGGCCCCTCCTCCGGCTTCTTCCTAGGAGCCCTGAATGGGAGCCTCATGAGTCAGAATTGGTCTCTGGAGGGGCTCCTGGGTGGCTCAGTCAGGTAAGCATCTGCCTTTGGCTCAGGTCATGATCCCGGGGTCCTGGGACTGAACCCCGTGTTGGGCTCCCTGCTCAATGGGGAGTCTGCTTTTCCCTCTGCTCTTACCCCTGCTTGAGCTCTCTCTCTCGCTTGCTTGCTCTCTCTCTCTCTCAAAGAAATAAATAAAATCTTAAAAAAAAAAAAAAAAGAATTGGTCTCTAGAGTTTGTCTTACAGCCGGTCAGCCTAGTCACCCCTTCAGCCCTGAACTCCTGCATTCTAAGGGAAAGGGTCCTCAGGCTCAAGCTCCATCGAGCTGAGTGGGTTATACTCAGTTCCCCCCCCAACACACTTTTTTTTAAAGATTTTATTTATTTATTTGAGAGAGAGAGAAGGAGAGAAAGTGAGAGAGTACAAGCGGGGAGGAGAGGGAGAAGCAGGCTTCCCACAGAGCAAGGAGCCGGATGCAGGGCTCAATCCCAGGACCCTGGGATCATGACCTGAGCTGAAGGCAGACGCTTAACGACTGAGCCACCCAGGTGCCCCTCGGTCCCTTTTCTTGAAAAAGAATCCAGTAGTAATAAAAATTGATGCTTAATAATAAAAGCTAATGCTTTTTGAGCCTTCACTAGATATATGCCAAACATGCCACTTGACAGATAAGGAAACTGAGGAACGGGACTACATAATAACTTGCCCAAGGACACCCACGGTTTGAATTCAGAGCCCACACTCCTAACCATTCCTCACCCCCCTACCCACTGCCCGGATCACTCAGCTCTCTGCTCCAGCTCATCCTTGGCTTCTCACCCCACTCTGTTCACCCAGGATGCCTCATGAGGCAGTCCGCACAGGGGTTTAGTAAACGCTTAGGGAACAGGTGAATGGAATCGGAATTCTGTTTACCAGGTTATCCCTAGGAAGGCATGGAAGGCATGAGAGGAACAAGAAAAATGCTGAAAGCCCAGCTTCCAGGACATTCTGTCACTGTCTGCTACATCTAGGGAAGGGGATGTTTCTGGAAAGGTCCCGGACTTCTGACAGACTCTCCTGGCTGTCTGTGTAAGATGGGAGGGCAGGCGTGCAGTTGCCTCTGGGCCAGATCCTGTGGGAGGGAGAGTACCCCAGGGAAAACCACTGCGGAAGGCAACGGCTTTGAGGTTGTGCCCCAAGTGGATGGATGGCAGAGCTGGGAGGTCTGCATCAGTCAGGATGACTTTGATTTCAAGCAGCAAACCCCACCCACACTAGCTTAGCAACAAAGGCAATTTATTGGCTCATGTAGCTGAGCCATCAGGAAGTGAACCTTGGGCATGGTTTCATCAGGGCCCTGGTCCCATTTCTCTGCAGTTTGCTCTCAGGTCTGCTCCAAACCCCTGCGGAGACTCATCCTCAGGGTCTCTTCCAGCAGCGTCGAGGGTTGCAGGCCTCCCTGTTCCGGGGGCAGGGGTGGGGTGAGAGAGGGAGGAGTGACAGACCCCACCCCACCCCCACTCACAAGCGTTGTCTGAAGGCGTCTCATTTGACCCAGAACTGCCTCTCCGAGGGTCTGCTTCTACAAGTCTGCTTAAGCAAACCAGGAAGATGGAGTTGAAGTGTTGTAAGTGGCATTTGGGCCCCAGGGCTCCCGGGAGACAGGAAGAATTTCTGCCAAGTGCTCTCTGGCCTGACTTGCTGGTATCTGATTTGACCAAATTATACAGTTATCTGGGTGGCAGGACAGTGGAACTGGGGCACCCGGCCCGTGCCCTTCAGGCTCCCGTGCTGTACGTGGGTCTGCTGAAGACCCACGAGGGGCCCAGCGCTAAGATTTGGGAGGCTCCGCTGCACATCATGGCAAACATGAAAAAGCATGCTTACATCCCATAGTCAGCAAAATCGAAAAATGATTTTAAAAGAGTTGAGTTCAGTTGCAGTTGAGTAGGTGACAGTGTTACCGTTTGTAAACATTCACTTTTATTGATTTGGCTGTTAAGTGTTTTGTAATTTGGGAGCAAACACATTTTCTGGGGCCTTTGCAAAGCTCATGGGTCAGAGGCCAAGGCCTGTTGTGCATAATGGAAGATCGGCTTGGTTGAGGATTTGTACAAGTGACCTTGGGCAAGCTGCCAACCTCTCTTGGCCTCTGTGTGATCAATCGCCCGTTGACAATAAGGAGGCTTGCATTTCTTCCCTGTGTACTGCCCTTCCGGCTGGAGGAGTAGAGGGGATAAACTGAGTGTTGCTGTAGAGCCAAGTAAACCCAGTTCCTTCGGGGTCTGTTCAACACTCGCCGAAATACAGAGAATAGTCTAGTGAATTTCCATGTACCCATCGCTCGGGTCCAGCAATCAGCCCAGAGCCCATGACTACGCCTTGTTCCATGTCTGTGTCCACCTCCTCCCCTCCCTTTGACCCAGACATAATATTATTTCATTTCTTAATATTCCAGTATGTGTCTCTAAGAGGAAATGGTTCCACTTGCGAAACACAAGCACAGAAAACAGCAATTCCTAATTTGTGGGGCACCTGGGTGGCTCAGTCAGTTAAGCATCTGACTCTTGGTCTCAGCTCAGGTCTTGATCTCAGGGTCGTGAGTTCAAGCCCCACACTGGGCTCCACACTGGGCTCCACACTGGGCTCCACACTGGGCTCCACATTGGGCAAGTAGCCTATTAAAAAAAAAAAGTAAAAAGACCTAATTTGTTTATTTGACTCAGGATTCAAACAAGATATATGACTGGTTAGGCGGTCTCTTCAGACTCCATTCCCCTCCCCCATCCCAACTCCTCCACAGGCTGGGTCCCACTGCCAGTATCTTTGTGGGGTTACTTAATATTTCCTTTGTCGCCTAAATTTCCTGTAGACTGGAAGTTAAATCCAGAGGCTTAATCAGATTTTTTTGGACATATCTCTTGGCAAAATTACTTTACAGGTGGTATTGTGTTCTTCCATCAGGAGGCACATAATAGCTGTTTTCCTGCTTGTTAGCAGCTGTTGATTTATTCACTTATTAGGATTTGCAAAATGGGGGGAATTGCTGCATCAAATGATAATCCTACTGTTAATCTTCTGAAGAAACTTCTCATTCTTTTTATGGCTACAAAGTACTCCATTGTGTGGATGCACTATTGTTCATTCTGCCAGGTCTGACTGATGGACATTTGTTGTTTTCCAGGCATTGGTTATTAAAAACAGAGCTGAAGGGCACCTGGGTGGCTCAGTTGGTTAAGCGACTGCCTTCGGCACAGGTCATGATCCTGGAGTCCTGGGATCGAGTCCCACATCGGGCTCCCTGCTCAGCGGGGAGTCTGCTTCTCCCTCTGACCCTCCTCCCCTCTCATATGCTCTCTCTCTCTCTCATTCTCTCTCTTTCAAGTAAATAAAGAAATAAATCTTAAATAAAAATAAAAATAAAATAAAAACAGAGCTGAAGAAATAGCCTTATCTCTCTCTCTCTCTTTTTTTTTTTTTTAAAGATTTTACTTATTTATTTGAGAAAGAGAGAGCACGAGGGGGCTTCTACTTCATGGCAAATACCACGCTCTATACTATAGGGGAAGAGGGTCGATACACTGTTCCTCCTTCTTTGAGGGGGGTGAGAGCAGAAGCTCAAGAGCTAAAAGTATCATAAAAAAAGAGGCTTGGGCCTTATTTTCTGAGGAACGGTCAACACATCTGCTTCAGTGAATCGATGTCTCTTGTCAGAACTCTACTGACTAGAGATACAAGCTCTGGGAGCAGGAGCAGATGGGGGAGTGGAATGGCTGGGACAAACCTTTAATGATATGGGAAGCTATCAGTCTTTAAATAACCAAGTGAAGCAACAAAAAATGCTTTCTAAAAGATGGGCTTGGGGCACCTGGGTGGCTCAGTCATTAGGCGTCTGCCTTCGGCTCAGGTCATGATCCCAGGGTCCTGGGATCGAGCCCCGCATCGGGCTCCCTGCTCGGCGGGAAGCCTGCTTCTCCCTCTCCCACTCCCCCTGCTTGTGTTCCCTCTCTCGCTGTGTCTCTCTCTGTGTCAAATAAATAAATAAAATATTTTTTAAAAATCTTAAAAAAATAATAAAAGATGGGCTTGAAGTTTAGAGGGGGAGAGATCATTTCTAGCGTGGGGGCTCTAGGAGCAATATGTTGAATTGATTTTGCTATGAAGTAGAAATAAATATTGATGAGTGGGTGGGGGTGATAAATCAATTCAATTTGCAAATACATCTGCAAATTGATTTTGGGTGGGTTGGTTTTCAAGGACTTGGTCGGCCAACGGCATGTGCTATGAGTATATGGAGGGGTCCTTTGGGAGAGTGGCAGCTCTCACCTCCCCCCAGCACCTAGAAGGCAGACCCTCAAGGTCCAGAGCAGGGTAGGGCCACAGGAAGTGGAGGGCCCCTCTTACTTGCCTCTCTGGAGGGACACCTGCATGATGTCAGACCTGTTCTACTCACCTCACAGCATCGCTGTGACAATCGACACTGTAGAATTTGACTGATGGTCAAGTACCCCACAATATTATTATCGTTCATGGAGCCTGGATTTTGTACCCACTGCCCCTCCCCACCCCAGCCATTCACAGCTCAGCAGCTCTGACCCGGCCCCTCCCTTAGGACTCTGAGGTGACCTTGATGCCCCAGGCTCCTAGAATCAGACATTGCTTGAGTTAAAGGGACCATAGAAATCGTGGTATCCCTCTCGGTGTTGGCACTGTTGGTTTAGGTGAAGGACAGTGGCAGGTGTGGACCCCCAGCTCCATTAGGACTTACTTTCCTGGGAAGCCGGGGATCCTAAGGGAACGTGTCCTGCCCCTCAGCTGCATGCAGAGGGAGGAGTTGCCCGGGTTGTCTGGTTCTTGTCCAGCCTGCCCCAAGCACAGGCCTCGTCCAGATCCAGGACCCGCTCTTCTGGGCTGAACTCAGCGTGGGCTGGGGGCGCTGCTCACCACTTTAGCCCCTTTCTCTGCTGGGCTGCAGGAAAATTAAGCTGTTCCTTCTTAGAACGAAGTGAGCTCTGCGCACTCCTCAACCCCTGGGGAGTCCCACCCACGTCCTCTGACAGAGAAACTACCAAGAACCTGCCCGAAAAGATGAAACCAAGTAGACACTATCCTGTGACTTGGGAGGGGGCCAAAGGCTTCTCCCTCTCCCTCCACATAAGCATTATGATTATTTTCATAGAGAAAACCAAGTCTGTGGGATCAGATCTCACAGGCCTGGTGTGTGGAGTTAATGGGTGTGTCAACTGGAGGAACGATAGGGTGACACTGGGGCTCAATGTTCCTAAACTTGTCTGACCTACCACGGAGGCCCTCGGGTCTCTTCCTGCCCAAGTAAGTGAAATAGACCGTTGGGAGCCATACCAGCGCCCAGGCAGCTCAGAGGCTGGAGGAAGGAGGCCAGCATTGGGGCTGAGCTGAGCCGTCAGGTGAGGATGCCTTGGGGAGCAGGCCTTGGCAGGGAGCCTGCTAGAAGGTTAACCAGTACCTTGCCTGACTTCATGGTTCCTGGGAGAAGAGATTCAGGCACCTGGGGCCTACCTTGCCAAGAAGACTGTTTTGGTTTGTAAGTTTCCAAGGCATTTGTGTCCAGAGAAGCTGAAGTTGAAGCATGTGCATACAGACAGGAAGTTTTGTCATCTCTACTCCTGGCATGTGGGAGTCAGCTGCCTGTACCAGTGCCCCACAAGGCCCTAAAAAGAGAACACAGGGCTGTCCTCTGTCCTTCTGAAAGCTTTGGGTGACTGTTGAAAACCTAGCTTTACCGTCTGGAAGAGAAGCTACTCCAGTAAGATCTCTGCCTTGTCAGGATAGCCCTCGATGTAAATGTGTATAAAATTCATGCAGATATATAAAACTTCTTGCTTCCATTGTGATCCCTGCGAGGAAAGGTCCATCTGGTTCCACCCCCGCTCCAAGAGACTCCCCAGAGGTCTCCCTGGATCTCCCAGTTTGGGCATATTCACTGTACCCCAGGACTTGCGTATATGCTGTTCCCTCTGCCAGGGGACTTTTGCCCCAGATCTTTGCTGGGCTGGCTTCTTGGTACTGATGGCTCAGCTAAAGCGTCAGCTCCTAGAGAGCTTCCCTGACCTCTATCCAAAGTGGCCCATCCCCCTAGGACTCGGTCTCTCTCTATGCCACTACTCTTTCTTCTTTATAATTGTTAATATTATTTTCTGTTTAATATGCTGACTTATATTCTCCAACCTCCACTAACAGGAACATGAGCTCCCTGAGAGCCAGGCCACTCCGTAGCGATCACTGCCATATCCCAGTGCCTGGAACGGTGCCTGGAACAGCGCCTGGCACCTGGTGGGTGTTCACTCCATAGCTGCGGAAGCAGTGGGTGGTACTTGGGTTGAAGGAGAAAGGAAGAAGGTGGTTTGGAGAAAGACATGGAAATGCAGGGCGGAGATGCCTTTTCTTTCCACCGGCTTTCTTCTTCTTGTGCCTCTTAAGGGGCTGATCACATGAGGAAAAAGGCATCCCACGGCCCCCTGTCCCTCTGAGTGCCCTCACCAACGGGGAGGCTGGGGTTAGGCCAAGGGACTGTCCCCGACAGAGGCGCATCTGGGGCAGCAGGACCCATACCCGCCACTGCTCTCTGTCTAAACCAAAACACATCTAGCCCCGGGAGCAAAGCCATTGGAAATTTTTCTCTGTGGCGCTGGAACCGGGAGCCCCATGCTGGAAAAAATGGGGTGGGCCCCTTTGACTTGCTGAACTTTATTTATTTTTTATTTATTCGAGAGAGAGAGCACGAGAGGGAAGAGGGTCAGAGGGAGAAGCAGACTCCCTGCTGAGCAGGGAGCCCGACGTGGGACTCGATCCCGGGACTCCAGGATCATGACCTGAGCCGAAGGCAGTCGCCCAACCAACTGAGCCACCCAGGCGCCCGACTTGCTGGACCTTAAAAGTAAAGTGACACAGGTGGGAACGGGTTGAAGGAACCAGGCTTCCTTCTATTTATTTGGTCAGTCCACAAGCTCCAAACTCTTCTAGCACAAGCAGGGTGCCCTTAACCCTGCCTTGTGTTGGCCCCACTTGCTGGTTGGGTTGAGTTCCTTAGAAGCAGAATCTGAGCTGGAGGTTTTTGTGCACAGGGCACGTTGAGCGGGAGCTCTCGGGATGACAACTGGCAAGAGAGGGAAGCAGGATGGGGCAAGGCTGTTTCGGCTCAGGTCCGATCACAGCTCGATTCTCTTGGAGTTCTGGAGCAGGGGTGGTGGCACAGAGCTGGTCCACCTTGACACAAGATGACAAGGGGACGGGCCTCCGTAGCCCTAAGCCACACCGTCCTCACTGCAGGTCGCCCCCCGTGGGGTGTCACGACTAGGTGGCTCCTGTCCACCGCGGCAACTCTCTGGAGAAGGGGACAGCTATGACAACATTCACAGTTGGGATTAGAACCCAAGGCAGCACCCAAATTTCCCTGTTGCCAAGGGCAGGCGCAGGGGATAGTACGTGTTTTCTAATGCACTCACCTGGAGTCGGAGTTTTGTGTTTCTGTGTGTTAGCCTTGTTGCTCTCCCTGGTCGGAAAGCTCTCACTTTGTCCTCTTACGACATTGACCCGCTGCTCAGAAAACCCATGAACGGAAACTCCCTGGGGAAACACACACACACACACACACACACACACACACACACACACAGGGAAGCAGCCTCAGAGGTCAGGTGCGTGGGACTTCCAGAGGAAGTGAGAGCTGGCCACCCGGGTCAGCTAGCCAGAGCCCACCCCTGCCGCTCGCTTTGCCCTGGGACCCAGAGCGAGCCTCTCTGCCCCGAGCCAATGCTCACTAGTCCCCCCGCGGACAGCAGAACTGAGCCCCTTATTAGTGCCACTGCCACCATGTGTCCCCTCAGGGTCTGAGAGGCTTTGGAAAGGCCCGGCCACAGACTTTGCACTTACAAAGCAAAGAGGGTCAGACTCTCTCCTTCTCTCCCCTGCTCCTTCCTCCCTGTCTTTTGTCTAATGTGCCATTGCCCGAGGGCCCGGCCCTAGGATGCCCGGGAATGGACAGAAGGACAGACAAAAGGCAAAAAAGACGTTCCTAGGACAACTGGGAGGCCGGCGTCGCCCCCGTTCTCTAACAGTACTGAGAAAGGACGCGCCCATAGACGCTAAGCCTGAACGAGAGCCAAGGCTGCGGCTGGGCTGTGGCTGCAAACCCATCTGGAGGAAGAAAATAGCGCAAAGAAAGATGTCATTCAGGCCACAAACGGTCTGTCTCTCCTGCTCCATGTCTCCCTCGCCCTCTGAATTTTTTCTTCCTACTCACGGGCACCAGCCTGTTCTGTCCTGTGACTGGTACGTGGGGGGGACAGGAGAATGGGCTCCCCAACTCTGCCCGACCAGATGGCAGCACGCCGCGGGTCCTGGAGCCCACAGGGATCCAGGCTCAGTGCTGCTCCCCCAGACGCCAGCTGTCAGCCCCGTGGGTCTTCTGTTTGCTACCACCGAGGGGACCAAAGATTTTTCTTTCCCTCAAACCATATAGTTGGGGGGCCCCTGGGTGGCTCAGTTGGTTGATCGACTGCCTTCGGCTCGGGTCATGATCCCAGGGTCCTGGGATCGAGCCCTGCATCGGGCTCCCTGCTTCGCGGGAAGCCTGCTTCTCCCTCTCCCACTCCCCCTGCTTGTGTTCCCTCTCTCGCTGTGTCTCTCTCTGTCAAATAAATAAATAAAATCTTTAAAAAAAAAACCATATAGTTGGACTCAGAGCCTTTTCTTTCAGGAGGGCTTATGGGGGGCTGATGGGAAAGGCAGCTGACACAAAGGATGGGGGCCGCCAGCTTCCCCAGGGAGAGTGACTTCTAGGCCAAGACCTTGTAGTATCTCTTTGTGTCCACCTGGCGTGGACAGTCAGTTGGGGTGAAAAGCGAGGAAGCAGTTTTCAGCATGTGTCTACTCCTGGACAATGGAAGGAAGGAGCTACTGATACACGAATCACAAAGGCCTTACACTGAATGAATCAGCCAGTCTCCAAAGGTTATATACTGTCAGATCCCATTTATCTGACTTTCTTTTTTTTTTTGGAGGTGGGGGAGGGGCAGAAGGAGAGAGCGAATGTTAAGCAGGCTCCATGCTGGCCATGGAGCATGGCCGAGTCGTGGGACTCGATCTCATGATCCTGGGATCATGACCTGAGCCGAAATCAAGAGTCGGACATTTAACCGACCGAGCCGCCCAGGCGCCATTATATGACATTCTTGAGGCCAAAACTCTAGGGTTGGAGAAAAGGCTAGTGGTTGTCAGGGGTCGTGAGTGGCGAAAGAAAAGGCATAGCAGGCGGGAGTTTTGGGGAGGAGGGGTAATGGAATTGTCGTGTATTCTGATTATGGGGACAGTTACATGAATCTGTACATGTGCTAAAATTCAAGTTGTACACCCAGGGAGAAAGTCAATTTTAGGGGCACCTGGGTGGCTCGGTTTGTTAAGCGTCTGACTTCAGCTCAGGTCAGGATCCCGGGGTCCTGGGATCGAGCCCCACATTGGGCTCTCTGCTCAGCTGCGAGTCTGTTTTTCCCTCTCCCTCCATGATCTCTCTCGCTTTCACTCTTTCTCAAATCAATAAATTAAATCTTTTTTTAAAAAGTCAATTTTAGGGCACCTGGGTGGCTCAGTCGTTAAGCGTCTGCCTTCAGCTCAGGTCACGATCCCAGTGTCCTGGGATTGAGTCCCGCATCGGGCTCTCTGCTCCTTGGGAGCCTGCTTCTCCCTCTGCCTCTCTCTGTCTCTCCCTCTGTCTCTCATGAATAAATAAGTAAAATCTTTAAAAATAAATAAATAAATAAATAAATAAATAAGTCGATTTTACTGTAGTGACAATTTTTCAAATAAGAAAAAGTGAACGATGATAATAATGCATGACATTTGCTTCCTACGTACCCAACGCTGTGCTAAGTGCAGTACCTCTAATATCTCATTTATTCCTCTCAATAAGCCCATTTGGTGCTTCGGTGAAACAACTTGTTCATGGTCATGTAGTGAGTGTGGCAGAGCAGAAACTTGAACCCATGTCCGTCTGACTCAAGAGCCCGAGATCTAACTGATCTGGAAACAAAGGCAGAAGAAACATTATTGAATTTCCTTACTACTTGCAGCCCATTGACAAGTCCTTGAGGCGGGCGGAGTGACATTCCTCTAGGGACTCAACTGCCTGGATGTTGACACTTTCCTAAGGGCAAAAAGGCAATCTTAGCTGGACCCCCAGGATCCTTTGGAATAAAAAAATTTTTTTTATTTTAACAAAAAAATTCCTTTGGAAACTTCCTTTATCTCTTACCCGCCCCCCCCATATAGGTTGGCAATCATCCCCCAAGGATATGACCCGCTGATATACATCTGAAGGGTCTCATTGAGTAAGGGACAGGCGGGGCTGGGTAGGGAGGGATGGGTAAGGGGCGACGGGATCAGGCTTCACAGAAATCCCAGAGATAAGAGAACAAACCAGACCACCCTGCCCTGCGGGTCGGAGGTGGGTTGCTTTTCGTTTTTTGTTTTTTTACCGGCAGTCACATTGTAAACAGACCCCAAAGAAGAGGTCAGCCATTAAAGATGTTATCACCAGTTCTTCCTCAAACCAAGACATCACAAGAATGTTAACGGCCACAGGCTCTGTGGTCTGTTCTAAATAAAAGACTTGTCAGTGGAGGCCCATGTTGGCAACCAGCTCGGGACCCCCTCTCCTGAGAGCTTTTTCGGTGTCCTTGCTTTACTCACTCTCCTTTGCAAGATTCATTTTTTGACACCGTGAAACAAGAACCTCGCTCTCTGGCTTCATGACCATAGTGCCTCATTTGGAGGAGAGGGCGGGAGTGGGAAGTGATCGCAGGGCGTGAAGACCCGGGCTTGGAGGGGTTCTCTTCTAATGGAGGAAAACTATCAGGGAGGTGGGGGAGGATTGGCCCCGGTTATGGAAGGGGCCACAGGGTTGAATTTATACCCATCTGCTTAAGATAACTCTTTGAGACCCCACCCCATTTTGCCAGGTTTCCCCCAGGGTCCAGGGCTGGGTAGCTGATTGGAGCCACACTCCACTGGAAGCCACCCTCACGCTGAAGGAAACACGTGACTGCACTGGTTAGAGCCTTCTGCCCAGGGCCAGGGGTGGGGAAAATGGGGATTGGCGGAGAAGGGGGCCTTTTTCATTTTTTTTTTTCCTATTTATACGTCCCATAAATTGACTTCTTTTCCTGTTTTTTAAAGAAATCTTTAATCTGTTGGACGGTGCAGGAAGGGGAGGGACAACTCAGAGCCTGCCCCTCAGATCACTGAAGTTGTCCCACAGAAGTCAGTGGACCTACTGAGTCCTCCATCCTGCAGGGTGAGCGGGGGTGACAAAGTGCAGGGAACATTCTGGTAAGAGGTAACACCAGAAGCAAGAGCCTGATGTTGGAGAGAAGCAGCACCTATTTAGCAAACTGCAGATGTCAGTGTGTCTCAGGACAGCTAAGCATTAAGCTCTAGGAACAGCATGTGGGAGCTGAGCCTGAGGGGGTGGGGGGCAGAGCATGCAGGGACGCCAAGCCGACTTTATCCTAAGGGCAAGTGGGCAGGCAGGGGTGGGGGTGGGGGGATGGTGACATTGAGAAGGGTTACTCGAGACTGGCGGACAGCAGCGGTTATATCCAGGTTATATCCAGGAGTGAGATTGCGTGGCCTGGAGTCTGCCAGTGGATAGGTTCAGAGAGTATTTAGGGAGTATGGACAGTCCTTGGAGGCGAATCAGGTTGGGAGTAGGGAGGAAGGGAGAACTCACAGAGGTCCGACTCAATAAAGATGCTTTTTCTTGAGATGGGGACACAGGAAGAGGTGGGGTTGTGAGGAGTTTGCTTGTGTAAACATTCTATTTTAGGTGCTCCTGGGTGGTCGGAGTGCAGATGCCCCTTTGGTGGTTAACTGCAACATTCCAGAGCTCAGGGAGAGCTGACCTGCAGTGCGGGCTTGGGGGCCACCAGCATTATGAATGGGTCTAAGGAGGCTTGGAAGTACACAACCTGACCAGGAAAAACTGGGAAGAGAGACCTGAAGAAGGACAAGGCACAGCCCCGGGCCCCCCACATCTTAGCTCAGTCATTCCCACACCACCCTCACTGTATTAGCCCTGTCAGTACACTTCTTCTATTGTCTTCTATTAAATAGAAACTTCTTCTAGTTCTCTCATTTTCAACGTGATGGATTTATTTCAAAGGAAAATTTACATAATGTGTGAAAAATCAACATCGTAGCCATGAAGAACATTGATGATAAACAAATACAATGGAAACATAGCAATATACTGCACAATTCTAGCTTGATAAAGGAAAGATGCAAATATTCGTCCTGCGTGCCCCCAAACTGAGACTTGGTCCCCAGAAGAAGCCAGGATTGGGAGAAAATCAAAAAGGAAGTAACTCGGGCGCCTGGGTGGCTCAGTTGGTTAAGCGACTGCCTTCGGCTCAGGTCATGATCCTGGAGTCCGGGATCGAGCCCCACATCGGGCTCTCTGCTCAGCGGGGAGTCTGCTGCTCCCTCTGACCCTCTTCCCTCTCGTGCTCTCTCTCATTCTCTCTCTCAAATAAATAAATAAAAGATCTTTAAAAAAAAAAAGGAAGTAACTCCTTGGCGACACCTGGTACCAGCTCTGTTGGTACCAGTGTGATACACGCCCTTTGTTTCAGGGAGGGGCCCTCAACCTTTATCTCTAAAGGACCAGACTCAATATTTAGGCCCCCGAGGGCCACTTACATCCCTGCTGAGTTCTTAGCGCAGGTTGGACAAGACAGGCCCATGCCTGGATTTGGCCCACGGGCTGTGGTTAGCCACCCCCTGATTTAAAGGATGGAGAGAAGGGCAGACCCCAAAAGAGACAGGGTGCCACAAGGGAGTTCCTAGGCATTCAACTCCTGACCACGAATCAGCGTCCTGGCCCCAGCCACGCATGACCCCTCTCTATCTCTGTTTTTAGGCTCCTCCCACACAGGGTAATTCTTTATCCCCCAGGAGTCTTGTGGGAGATTTGGCCACACCTCCTTTGCTGATGGTGGCACAGGGTCGGAGACTCTCAGAACCCAGTGTTCAAAAGCCACTCTGGGGCTAAGTCCGCATTTCAGCACCAATGTCTCCCTCTTCTGACGTCACTCCTTGCTTACTTCCTTCCCTTCAGGACCCCTCTGCGCCTTGGCCGAAGGCCTCACTGTTCCTCCCTCCCTCTCTGAAGATTAGCCACACTGAGGTCACCTCCAATGACCTCCGATCACTGTGGCTGCCAGCAAGTCCTTTCCTTCCTCAAGGGAGGAGGTGAATTTCAGTGACCCCTCCCCAGCCTTGGGTTTGGGTGGGTCTTCCTTCCATCCGAGGTGGAAGTGGTGTTCTAGGTCTTCCAGGGGAAGGCCCTAAGAAGCCCCACAGGTTCTCACGGAAACTGTCTTTGGGTATTTGTTTAGGGGGAAGCCAGCTGCCTTGAAAGAAGTTGGACAATCCTAAGACCACCATGTTGTAAGGACTCCCAAGGTAGTCAAGTGGAGAGAACCCACGGAAAGAGAGATGCTTGGCACCCCAGCTGTCCCAGCCCAGGAGCCAGACAAATTTAAGTAGAGAAACCAGCAAATGGGCACCAGCCCCCACTGCAACCTCATGACCCCAAGTAAGAGCTGCCCCACTGAGCCCAGTTGACTCCTAGACCATGAGAGATAATAATAAATTATCCTTTTTAAGCCACTACATTTTGGAGTGGTTTTTTACATGTCAATAAACTTCTGGAACACCACCTGAAAGTGAGGTCTCAATCCAGGAAGTTTTCTGTCACACCGAGGCACAAGATTTAAACTCTCTTCTCCATTCCAAACCAGAAGAATTTTCCTCAGCTTTGCAAGTCAATCTCTGGTCCCCTCACCAGAAACTCATATAAATTTTGCAGCCAAATCTGGTTGCTCAGTCTTGAGCAACAGGAGCTGCTCAGTTGTGGCAGGTATTTTTGTTTGGCTGACTGAGTAGTTCCCAAAACCTTTCTTCCTGTCTTCCTGTCACTGCAAAGCCTGGGATGGCCAGATATACCCCTTCTGGCTTTGCTGTAGAAGGCTTTACTACCTCTCTGGCCAATGTTGTGAAGAAGGTTCAGCTGTTGGGTCCTTGAAAACAGTCTTTGCTTGCTGATAAGGAAGAAACTCGGCCTGGCACCATCCCGTTTCCTGCTTCTGAGCATGGTGTAAAAATGTAATATATGGGGCTGCTGCAACCATTTTGACACCGTGAGGAGAAGGCTAAGAGAACCAGAAAGACCATGGCCCAGAGCCTTGTCATGTTGTATGAGAAAAATAAACAACTATTTCTTTAAGACATTGTTGGTCAGGGTTTATTATTATTATTTGTGATACTTTTCTTACTGTGGCATCAATCTTGTCCACTTTAGGGGCGCCTGGGTGGCTCAGTCAGTTAAGCATCTGCCTTTGGCTCAGGTCATGATCCCGGGGTTCTGGGATCGAGTCCCACATCGGGCTCCCTGCTCAGCGGGGAGCCTGCTTCTCCCTCTGCCTGCCACTCCCCCTACTTTGTGCTCTCCCTCTCTCTGTCAAATAAATAAATAAAATCTTAGGGGGAAAAAAAATCGTGTCCACTTTAGAGACCAAAGTTCTCGTTTTTCCCTATAAAGAGGGCCTCCCTTTCCAGTCTTCCACGATGAGCCAAATTTTGGTGTCCAGCAGCCAGAGAATCAGGTGGAGGGAAAAGGAAGGTCCCTTTACCTGGGGCTTGAGCAGGGGATTGGTGGGGAAGGTTCTGGCACTGAAGTCTTGGGGCACAGTTGATGCATACTCTCCCTACTCTAGGGCCTAAGGACCTTCCCTAGCTTTAGCCCTGAGTCCTGCGTATTTGAGGAATCAAAGATGCCACCCCTGAACAGAGCACCAGGAAGCGCCCCCTGATACTGGTGATGGGCAGGGGCAGCGGCAGGCCATGGACGCAGCCATGGAGAGTGAATCGAAGAGACTGGGCTGCAGTCCCAACTCTACCACTAACCATTTGTGTGTCCCTGTACCTCACCCAACTCCCTGAGGGCAAGTGTGCTGAGCCTTCATCCGTGAATAGGACATTCTGTGTTCCTAGGGAACCGGCTCGCCCCAGGCCCTTGGTCTCTGGGCTTCTTCTCACAAACACAAGTCATCCAGGGCAGTGAGGGGCCCACAGACAGCAGTTAGCAATGCCATTCTGGGAGCTTCCATCTTCCCAGGTCCTTGGAAATGGGAACCCGAGACCCTGGAGGCCTGAGAGCAGCTCACAGTCACACGGTGGCCCTAGCGCCAGGTGGTGGGGGGCAAGGGGCAGGAGGGAGGCAGAGATGACCCGGGAAATCCCACCTGAGCAACACAGAACAGGGAAAGGATTCAGGTTCCTAAGCGCCCTGATCTGCCGTCAGCCCCCTCCGGCTTGCTTCCTGCTGCTGGGACAGAGAGGTGGGTGGGTGCAGGCGGGATCCCAGAAACCTGGGAGCCCTGACCTCTGGAAAGTTTGGGTTTTTTTCCCCTCGTTTTCTGGGAGGTTGAGCTGCTGGGAAGTTCCCACCACACGCTGCGCCTCTGGCTTTCCTGAAACCTGTAGAGCCAGCCAAAAAAGGGTTCTGCCCACAGGCCCCTGGAGCTACAAATCCTCTCCTCCCTGTGCCCAGGGAAGACTGTTCTACCTCTCCCCTGGGGGAACGCCCGCAACTATAATAATAACACAAGTCTGATCATGGCCTTGGGAGTGCTTCGGGCAATTTTTTCACACCTTATCTCATTCAGTTCTCCGGGAGTCTGACAAGTGTTCTGTTGGCTTTACAGATTAGGAAACAGGAGCAAAGAAGCTGGGTAATCTGCCAGGAGGTACACCAGCCAAGAAGTGACACAACCGCAGTTCCCACTCAGGCTTATTGACCTTACTTCCTCCTCCAGGCTGGCTTCCCCATCACCTGGCGTATGGCACACAGGGCTCCGTGGGGTCTGGTCCCCACCGGCTCTCATCTCCTTCTAATGCTTTCGCCGTACCACATCCCCCAGACCACCGTCTGCAAGAGCTGTTGCCTCAGCCCGTTAAGTCCTTGTCCCCCTTCCCAACCCTAAACACACACACACACACACACACACACTCCTCCCTATTCTTCCTGGTTAATTCCTGTAAGGCCCCCAGGCTCAGTTCCTTCCCGTGGGCTTGCCACTTAGGTGGGGGTTAAGTTCCAAAGTGGGGGGCAGGGTGAAGATCTACATGGGAGGCCACGCCACCAGTCCTCCAGGAGCCCACTCAGCCAGCATTCCCTCCAGCATTGCAACCATTGCCCTTTCTCCGTTGAGCATCAGGCAAGGGGGTTCTTTGCATTTAGGGGACATGTTATGCATCAGAGTGATCCTTTGCATGGTGGCACATTCTCCCTGAGGACATGCGGATTCACACCTCCTGTCTCCCCCCAACACTGGCCCTGATGCTCTCGGAGTGGGATGGTGGCCTGCGTTGGCAGAGTGGGGTCATGGAAGCTTCCTGCAGCTGATTGTCACATCCTATGTGCATGCAACTCTTTCGATTTCAGTGATTTGAGCTCAGCAAAAAGACACTAAAGATAGAAAGCTGTGAATGCAGATGCTAATGCCAGATTTAAGAAAATGCTTGAATTCTCTTGAAGAGAGGAGATGTGTGGGGAGAGCTACACTGGGACTTCTACTGAATCTGCAATATTTTGTTCTAATATTTTATTACTTGAAAAATAAGAGCCACATATGGTATAAAGTTGAATCTGGTGGTAGGTACAGATCTCTAGCACATCATTGCCTGTCCTAAGCTTGAAATAGTTCATAATTAACACTATTTGCCATGTTTGTTCTTCTGTGGGGCATTGTGGTAGGGTGAATAATGCCGCCCCAAAGATATTTGGGTCCTTATCCCAGGACCTGTGAGTATGTTACCTTATACAGCAAAAGAGACCTTGCAGATATGATTAAGTTGAGGATTTTGAGACAGAGGGTTATCTGGGTGGGTCCGATGTAATCCCAAAGGCCATTATAAGAGAGGGGTAGTTGCAGACGAATGGATAAAGAAGAGGTGGTATATATACACAATGGAATATTATGCAGCCATCAAAAGGAATGAGATCTTGCCATCTGCAACGACGTGATGGAACTGGAGGGGGTTATGCTGAGTGAAATAAGTCACTCAGAGAAAGACATGTACCATATGACCTCGTTGATATGAGGAATTCTTAATCTCAGGAAACAAACTGAGGGTTGCTGGAGTGGTGGGGGGTGGGAGGGATGGGGTGGCTACTCCCCTTCATTCTTCCCCTCCTGCTATCTTCTTCTTCTTTTTTTTTTCTTAACATATATTGCATTATTTGTTTCAGAGGTACAGATCCGTGATTCATCAGTCTTGTACAATTCACAGTGCTCACCATAACACATACCCTCCCCAATGTCTATCACCCAGCCACCCCCTACCTCCCCCCCCCCACATCGGAAGAGCGTAGACCATATTTTTTTCTCGAAAGACATGTATCATATGACCTCACTGATATGATACATGTCTTTCTTTGGCACTACTGGGTATTTACCACAAAGATACAAATGTAGGGATCCGAAGGGGTACGTGCACCCCGATGTTTATAGCAGCAATGTCCACAATAGCCAAACTGTGGAAAGAGCCAAGATGTCCATCGACAGAGGAATGGATAAAGAAGATGTGATATATATACACAATGGAATATTATGCAGCCATCAAAAGGAGTGAGATCTTGCCATTTGCAACAACATGGATGGAAGTGGAGGGTGTTATGCTGAGTGAAATAAGTCAATCAGAGAAAGACATGTAACATATGACCTCACTGATATGAGGAATTCTTTTTTTTTTAAAGATTTTATTTATTTATTTGAGAGAGAGAGAGAATGAGAGATAGAAAGCACGAGAGGGAAAGAGGGTCAGAGGGAGAAGCAGACTCCCTGCTGAGCAGGAAGCCCGATGTGGGACTCGATCCCGGGACTCCAGGATCATGACCTGAGCCGAAGGCAGTCGCTTAACCAACTGAGCCACCCAGGCGCCCTGATATGAGGAATTCTTAATCTCAGGAAACAAACTGAGGGTTGCTGGAGTGGTTGGGGGTGGGAGGGATGGGGTGGCTGGGTGATAGACATTGGGGAGGGTATGTGCTATGGTGAGCGCTGTGAATTGTGCAAGACTGTTGAATCACAGACCTGTACTTCTGAAACAAATAATGCAATATATGTTAAGAAAAAAAGAAGAAGAAGAAAGGAGGGGAAGAATGAAGGGGAGTAAGTCAGAGGGGGAGACGAACCATGAGAGATGATGGACTCTGAAAAACAAACTGAAGGTTCTAGAGGGGAGGGGGGTGGGGGGATGGGTTAGCCTGGTGATGGGTATTAAAGAGGGCACATTCTGCGTGGAGCACTGGGTGTTATGCACAAACAATGAATCATGGAACACTACATCAAAAGCTAATGATGTAATGTACGGTGATTAATATAACAATAAAAAAATTAAAAAAAAAGAGAGGGGTAGTTGCAGGAGACCAAGAGTCAGGAGATGTGAAGACAGAAGCATAAATTGGGGTGATGTGGTTACAGGTCGAGGAACGTGGGCAGCCCCTATGAACTAGAAAAGTCAAGGAACTGATTCTCCCTGAGAGTCTCCAGAAGGAATGTGGGCTTGTTGACACCTTTCTAGCTCCTGTAGGACTCATTTTAGACTTGGCCTCCAGAACTGTAAGATAATAAGCTTGTGCGGTTCAAAGCCACTAAGTTTATGGCAATTTGTCACAACAACATGCATTTGGATGGTCAACGACTACACCAATGGGTGGTGATGCAATTTCTTGCAGTGGGAACAAGAGGGCCAGGGGAGGCAGCCCTCCAACCCAGGATAGCCTTGCTGGGATTCCTGAGTCCTGCGTCCCCAGCCCTCTGCTTTCGCTAGAGTCCAGTCAACTCTAACTTCAGCAGGAGAGCAAAGATGCAAATGGTGGAACCAAGAGCCCTAACCTGCTTGGCCAATGTCAACACTCTATCATGGCCTCAAATACCCAGTTCCTCCTGAGGTTCTTTGCCAAGATACAAAATACCCCTGGTCTGAGTTTTAACTGCCTACGGCTTCTCGTCCGGGTCTTGCAAATAAAAAGACCGATTTTCTAGTAGGTGGACACCCAAGTGCTTCTAATCCCTCACCGTCCCCCTTCCTTGTTCTTCTGCTGCTCTGGAGGTCACTGGGCAGGTGGCTTCTGACCTCCAAGTCAATACAATAATTCTTTGTGAGCACCCAGTCTGCAACAGTGCTGAGTTCTGGGGGTGGGAGGGATGGGGTCCTTTTGGAGATGCCCTGCCCCACTCACCTTAGGAGTTTACAGTCTCGTAGGGGAAACTGTGACACATACCTGGACAGTAGCAGAACAAGGCACATGTGACTAGCAGGAGGGAAGGCTCCAAGATCCCCCACTTACTGAATCACCTAATTGTTAGGGCTCCAAACTCATTACCCATCTGCCCACCTAGACTCTAAACTCTGAAAATGGGGTCCTTTGTCCTGAAGGAGCATAGGATCTTACTAGAGAGACAAAAAACACAGAAAAATACAAAATTCACTAGCAATACCCAGTAGTATTGGTAAGGATGTGAGTGCCCTCTTATTGCCAGGACAGCTCTGGGGACTCAGAGAGGAGAAAGTAGTGAAGGCTCTTCAGGGGAGGTGGGAATCCATTTGGGTTCTTTAGACCCTCAGAACTTGTGGTGGGAAAGGCATGGAGTCATTCTCAGCCATGGGGGATGCGGTCAGAAATTTGAAGGGAGGGACACCTGAGTGACTCAGTTGGTTAAGCATCTGCCTTCAGCTCGGGTGGTCATCCTGGGGTCCTGGGATCGATCCTGTATCGGGCTCCTTGCTCTGCGGGGAGGCTGCTTCTCCCCTCTGCCTGCCGCTCCCCCTGCTTGTGCTCTCTCTAACAAATAGATAAGTAAAATCTTTAAACAAAGAGAGAAAGAAATTTGAAGGGAAAGGGACAGAATGAGCAAATGTGAAGGTGCTGACAGCAAAACGTGTTCCCAGTTATGAGTTGGTCAGGAGGGGCTGGTGTCAGCAGCTGGCGAGGTTGGGTTTTGTGGGAGGGAGAGAGAATAATCTACGCTCATTAAATGAAACCCACGTCAAACCCGAGTGCCCCTTTAGTGATGCATCAGTGCCTCCCTAGAACCTGTTCAACCTTCCCTTGCGAGTCCGTCAGGGCGGCACGGAGCAGGAACTCAGGGGTTCCAGAGCTTTGGGCAGGGCAGGTGGCCTGAGCAAACAGGATAAGGAGGAAATCTCTGAGAGGGAGGGACAGTTTATAATCCAATGTGCTCAAAGACATGGGGGCGGGGTAATGTGTTGAAGTGATAAAGGTTAACTGGAAGAATTCAGTAAAGGAGATTATTCCCAGGAATAAGGAGAGTCACCGACAAAGATTCATAGCCAGTCACCTTCCCTGGAGAAGGGAAATCAGTCAAAACCTCAGCAGGAAGCAGCCAGAATATTTTGTTGTTCACATTAAAGTCTGGCCAAGGGACAACGGAGAGCCACTGTTGCCCAGACAGAGGGGGTCCTCTGGACAGTCAGTAAGAAGAAGATAAAGCAAGGGGGCTGCCCCACAGTGGCTGAGTCCACATGAAGGATGGGGGACTCAGGAGTCAGTGGGGGCTGGGAGGGAGGGAGGTGACATGACCTTGCACAGAGCCAGCTCTGCTCTGGGCTTAAGAGGAAATGTTAGAGAAAAATCAAGGGCGAAGAAAGGACCTGCGGATATGATGCCATTGGAACACGGGAGAGAAAGGGGTAGCGAGAAGAGATGAGAGCTGCAGGCCAGCGAGGTTGGGGGAGCCATGAGGATAATGTGCAGTAACCAAGATGGGGTAAAAACAAGATGATCATGCAGAAAGCAAAGGCTCTGAGAACAATAGGTCATGGGAAAGAAGAACAAAGACCCCAGAACAGTCATACTGTAGTCCCCAGGATTCGGTTACACAAAGGGGACTAAGAGCATCTGCCAAACAGTGACAAGCGTCCCGCTGTCTGGCTGGGCTGGGAAGCCAGGCTCCGTAGAAAGCGTGGACATACAGCAAGCCTTCATGAATTGGGTGGGCTTTCTTCGTGGAGTGATACGGGCAGGGTCTTGCACTCCAGCAGGGATGACTGTAAGTCCTCGTCCAGGCCATTCGGGGCGTTGGAATGTTCTGTGGCAGCGTTGCTGTGACAACACTCAAAAGTCAGAGCCTCTCTCGGTTGCCAACGTTTTATAGTTTCTGATAGTTCTCTGTGATCTGGACGGGAGGGTAGGGTACCTCACAAGGGACAGTATGACAGTGGTTGAAGTGCAGGCTCTATGCTCAGGTGGTCTGGGTTCATATCCCTGCTTAGCTCCTTTCTAGCAGTGAGAACGCTGGCCTTGATTTTATGATCTGAAAAATGTGTATAATGATAATACCCACCTGACAGGGTTGTTGTGCATAGTGAATGAGTGCAGATATGTTAAATGCTTGGAACAGTGACACGTTAGTAATTAAGATTTATTAGAGTTCACAAGCCCAAAATACTGGGATAGGTAGTAGGAAGCCCTAAATTGGGGGAGGAGAAGCTGCTTTTGGGTAGGCTGTTGGTGTGATTTACCTAGTGGGGGTTCAGAGAGATGGGTAGGGGCTTCCTACTAGGGGCTTGGGTGTGACCTTTCCTGGGTTCACTGGCATTTCTTATTGAACCAAGTCTAAGAGACACAGCCAAAGGCCTCATCTGTTCACCAAGTAATCAATAATGTTTGCCCTGGCTGAGTTGTGTGCTGGGCCCTGGGCTTCATTGCTCCCGGCCCTGGAGATCTGTCACACGGTCCAGCTATTTGACATCTAAAGAAACAAAATCAGAGATTTGGATTCTGCCACTGGCTAGCATTTTGACCTTCTTTGCCTTGGGTTTCCTCCTCTACCTCAGAAAGCCGTTGTGAAGATCTCTAATGAGTAAAGTAAGCAGAGGCAAAGAAAACCAGGTCCCTCCTGAGCACTGTTTACAAAGCTCGTATGCAAATAGAGTGGAGCCCTAACTGAAATAGAAACTATGAAATTAATAGAGACTAGCTTTAAGGTAATATCCTTACAGACTAGAGGTAAAGAAGGACTTCTTTTCAAAACTTCAAAAGCACAGTCATAGGACTCAAAATTACTGTGATCCCTTTAAATAAAGGAGTTCTGTAAAACGAAAGACACAACGGTCAAAGATAACGAAAAGATAACAGATTGGGAACAGAGAGCGCAATCTCTAAAGCCAAAAGGACCGGCAGATATGGACCTATCTAGAACAAACAGGATCTCCTACTCATCAACAAGACAGAGAGAACTGAACGGAAAAATGGGCAGAGTATAAGGGGTCATTTTCAGAATAAGACACAAAAGATCTAAACAAACACATGGAGAGAAGTTTATTGGGTACAAGGTAATTGCAAATTAAACCGAGTTATCACTTTCCACCTATTTGGCAAAAATTTTAAAAGCTGAGTGTTACCCACCGGGTTAAGGATATGGAACTATAAGCTCGCTACATGACCGGTGGTGAGGTGTAGGGGGTGTAGCCGCTGTGCAGAGCAACCTGCCATACTTAGCCAGACTATCTCCATGTATGGTATGCCCCACAACCGATAATCGATAATCTGCTCCTGGGAGTGCGCGTGTGTATCCCGAACCCTCTCGTGCAGGGGACATGTGCACGCGATGCTCATGATAGCTAAGGGTTCTTGTGGGGACATGGAACTGGGCACAATCCAGGACCCTTCAGGGCGGGCATGGACAGGTTAAGACCTGGTGGCAGCATTCTATGGATTACCACACAGACATGAGGAGGGGGTAGATGCCCAGAGAGCGACACCGGTGGATGAGACTAAGACATTGCAAGAAGAAAGCGTGCATGCATTCTGGTTTACATGAACATAGCCAACAGAAATAAAAATGAAAATACATGCGTAGATGGGGCGCCTGGGTGGCTCAGTCGTTAAGCGTCTGCCTTCGGCTCAGGTCATGGTCCCAGGGTCCTGGGATCGAGCTCCGCATCGGGCTCCCTGCTCCGCGGGAAGCCTGCTTCTCCCTCTCCCACTCCCCCTGCTTGCGTTCCCTCTTTCGCCGTGTCTCTCTGTCAAGTAAAGAAATAAAAATCTTTAAAAGAAAAAAAAGAAAATACATGCATAGAAAACAACAAACAGAAATTCCAACAACACAAACGGGCAAACAGGAAACACGTCAGGATGGTTGTTTGTGGGGGAAAGGGGAATGGGAATTGCGCTAAAAGGACGTAGCTGTTTAGAAAAAGGGTTTAGCACAGAAACTGGCATGCAGTAAGGGCTCCTTGAGTGTTCGTTATTATTGATTAACCAAAAAAGAATAGTCCGACAATATTTGTAAGTCGAATCATTATGCCGTACACCTTAAGCTTATCCAGTGCTGTATGTCGACTGTATCTTAATAAAACTGGAGGGAAGACAAAGAAAAGTCAAGGCAGTGAATGCTACTCCCCAAGCGTGCATTTTGGTAAGCTCCAGGAGGAGACAGGGTCCGATTAAAATTTACAACTTCAAAAAAAAATTAATTAGGGGCGCCTGGGTGGCTCAGTCGTTAAGCGTCTGCCTTTGGCTCAGGTCATGATCCCAGGGTCCTGGGATCGAGCCCCACATCAGGCTCCTGCTTCTCCCTCTCTCCTTCCCCCTGCTTGTGTTCCCTCTCTCGTTATGTCTTTCTCTGTCAGATAAATAAATAAATTAATTTAATTTAAAACTTCCGCCCTGAAAAAGACAGTATCAAAAGAACGAGAAGACAAGCCACAGACTCAGAGAAAATATTTGCAAAAGACACATCTGATAAGGGCTGTTGTCCAAGGTATACAAACAACTCTTAAAACTCAACCACAAGGGGCGCCTGGGTGGCTCAGTCGTTAAGCGTCTGCCTTCGGCTCGGGTCATGATCCCAGGGTCCTGGGATGGAGTCCTGCATCAGGCTCCCTGCTCCGCGGGAAGCCTGCTTCTCCCTCTCCCACTCCCCCTGCTTGTGTTCCCTCTCTCGCTGTGTCTCTCTCTGTCAAATAAATAAAATCTTAAAAAAACCCCAAAACTCAACCATAAGAAAATGAGCAACCTGATTTTTAAAATGAGCCAGAGACCTTAAAAGGCACCTCACCAAAGAAGGTATACAGATGGCAAATAAGCGAATCAGAAGAGGCTCTATGTCACGTCATTGCAGAAGCGCAAATAGAAACAACAACGAGATAACACCACACACCTATTAAAATGGTCAAAATCCAGAACGCTGACAACGCCAAACGCTCTTGAGAATGTGGGGCAACAAAAACTCTCCTTTATTGCCAGTGGGAATGGGAAATGGTACAGACACTTGAAGACAGTCTGGAAGTTTCTTACGCAGCTAAACATACTCTTACCATATGATCCAGCAATATGCTCCTTGGCATTTACCCAGGGGAGCTGAAAACATGTTCACAAAAAACCTGCACATGATGTTTCTAGCACTCTGATTCAGAATTACCCAAACTTGGAAGCAGTCCAGATGTCCTTTGGAAGGTGAATGGTTAAATAAACTGGTCCCTCCAGACAATGGAATATTGTTCGGCACTATCTAGCCATGAAAAGACATGGAAGAGACTTCAATACATAATACTAAGTGAAAGAAGCCAACCTGAAAAGGCTGCATACTGTATAGTTTCAACTATGTGACATTCTAGAAAGGGCAAAGCTGAGGAGATGATGAAAGATCAGTGGTTGCCAGGTGTTGAGGAGGGGGCATTAATTGGTAGAGCACAGAGGATTGTTAGGGCAGTGAAGATACTCTGTATGATATTGTAATGATGGATGCATGTCCCTACACATTTGTCCAAACCCACAGAACGTACAACATCAAGAGTGAACCCTACAGTGAACGGTGGACATTGGATGATCATGATATATCATGGGGAAAATCTGTGCATGGGGGCGGGGCACGAAGCGTATGGGACATCTCCATACCTTCCTCTCAATCGCGTTGTAAACTTAAAACTGCTCTTAAAAAAAAAAAAATGAGGTCTTGGGCGCCTGCGTGGCTCAGTCGGTTGAGCGACTGCCTTCGGCTCAGGTCATGATCCTGGAGTCCCGGGATCGAGTCCCACGTCGGGCTCCCCGCTCGGCGGGGAGTCTGCTTCTCCCTCTGATCCTCCTCCCTCTCATGTGCTCTGTCTCTCATTCTCTCTCCCGCAAATAAATGAAATCTTAAAAAAAAAGAAACAAGAGGCAGGGTCCACACCTGTCTTGCCTCCGCCATTTTTCAGGGGCCTAGAACAGTGTCTGGCAATGGATATGCCTTGAATGACTGAACAAAAGCTGGTGAGTGTCTCAGCAGAACACTCAAGTCTCCTACACAACCCAGAGGAACATTCTGGTCCTCTTCTCAAAGGGCTAAGTTAGAGCTGACCGCGTTTTGTATTTATACATCTCGTCTACAGAGATCTCAAAGCCCGCTCATGTCAGCTAGCTGTCCCTACAATGCCACCTCCCTTGAGGTAGAACTCAAGGCCCTTGCTGTGAATGCTGGTGGCTTCCATACCTTTCCGTGAACTCTGGTGGAGGAGCCACTCCCAGGGTTTGTTGATCCAGGAAGCGCTAGCACTCGGTAAGCTAAGGGTAGTGAGTCAGCGTCTTGCTGCATGTGGATCCAAACAGAAGGGACAGCAGACTTCAAGGCATGAAGAAACACATCTGACAACTTTGTTATTACATCAAGAAAGCTGGAGTCAGCAGGAGCATTCTGCAGTCAGTAGACGCCCACAGGATGTGACAGGATCTGTTTTGACTGCATCCCTCCAAGCAGTTACAGGACAAGCCAAAGGGGAAAGCCCAGACACCATGACTGGCAGAAAAGTGGCCATTTGGGCAACTATTTGATATTTTACAAAACCACGTCTTCAATGGATAAGGCAGGACCTTCGTGTTGCTGTGTGTGCACAGACCAAACCGCTTCAGGAGAATGGCTCCTGACCACAAAAACACCTGGTCCATGACCCTCCCACGTGAAACCATCACCTCCTGGTGGCTGGGCTTCCTGAGCAACTTTTAATGTACCTCTGCTGCTCCCACCTTGCTCCTGGAGGCCATGGGCTTCCTATAGGAACTTCAGGGCAGCGTCGAATGTTGGTTGCACGTTAGAATTATGCAGAGAGTTTTTTAAAATCCCAGGATCCAGGCTACACCCAGACCAATTAAACTACAACCTGTGGGAGTTGGCTGTGGGCATCAGTGCTCTCCAAACTCCCCAAGGTGGTCCCAGCGTGCTGCCAAGGCTGAGCAGCACCACTTTTGTAAAGATTTGTTAAATGAAGTATGAAGAACGATTCCGTCAGTGAATGCCAGTGTCAGGGCTTTTGTCCTGGGCATTTCCTGGGCCAGGCTGTAAGTGAGAATCATCTGCCCAAAGCACAGCCTGCTGGCCCTCCCTCCGTGGGTCTGGGGGAAATGGCTTTGCTGAGGGCACAAGTAGGACCCAAGGGCCTTCAAACAACCAGCCACCAGAGCCTCAGTGTCACTCCTCCCAGATCTGCCATTTGCTTGGTGCTAATCGGAGGGGATGCCACGAGAACCCACTGCCAGCCTCTGGAGAAACTTCCAGCGTGGTGGTGGACAGGGGTAGGGTGGTGAGGGCGGGGCCCTCTGGGATCCACTCCTTTCCTCCAGCTCTTTTGGACTCCACCTCAAGCCGGTCTGTTCCATAGTTCTCCTGGTGTGGAAGGGTGGAACTGGATTTAAGCGGACAAGATAACAGGCAAAACTGAGACAGTATGAGAAGATTTGACCCTATCTGCCAGAGTTAGGGGCAGGCGGTGATCATGGCAACCGTTTGGTTCCTTAGAGAAACCCTCCAGATAGCTAAGGCTAGAGATGACAATAGCTAATCCATCCATCCATCCTTCCTTCCTTCCTTCCTTCCTTCCTTCCTTCCTTCCTTGATTTGAGAGAGAGAAAGGGTGTATGCGAGAGTGGAGGGAAGGGCAGAGGGAGAGGGAGAGAAGCAGACTCCCTCCCCACTGATCATGGCACTTGACACAGGACTTGATCCCACAACCCACGAGATTGTGACCTGAGCCAAGAGTTGGACGCTTAACTGACAGAGCCACCCAGGCACCCTAGTACTTTTCTTTTTAAGTGGTGGTAAAATATACATAACCTAAAATGTATAGTTTTCACCATTTTTTTTTAAAGATTTTATTTATTTATTCAGGAGAGACAGAGGGAGACAGAGGGAGAGAGAGAGAGAGAGAAGCAGAGGGAGAAGCAGGCTCCCAAGGAGCAGGGAGCCCGATGTGGGACTCGATCCCAGGACCCTGGGATCATGACCTGAGCCGAAGGCGGACGCTTAACCATCTGAGCCACCCAGGCGCCCTAGTTTTCACCATTTTTAAGTATACAGTTCAATGGCATTAAGTACATCACACTGCTGTGCAACCATCTCCACCATCCATCTCTGGAACTTTTCCGTCTTCCGAGACTGAAACTCTGTCCCCATTAAACAAAAATCCCTACTTCCCCGTACCCCCAGCCCCTGGCAACCACCATTCTTTTTTCCGTCTCTGTGAATTTGACAGTGCAGGTACCTCATACAAGTGGAATCACAGAGTATTTGTCCTTCTGTGATTGGTTTATTTTCCTCAGCATCACATCTTGGAGATTCCTCCATGTTGTGGTACGAGTCAGAATCTCCTTCCTTTTTTATTTATTTTTTATTTATTTATTTTTAAAGATTTATTTATTTATTTGAGAGATCGAGAATGAGAGAGAGAGAGCACATGAGGGGGGGAGGGTCAGAGGGAGAAGCAGACTCCCCGCCGAGCAGGGAGCCCGATGCGGGACTCGATTCCGGGACTCCAGGATCATGACCTGAGCCGAAGGCAGTCGCCTAACAAACTGAGCCACCCAGGCGCCCCTCTCCTTCCTTTTTTAAAGCTTGATATTCCACTGTTTAGATAGACCACATTTTGTCCATCCGTTCATCAGAGATAGACACATGGGTTGCTTCTACCTTCTAGTTACACAATAGCTAATACTTTCTGGGCGCTCTCTAAGTGCCAAATGCTCTTTTAAATTCTTCACTTGTATTCATTCACCCATGTAGTCCTCCCGACAACGTGTGAGTTAGGTTCTATTTTCATTGCCATTTTTCAGACGAGGGAACTAAGGCACAGAGACATAAAGTAGCTTGCCTGTGTACCCAAGCAAGTCAGGACTCCAACCCAGCTCGTGAGTGCAGCAGGCTTTCCTGGGTCGAGTGCCTGGGCCAGCGTCTGGGATATCACAGCAGGAGGGCACTGTAGTTACCATGTGTTCAAAGTATTTTACGGGTAGGAAAACTGAGGATGTAAGGTGTGAAGTGACTCGTCCCACAGCTATGGTGACCATATTATCTGAACCCCCAAACCAAGATGATGGTTTGATATTTTTAATACATCTTGGTTTAAAAAAAAAAAAGTCAAGCTGGGAGGTGTAATCTGAATGAACCCTAAAATGTCAGTGGTGCTGGATCATCTTGAAGGTTTATAATGGGCTCACCTAGGCAGAGCATTCTGAATCAGCACTGTTCTGGAGAACTTAACGCCTCTCTCACTACAACTTGAGTTCGGCCTTCATTCAGAAATCACCAGACTTGGCTGAGTGAGCCCTTGAGAGTGACTCCTCCTGGCGAAAGTGAGTCATATCATGAAGAGGGGCTGATTTCTGCTCCTGCGCAACGTGGGCCCCAGCTTTGATCCCTCCTGGTCACAGCCTGGCTCTCAGGAGACTGAGTCTCACAGGGAGACCAGGGAGGAGAGAGGAAGTTAAGTTAGCCTAACCCATTACCCTCCAGTGGGAAGGACGCACAGCAGGTTCTCGGGCCAGAGAGGACAAGGAGACGCTCCTTCGAAGGATTCCTGAGTTGCACTTCCCACCTTCAGATTTCGTCATGTTCACAGTTTGCAACAGCCCCCTGGTAATCCCTGCCTCAGGTCCTGACCACCAACTCATTTTCACATCTCTACCACATAGATCTTCTAAGATGTCAGTTTGATGAGGCCATTGTCCTCCTCAAAAACCCACAGTGGCTCCCCATTCATTGCCTGCAGAGTATTAGCACGAGCCCACCTGGCACAGGATGTCCTCCATTACTGAGCCCCAAACTTCCTTCCCAGGCTCATCCGCGACCTACTTCCTACATGTCCATACCCTCTAAGACACTTGGCGAGCTGCCCTGCCTCCCCTGGATGCCATTTCCTGTCCCTTCTCCAGCTCAGCCCACACCCTCAGTGCCTCCTCCTTTGTAAACCTGCCCCTCCTGCTCCTTCCTGTCAGCATGAGCCGCCCCTTCCTCGATGCCATCACTGCAAAAAGCTGGTGAACCTACTCAGCCCTCGTGAGGCCCTGTCCTTGCCTTCGCATGAGATGTTTACAAGCGTTTCCCCTACACACAGTAAGTTCCTTGAGGGCACTGACCATGAATTCACCTTTGTGAGCGCAGAAACCCAAACTCTCCTGTGTCCAGGCAATACGATGTCCTCTCTGGGCACAGACAGCATCCTTTCCCAGCTACCATCTCTCTGTCCTTTTTTGTGTAACAGCGTTTCTTAAAATGGGACTGGAGGAAGGTGAGAAGTGTTGACAATCAGTCATGGTGAACACTGTTCCTGCCTAGAATCCAAGGCACTGATGACCTAGGGCAGGAAAGAGCTGCGAATTGAGGACCACTGCAGCTGCTTGAAAGAACAGCCCCATTTTGTCTCCTATTGCCTCGACCCATTGCAGATGGGCTGTGGTCCCTACGGAGCCACCAAAATTCCTTTCTCTAAGCAGATCCCCCAGGAGCAAGGGCCCAGCACATTCTGCTCTAGGCCGCCAGTAGCATTAGCCTTGTTCAGCATCAAGCTCCTTCCTTAGTCCTCTCCTATCATCCTCCGACTGGTCCCTGTCTAAATCCTCCAAACTGGATTGTCCTCTTGGGACCAACTCACATTAGCGATATGCTCTTGCTGCATCTGGGTGTATGGTCCCCAGACTCCTCAAGGCATTGGTTGCTACTACAATGCAGAAGAATCAGGCCTTGGTCTACATTGGAGATCTTTCTGAGCTCCAGATCAGAATTTCTGACTCCTAACTGGATGTCCCAAAGCAACCTCAAGTTCCCTTCTAACTAACTAATGTTTTTTGGGGGAGGAATAAACTCACATTATCGGCCCACTTCCTTACCACTCTGTCTCACTGTAGGCAGAGTAGACTCTCCCAGCCCTTGATTTTTGGGCTTGACCATATGACTTCCTTCAGTCAAGGGCACAACACTGTGCCCTGGATGAGCTTCTGGCAATTGCCGGGAGAGCGTCCTCTGGGTAGCTGCTGCCTCCCGAGTCGGGCTCAGAATGAACACACCTAACAAGGCTTCCGTGGCCAATGTGCAAACCTCATGTGAGGAGCAGATGGATCAGAGCCAGGGGCCCTGCTGACCCCCAGAGCTATGAGAATAAAGGACCGTGGTTTTCAGCCCCTGAATGTTGGGCTGGTTTGTTACACAGCATTATTGCAGCCATCGTTGACCAATACAGTCTTCCATAGAGATGAATGTATAAAATATAGATACACAAATTAAGGTTAGTTTTGCAGGGAAAATCCACATCACTGCCACCAAAGTCGGGAAGTGAAACATGGCGTGGCAAACCTCCGTGGGCCTCTTTGATCACCACCTCCACCCCTCCCTCAGCCCTTGAGGTGATCACAGTTTTGATTTTTTTTTTAAGATTTTATTTATTTATTTGACAGAGAGAGAGACAGTGAGAGAGGGAACACAAGCAGGGGGAGGGGGTGAGGGAGAAGCAGGCTTCCCACGGAGCAGGGAGCCTGATGCGGGGCTCGATCCCAGGACCCTGGGGATCATGACCTGAGCCGAAGGCAGACACTTAACAACTGAGCCACCCAGGCGCCCCACAGTTTTGACTTTTTAAAAAATATAATTTCTTACTTTTCTTCATAGCTTAAGATCCAGATATGCTTCCCTCAATTAGATAGTTGGCTTTTGATTGTCTTTGATCTTGATACGAGAAAAATCTTCTGGTTTATGTGTATGCTTTATTATAATCATCTTAATTGCTACATGGAGCTATGGTTTGTTCATTTCCATCAGTGTGTGATATTCGTTATGGGAATGAGCTGCCCTTTATTCACTCTACTGTTGCTGAACAGTTCAGATGTTTCCAGTTTTTGTTATTACAAACAATCCTGTGTGAGCATTCCTATGTATCAGGGATTGGCAAACTTTTTCTGTAAAGGAGCAGATTACTAACCTTATAGGCTTTGTGGCCACATGTGGTCTTCTGTTGCATGTTCATCTTTATCTTAAAATACACTTAAAAAATGTAGAACAAAAAAGGAAAAACTATTTAAAAATGTAAAAATAGCCCATGGGGTGCAAAAAATAAGGAGATTAGGAGCAGGATTTGGCCCATGGACTACAGTTTGCTGACCTTTGCTATTTGAGCTCTCTGGAGCATGGGCACAAGTGTGTCTCCAGCAGTGTGATGGTTGGTCGTAGGGTTCCCACAGCGTTAGCTTCACTAGGTAATGCCCACTCTCAAATTCAGCATGTGGACAATGGGCTTTCATCTTCTCAAGCAGTTGAGTCCGTGGATACCTGCTTCATGAAAAAAGTGACATTCCTGTGGTCCCCATGGGGCTTGAGCCCTCTGCCACTCCCACCTCCTCCCCTTCCATGCCAAAGGCTGGTGAATAGCACCGCCATCAAGCTGGACGCTCATCAGAAGGAGCCAGGCGGGCTAGCACCTGATAGGCCAGCAGAGGGAGCTGCACCGGACGTGGATGTAATTCTACCGGTCACAGAAAGCCAGTGGAGGAGGTGAAGCAGCACAGTGACCCAGCTGAGCTATGCTTTAAAAGGATCACTTTGACTGTGGATTTGGGGAGGACAAGAAGGGAGGTGGGGAGACCGGACAGAAGGTTACTGTTGGGGTCTCAGGAGAGTGGTAAGAGCTCGGCCAAGCTGCCTGAGCCAGGCCTCGACCTCCTCCAGCATCATCCTCTGCTTCTCCCCCTTAGGCACCCACAGCTCCAGCCACCCTGACCTGAGCCGGCGTCTGGGTCATCCTGCTCTCTTCCCTCAAGACCCCACACCCCATTTCTGCAATCCCTCTCCCCTAACCCAGCGAGCACTGTTCAGATTAGCCTGTGGATCCTTCCCTGGCTGATCCCCACCCCACGAGACTCCTCCAGCAGGCAATTAGGTAGCCCCACACCATAAGATGTAATGATAAATGTGATGTCTGCCTTAAGTCTGTTTCCTCACTGAACTTATTTAGACAACTCTTATCTTTGGGTTTTATCTTTATAATTCTGCCTACCACAGGCCATTGAGTGGCATTGTTGGCAAGAACATGGACCTCATCCATTATCTGGCAACCACCTTGGAGATGAGCAGGGCAGACACGAGTCTGACTATGGCGATTAGGAAACAGGGCCACGCAATGAGCCCCGCAGGCTGGGTCACAAGGGAAGAGACAGTTTGGTAAAGTGGTCAAACCACTGGAATTCACAGGGTATGTGGACTTCTTGAAAGAATTGAGGAAGGTAGGGGTGGCTAAGCTTGGCTTCCAGAACAACGGGCACCCACGTTATGCCGGAGGGAGTGAAGCTAGAGGTGCCAAGGCCTGGAACTTCCCTAAAGTAGAAGCTGGGAACAGACTTAATTTCGGCTTAGCAAGAGATAACGTCTCTCTTATCTCTTGTCCTGCCAGTTAGCAAGTGGTTACAGCCATCCCTGTTTTAAGATGTGCCCGCAGGCGCTGCTCCTGTTCAGTGTGAGTCTTGGCTCTGTTCCCACCTGTTCTCCAGAGAAGTGAGTTCTTGGCTCTGTTCCCACCTGTTCTCCAGAGAAGTTGCAACACAGGGCTAAATTAACTCGTAGAAAAAGGTCAAACCCTCCAGTTAGTTGGCTATTAGGATTCTGGATAAAGAAAATGGAAAGACAGAGGGAGGAAGAGAGGAAGAAGGAGGTGTAGCTGAACCAAGGAGAGGGACAGAGAACACTTTGGAGGGATAAGTACATGGTTTTGTTTTGCTTTTTATAAACTAATTATTATATTACTTATAATAGTCTAGTAAAGAATGTGTTTTATTAAAACATGGCAAATTATTTCAAGATGGGCTAGACCATTGTTTCCCAAACTTTCAGGAACAGGGACTGATCCTTGTGTTATCAGTTCAAGAAGTAAGTAAGGAGTTAGGAGAAATTTTCTAGAATGTTTCGTAGCAATCTGAGAAAATAATCTTTCTTTATTTTTTAATTTAATTTAATTTTTAAATTTTTTATTTTTTTTTAAAGATTTTATTTATTTATTTGAGAGAAAGAATGAGAGAGAGAGAGAGCACATGAGAGGGGAGAGGGTCAGAGGGAGAAGCAGACTCCCTGCTGAGCAGGGAGCCTGTTACGGGACTCGATCCAGGGACTCTGGGATCATGACCCGAGCTGAAGGCAGTTGCCGAACCAACTGAGCCACCCAGGCACCCTATTTTATTTTTTTTAAAGATTTTATTTATTTGACAGAGAGAGACACAGCTAGAGAGGGAACACAAGCAGGGGGAGTGGGAGAGGGAGAAGCAGGCTTCCCGCGGAGCAGGGAGCCCGACGCAGGGCTCGATCCCAGGACCCTGGGATCATGACCTGAGCCAAAGGCAGACGCTTAACGACTGAGCCTCCCAGGCGCCCCAGAAAATAATCTTTCTTTAATTCTTTCTTTCTTCCTTTCTTTCTTTGTTCCTTTTTTAGAGATTTTTTTTTTAATTTTTAAATAATCTTTCAACCCAACACAGGGCTCGAACTTACAACCCCGAGATCAAGAGTTGCATGCTCCATCAGCTGAGCCAGCCAGGTGCTCTAAGGAATAATTTTCTTTTTTTTTTTTTTTAAAGATTTTATTTATTTATTTGAGAGAGAGAATGAGAGAGAGAGAGAGAGAGAGAGCATGCGAGGGGGGAGGATCAGAGGGAGAAGCAGACTCCCCGCTGAGCAGGGAGCCCGATGTGGGACTCGATCCTGGGACTCCAGGATCATGACCTGAGCCGAAGGCAGTCGCTTAACCAACTGAGCCACCCAGGCGCCCTCTAAGGAATAATTTTCTCACTGTTGAGTCTAATAATGACAACAGGATTTATATTTTGTCTTTTTCTTCTTTTTTTTTTTAAGTTTAGTTCACTTCCATCACCTCACACAGTTACAACTTTTTTTCTTGTGATGAGAACTGTTTTTTTCAAGATTTTATTTATTTATTTGAGAGAGCACAAGTAGGGGGAGCAGCAGAGGGAGAGGGAGAAGCAGGTTTCCCACCAAGCAGGGAGCCCTACGCGGGGCTCAATCCTGGGACTCGATCCTGGGACTCAATCCTGGGACTCCAGGATCATGACCTGAGCCGAAGGCAGTCGCTTGACCAACTGAGCCACCCAGGCGCCCAAAACCTACATGTTTCGACACCAGGTTGAACAAAGAGAGGCAATCGTAGAAAAGTCACTAAAACATAGAGGAGGCTAAGGGAAGAGAATTAGTTTAACAAAGTCTGTTCATATAGAATTTTCTCAACTTTAAACTCCTGCCCTTGATGATAAGAAATATTAAAAGTAAAAAAAAAAAAAGAAATAATAAAGTCTTAGTAACCAAAATGCAACTCTCAGAACGGGTTCACCCCGGGGCCACATCTGCCCTCCAGGCCACCCTCAAGATCTCCATGGGTGTCAGAGCTGTTGAAGACAATTCAGAATGTCCTGGTCGTGCTGAGAAATGTCTGCTGCCTTAGGCTTCTATCTCAGTATTTGGGGCAGGAGGCTGCCTAAACCAAAACTCAGAAGAAGCACCTCTGAATGAATCCATACACTCTACACATCTGCCTCTGTAGGGGAGGCAAAGAAGCAAGTCTTCAAGGAACTCTGAGTCCGGCTAGGAAGATGACACAGCACTGAACGTGCAAAATGACAACACGGGACGGGGACAAATAGAGTGCAATAGGTTTGTCAAAGCAGCAGGTATGTACGCTGAGTTCAAATTAATGAGAGAAATTACTGTGCGAAGAGAGGCTTCTTTGAAGACTGTGAGCTGGTGGGTGCATGGGTGGCTCAGTTGGTTGAGCGACTGCCTTCGGCTCAGGTCATGATCCTGGAGTCCCGGGATCGAGTCCCGCATCGGGCTCCCTGCTCGGCGGGGAGTCTGCTTCTCCCTCTGACCCTCCCCCCTCTCATGCTCTCTCTCTCTCTCTCTCTGAAATAAATAAATAAATAAAATTAAAAAAAAAGAAAATCATTAAAAAAAAAAAAAGACTGTGAGCTGGGTTGAAAAGCCTGGTAGAAGTTTAATACAGAGGGAACAATCTGTTGTTTTGCTTTTTGGCTAGAAGGCAAAGGAGAGAATGCAGTCGGTACTGGCCAAAGGGCGCCCTTAAGTGACTCAGGCCTGTATCTCGGGGTTATTTGCACCCCAAGGAGTTATAAAACCAGACTCAAAGAGCGCCCTTGGTGTTGCTTATAATTGCATGAATTGTGATAAGGAAGAGTCACTTTGGAATTATGATCAGCCAACCAGGGTGATAACATCTCTGGTCATAAATAGCGGAGGAGAGGCAGGAAGTTCTGCATTTCCAAGGAGAACAGTCAGTGTCATCCCAACATAAGATGAATGTGAGCATGACTGTCCGGAATATAAGAAGGGGCCTGCTCTCATCCCAGCCCCTCTGTAAGTCAGTGTGATCTGCCGTGGGATCTCTCCTGTCCTGACTGATGTGCTCTACGTGTGTTCCCAGACACACGGCAGAGAGATGGTGGGGGGTTGCAAGGTAAAGCTGAATTCTTGTGCCCAGCAGAGAGGCCCCTGGAGCGCAGCCTGGGCAGCTTCTGGCAAGGTGGGACCATCAGCCATGTTACACCACCCAGTCTCTTTCCAGAACATTCTCTTGCATCCTTCAGTTCATAAGTCAAACCTCTCTTTCTGGGAAAAGGCGAGGTGGTTGTTTTTCATTTTCAGAAATCCTGAAGAGGCAAAACCAACATATAAGGACCAGAGGGGAAAAGGACCAGATGATCCACCAGCTCTCTCTTACAACAGCACTCAGAGTGGGCCAGTCCTGCAGGAGGCTTGGGGGCCTTCCAGCCTTGGACTGACTGACATTCTTCCCTCCATACTGAATGCACACGGCGGCGGGGGCTCCTCCTTCTAGACAACGGTTTAAACTGCTTTCAGCTGAAGGAGCTGTGAGACGTGGGACAAGGTTAAGCCCTCTGCCAGGCACACGTTCCCCGGGGACTGGGGGTCGGGACCCGGGGTTCTGGTCCCAGCACAGCCGCCAGCAAGGTGAGGGGAGGAGCCATGCCTGAGCTCTGGGTCTGTAAGAATGAAAGGCATGAACACACCTCCAACCCTCGCCAGTGCTTTCACTTTCAAAGGGCTCCGAAGACTGTTATCATCTTGTTTGAACCTCAGAACAGACCCATGGGGCAGTCAGGGCATGTTTTCCGTGTGTTCTTGGTAAGGCGTGAAATGCACACCTCCCCCCCCCCCCCCCCCGCCAGGAGGGCTGACGCATGTCTGTTTCAAGCAAATTAAGCACCTCCTCTCAACTGACTGGCTTGTCTGAAACAGGTTCAAATGCCAAAGCAAATAGAAAAGAGGAGAAGCCTTGTAGGAAAAAGAAAAGCGGACACGAATTTCAACTCACTAGGATGTATTTTTAAAGGCATCTATTTTTAATTATGTAACAACGAAAAAAGAGAAACACTGCTTCTTTGGATGACCAGCCTGAAGTTCCGAGGCGAGCTGATCTGCCCAAAGTAATTCTAGTAATAAGAGGGAGGGTAGTAATAGCAGCCACATGCTGTATCTCTTGATACTTGTATCAGGAGCAGCAAGAAGAGGCTTTCTCATTGAATCCTGCGATGTGACTTGCACACCCTTTATAGAGATGAGGAAACAGACCCAGAGAATCCTAAGTCCTGCAACCGGAAATGGGTCACCTGCTCCCCTGACTCCGTGGCCCATGTCTCTTAACTGCTCCACTAGAGGTCCCCTGGCTGCACCGGATGGTTTCCCAGTTAGTGTCAGAGCTGGGATGACACTCAGACCAGGGGTCTTTCCATCATACCCACTGTCCTCTCAAATGGTAGCCAGTGGCTTTCCCGGCACCGTCGGGGGTGTACCCGGCAACATCCAGACCGGGAAACTCTTCAGGTCTGCTGCCACAGAGAAATGGGAGGGAAAGGAAGGATCTGGAAGGAAATTCAGAATTTTTAGAGACTGAAAAGACACATCCAATTAAAAATGCGCAAGACTAAACTCTAGTGATGCACACCTGGGTAAGAACCTACAGAAAGCTCAAGTCTGTGTTTCCTCTACAAGTCAGGAGGTGGAGCTCCCGTTGGGGAAGGGTTGTGGCTGTGTTGGGACACACAGAAGGGACTTGGGGAGTGGCTGGAAAAGCTGTGTTGACCTGGGTAGTGGTTACAATGGTGTTCACCTTAAACTGATCTATTAAGCCGTATGTTTGGTTTGTGTGGTTTGTTTTATTTTAAAATTCATTTTATTGTTGTGTGTACTTGTGTTTTGTTTGACAACAGAATGAGTTTTTTATGTTTATTATTTTTTTAAGATTTTATTTATTTATTTGACAGAGAGAGACACAGCGAGAGAGGGAACACAAGCAGGGGGAGTGGGAGAGGGAGAAGCAGGCTCCCCGCTGAGCAGAGAGCCCCATTCAGGGCTCCATCCCAGGACCCCGGGATCATGACCTGAGCCGAAGGCAGACGCTTAACCGACTGAGCCACCCAGGCGCCCCAAGCCTCCCGTTTTTACCACAGAGGGATCACCTTCCCATCTCTATCTGTTCTTTTCCTCTCTTTGTTTTAGCTTTAGTCTTCACACTAATTTTTGCTCTTTTCTGTATTTGGGGGGAAAAAATGGAAGGGAAAAAAAGGAGCGAGAGAAGCAGAAAATAGACAGACCTCCCACTACCTCGGTCCCAGCTGCGGTCCGCTTGGCCCCACGTGCCCTCCACTGCCCCAGGGCAGGGAAGTCCCCCCTCCGTGCCCCCATCCCTCAACAGGCCCTGGGGGGGGCAGGGGGTGGTGTCCTGCCGCCTTTGTGGGGAGCGGGTCCTGTGTACCTCATGGAGCGTTTATAGCGTCTCTTCTCTCCAACAAGGCGAGAAGAACCTACTGCAAAGGAGCTCAAGCGTCCCCCGAGAGGCCTGGGCAGGAAAGATAAAGTGGAAAAACCCACAGTCAAAAAGGAAAGAACAGCAGAGGTGTGGCCTTGGGGAAAGACAAGTGTCTGCTCTTCCCAAACATGCCTGCCAGACGCTAGTGACACACACAGGAGTTCTCTCTGCATTTGGTGTCCAGGGGGCCATCGTCCTTTCTTTCTCTTTCTTTCTTTCTTTCTTTTTTTTGTGCAGAACCAGTTTTGCTGACTAACCAACTCTGAGGTCCTTGCTTTTTCCCTGCGTCTGTTACTTCCCCTGCCCTCTTGTGGGCAGTTTTATCCTCTCGGGTTTTCTCTCCCGCCGCCCCGTCCTCCTTGGCCCGGGAAGATCCCAGGGAGCGCCGTCAGACTGAGTGTGTGCCGAGCGAGGGGCTGGGAACCAAGTCCGTTAGCCTCCTGCCATCTTAGCCGTTCCCTTCCTGCGCTCCGTCACTTTGACAATCCCAGTCAGAGCACAAGGCTTAAGAAGTCTTTCCACTGTAGCGAGGCTCAGGGAGGACCGAGGTAAGAGGAGCTAAAGGCAGGGCTTGGGGGATTGCAGACAAGGTGTGGACAAGGTCAAAATGATACCCAGACCTGGATCAACTCAGGGCTTCAGCAGGCAGCAGAACTTCCTGGATCCGTGATAACGCCCGCACCATTGCTTTGTCACCCCTACCTGCGCAGTGGACATGCGGATAGTCCCCACTGCGGGTCCGTACCCACCTGCTGCGTGCCTGTTCTGACCCTGGCACCCTGTGTGGGTGGCCCCGAGGACTGGGACAATAACACCTTTCCTTCAGCTCGCGGGTGGTGGAATATGACAAGTAGGCGGATGATAATCACATCCTGGCTCATACGGGTAATTTAGCCTCAACGTGAACACGGCGTGCCAGAAAAAGTCCAAAAAAAAGTAAATTTGAGGAGTGCATTCGTGTCCTAGGGCTGCTGAAACAGATTACCACAAACTGGGTGGCTCCAAACAATAGAAAAGCATTGTCTCATAGTTCCGGAGGCCAGAAGTCTGGAATCAAGGTGTTGACCGGGCAGTGCTCCCTCCTAAGGCTTTAATGGGGGAGGATCTTTCTTTGTCTCCTCCAGATTCTGGGGGCTTCAGGTGTTCCTTGGATTGTGGCAACATCACTCCAATCTCTGCCCCTGTCTTCACATGGCCAGCTCCGCTATGTCCGCGTCTTCCAGGGACACTTGTCATTGGCTATAGGGCCCACCTGGGTAATCCCGGATGATCTTACCACAAGACCCTTAACTTAATTATATCTGCAAAGACCGTTTTTTCCAAGTGCATGGACAGATCTCTTTGGGCTCCACCACTCAAGCCACTGCCAGTGATAGTCCCAGTGTTTGGGAACCGCACTTGAATACTTCACTTAGTCTTACCTGTGGTGCACCTACTATGTGCCAGACACCGTTCGAGATGCTGGGGGACACAGGAGTGCAGGTTCTTGCTCCTCACGGAACTTCCATCCTAGGGGGAGGAGATGGGCCATATGTTATTAGACAAATAAACAAGAAATATTAGGGAATGGTGAGGGCCGTAGGGAAAATGCAACGAGGCCATGTGATGGAGCTGACTCAGAGGGGGAGGTCTCACTGCAGAGGTCATGTGAAGCTGGTGTCTGAGTGCCAGGAAGGAGCCAGGGTGCAAAGACTTGGCAGAGAAACAGCAAAAGCAGGGGCCCTGAGGTGGGAGTGAGCTGAGCACCTTCGAGGAGCAGAAAGATGGCCAGTGTGGCTGGAGCATGGTGACCAGGAAAGCAAGTGGCAGGAGATGGGGCTGGAGAGGGAGACTGAGTTAGATCACTGGGGGCCCGGAGGCCAGGTAGGAAGCTTGGCTTTTGTTCCCCGAGCCAGGGGAATCCATTAAGTTCCAAGCAGGGGAACACTCTGAGCTAACCTAGGATCTGGCTGCTCAGGGGGCAGTGGGCTGAGGAAGGGGATGGGTCTACGGAAGAGACAAGTTACAAGTTAGGAGGTTCCTGCTGTGGCAGTCCAAGCAGGGAGACAGGAGTTTGGAGCCGGACCTGGCTGTGGAAGTGGAGGGGCAGATTCCAGAAGCCTCCTGGAGGTACAGGTGAGCAGACTTCCCACAGATTGGTCCTATGGGATGAGGAAAGGAGGGAGAGAATCGAGAATGCATCTTAGGTTTTGGAAGTAAGCAATTGAGTTTCCTTTTTTTCTTTCTTTATTTTTTTTTTAAGACTTTTTTTTTTAAAGATTTTATTTTTTATTTATTTGAGAGAGAGAGAGAATGAGAGACAGAGAGAGCATGAGAGAGGGGACGGTCAGAGGAAGAAGCAGACTCCCCGCCGAGCAGGGAGCCCGATGCGGGACTCGATCCCAGGACTCCGGGATCATGACCTGAGCCGAAGGCAGATGCTCAACCGACTGAGCCACCCAGGCGCCCCTCCTTTTTTTCTTTAAAGATTTTATTTATTTATTTGACACAGAGAGAGACACAGCGAGAGAGGGAACACAAGCAGGGGGAGTGGGAGAGGGAGAAGCAGGCTTCCCGCCGAGCAAGGAGCCCGATGCGGGGCTCGATCCCAGGACCCCGGGATCATGACCTGAGCCGAAGGCAGACACTTAATGACTGAGCCACCCAGGCGCCCCTCCTTTTTTTTTTTCAATTGTAGTGAAATATGCATAACATAAAAGTTACCACTTAATCCATTTTTAAGGGTACAATCAGTGGCATTAAGAACCACCACGATGTTGTGCAACCATCACCGCTACCCACTTCCAGAATTTTCTTGGGTTTATTTTTGTGGACCGAACAATCTGGGTACTCATCGGGTTCTGTGGAAAGCAGAGAGCCGGGGAGCTTCTTGGCAGTTGCTGCTACTGAGCACAAAGACCCGTCTCTGATGTTTCCTCCGATTATTTCCAGTGGGCTCCTGGGCACTGGGAACATGATGTCATGTTTCATTTTTTTCTTATTTTGCGCATGGTGCTGAGTAATAAGTTCCTCTTAACCTTGATGAGGACCAAGCCTTGGGACTCTTTCCTGCCTCCCAGGCACACACGCAGGAGGGTTCTGAGCAGAGCACGGGTTAAAGTCCTTTTGACATTAACCTGAAGTTTTGCTCTCTCTTGTCCACAGTGGGGAATCGGTTACAGAAAGGTGGGCCGAAGGACAAAGAGGGCAGATGTCTCCAACTGAAACCCTAGAGGAGGGAAAACAGGGACTGCAGAGCCCTACAGACGGGGAGGGAGGAGTGGGGAGCCGAGGGCCTGGTTTGCAAAGACAGCTTGACCTCTAACAGCTTTAGAGAAGTCTCTAACTGTTAAAACAGCAAAGGCACCTATGGAGAACTCTCACTTGGGAATGTGGACTAAGATTGTACCCTTCCCTCCCACTCCTATCTTCAGGACGGAGCTCCACGGAGTTATGTGTGTGAAGCAGTAACAATCTCCTCTAGAGTTTAATTCAGGATTAAGACAGCGCAGGTCTCTTATTTTCTAGAGGGTGGCATTTTTATAACCCTCTGGAAAGACGCTTAGTGGGGTGTCCTACAGATATTCCTGGAGAGAAGCAATCATATAGTTAAGTTGGCAAACTAGTTAAGAGACTGGCATGGGGAAAACCAACTAATCTTACCATCCTAAGGAACTTACATGATTTATCCTCTGTATCAGGGTTCTTTGGCTGCCGTAACAAATTACCACATTCTTGGTGGCTTGAAACAGTAAAAAGTCATTCCCTTACGGGTCTGGAGGTCAGAAGTGTCACTGGGCTACATGTGGGTGTCACCAAGGCTGTGTTCCTTTCTGGACGCTCCAGGGGAGAATCTATTTTCTTGCCTTTTCCAGTTTCCAGAAGCTGCCCACATTTCTCGGGTCAGGGTGTTCAATGCCAACAATGGCGGGTTGAGTCCTGGCCCTCCAATCTCCTCTTCAAAATTTGATAACCCCCACGATTACCGTGGGACCGCTGGATAATTCAGGACAATCTTCCTGTTTTAAGATCAGCTGACGGACAACCTCAATTCCATCTGCAGCCTTAATTCTCCTTTGCCATGTCAGGCAACATATACACAGGTTCCACGGATTGGGGCATCAACATCTTTAGGGCTCGGGGAATAATTCTGCTGTAATTCCTATCAGAAGAGCAGAAACAGGAAGAGTATTTTCAAGTCAGTAAATGAATTCAGTAAAGTCACAGGATACAAAATTAATATAAAAAAATCTATACACTAATAATGAGGTAGCAGAAAAAGAAATTAAGAAAACAATCCCATTTACAGTTGCACCAAAAATGATAAGATACCTAGGAATAAACTTAACCAAGGAGGTAAAAGATCTGTTCTCTGAAAACTATAAAACATTGATGAAAGAAATTGAAGACGACACAAACAAATGGAAAGATATTTTCAGCCCCATGCTCATGGGTTGGAAGAACCAATATTGTTAAAATATTTATATTACCCCAAACAATCTGCACATTTAATGCAGTCCCTAGCAAAATACCACTAACATTTTCCACAGAACTAGAACAAATAATCCTAAAATTTGTATGAAACCACAAAAGACCCTTAACGCCAAAACAATGTTGAGAAAGAACAAAGCTGGAGGTATCACCATCCCAGATTTCAAGATATACTACAAAACTGTATCATCAAGATGGCATGCTACTGGCACAAAAATAAGACACATAGATCAATGGAACAGAATAGAGAACCCAGGGATAAACCCACACATCTATGGTCAAATAATCTACGACTAAAGAGGCAAGAATATACAATGGGGGAAAAGACAGTCTCTTCAACAAATGGTGTTGGGAAAACTGGACAGCTGCTTGCAAAAGAATGAAATTGGATCATCTTTTAATAGCACACACAAAAATAAACTCAAAATGGATTAAAGACCTAAATTTGAGACCTGAAACCATAAAATTCCTAGAAAACATAGGTAGCAATTTCTTTGACATCAGCCGTAGAAATGTTCTTCTGGATGTATCTCCTCAGGCAAGGGAAACAGAAGCAAAATTAAACTATTGCAACTACACCAAAATAAAAAGCTTCTGCACAGCAAAGGAAACCAACAAAATAAAAAGACAACCTTTGGGGCGCCTGGGTGGCTCAATTGGTTAAGCGACTGCCTTCGGCTCAGGTCATGATCCTGGAGTCCTGGGATCAAGTCCTGCATCGGGCTCCCTGCTCAGTGGGGAGTCAGCTTCTCCCTCTTACCCTCTTCCCTCTCGTGCTCTCTATCTCTCATTCTCTCTCTCTCAAATAAATAAATAAAATCTTTAAAAAAAAAAAGACAACCTTTGGAATGGGAGAAGATATTTGCAAATCATATATCTGATAAGGGGATAATACCGAAAATATATAAGGAATTTATACAACTCAACATCAAAAAAACCCCAAAATAACCCAATTAAAAAATGGGCAGAGGACCTGAATAGACATTTTTCTTTCTTCTTTTTTTAAAAATTGGAATGCTTCAGGGCTTCTGGGTGGTTCAGTCGGTGAAGCCTCCAACTCTTGATTTTGACTCAGGTCATGATCTCAGGGTTGTGAGATCAAGCCCCACGTCTGACTCCACACTGGGTGTGGAGCCTGCTTAAGATTCTCTCTCTTGGGCGCCTGGGTGGCTCAGTTGGTTAAGCGATTGCCTTCGGCTCAGGTCATGATCCTGGAGTCCCGGGATCGAGTCCCACATCGGGCTCCCTGCTCAGCGGGGAGTCTGCTTCTCCCTCCGACCCTCTTCCCTCTTGTGCTCTCTATTTCTCATTCTCTCTCTCAAAAAAAAAAAAAAAAGATTCTCTCTCTCCCTCTGCCCCTCCCCCGCCCCCACTCTCTCTTTCTTTTTTTTTTTTTAAAGATTTTTTATTTATTCATTTGTCAGAGAGAGAGAGAGAGAGAGCACAAGCAGAGGGAGAAGCAGGCTCCCTGCTGAGCAAGGAGCCCGATGTGGGACTCGATCCCGGGACCCCAGGATCATGACCTGAGCCGAAGGCAGACGCTTAACCGACTGAGTCACCCAGGCGTCCCCCCACTCTCTCTTTCTCTCAAATAAATAAATAAATAAGGAACGTTTCACAAATTTCCATGTCATCCTTGCACAAGGGCCATGCTGATCTTCTTTGTACTGAACAGACGTTTTCCCAAAGAAGACATCCAGGTGGTCAACAGACACATGGAAAGATGCTCAATATCATTCATCTTCAGGGAAATGCAAATCAAAACCACAGTGAGATATCACCTCACACCTGTCAGGATGGCTAAAATCAAAAACACAAGAAACAACAAGTGTTGGCGAGGTTGTGGAGAAAGGGGAATGAACCCTTGTACACTGTTGGGGGGAATGCAAGAGGATTAGTCCCCAAAAGAAATATCTAATTTTTAGCTATTTCCCCTGTGGAAAACAGTACGGAGGTTCCTCAAAAAGTCAAAAATAGAACTACCCTACGATCCAATAATCACTACTGGGTATTTACCCAAAGAAAACAAACACATTAATTTGAAAAGATGTATGCACCCCTCTGTTTATTGCAGCATTATTTACAATAGCGAAAAATAAAATAAAAGCAAAAATAAGAAGAGTGTTTTTCTTTTTTTTTTAAAGATTTTATTTATGTATTTGTCAGAGAGAAAGGGATTTATTTATTTGAGAGAGCGAGAATGAGAGAGAGAGAGTGTACATGAGAGGGGGGAGGGTCAGAGGGAGAAGCAGACTCCCCGCTGAGCAGGGAGCCCGATGCGGGACTCGATCCCAGGACTCAGGGATCATGACCTGAGCCGAAGGCAGTCGCTTAACCAACTGAGCCACCCAGGCGCCCAAGAAGAGTGTTTTTCGTTGCACCAAACTGGGAACTTCTGGGGGTTTTACCATAAACCCGGCGCTAAGCATGTCTACAAAATTACTTACTGACACTCAGGTTTTGTCAGTTGTACCGCTCCTTTGTCCCCTAAGCAGAAGAAAAAAATAGTAAAATAAAAAGAACAGCTGTTGAAAGTGTCACTGAAAACCACCCCCAAACCAAAAAAGCCTAATGCTTGCTGCCTTATACGCTGTTTTCTATCCACTCCCCACCCTTCATCATCTCTCTACCCAAATAGGTAGGTAATATCATCTATTCTACAGATGAAGGAAACTCACTCAGCCCTTCAAGTGGAAGCAGAATTTATACCATGTTCACGATGGTCACCAATTACAGAAATCAGGTTTGGTCTGTGTTTCAAAACAATTATAACAGCGAGTGTGGCCCGTCCAGAGCCTTACAACTCCTGCCCCCACAGCAGGTGAGAGCAGGCCCGAGGGCCCTCATTCATTTGTTGCGCAAGTCTGTCCTGAGCACCCTCCGTGTGCATATTCCTGGTAAAGACTTATGCAAAAGAGAAGGTAGCTTCTGCTTTGAAAAGCAAACAAAGATGCAGGCTGACCTCACGTATGGGGTATCATCTGTCTCCCACAATAAGTAGAAAGGAAAAAACCACAAAGAAACTGGCAGGAAGAAGGGAGGACCTCAGTGCCCAGAGGGGGTTTTCACCAGCCCTCTCAGGAGACCCTCCTCTTAGAGAAGTCTTTCCCACGTTTGCAAACCACTGACTCCCACTTTCATCAGGCATCAACCCATCTACCCCTAATTCGCTTTATAGTATTTGGGCGACAACTTTGATCGTCCCTTTTTTTTCTTTCAAATTGTTTTTGGGATATGTGACAGCTGAAAAAAAGCACGTTTATCAAGCAGCCTCGTTTCGTGCTATTGAGGATCCGTGGGTGTCAGAAAGAGCAATAGGTCAGCCAGGGTAGTTTTCCATCACCCCAGGCAGGGGGGAACTGCTACACCCAGGACTCGGACTCAGTTCTTAAAGCTCTAAGCATTCAGATGGAAAATAGGCTGCATTTCAGGGGCTCCCCAAACCATTACTATATCAAGCCAAGGGCAGTAAAGACATGTGCAACGTCATCACAAGTCACTCCAGCGGGGCAAGAACCCACTAGTGAGTGGTTGGATTACTTACTAAACAGTGTGGAGCAGGTGGAACCCGCTCCAGTCAGTTCCCCAGGGAGAACGATGGCTCGGCTTGCCTGTGCTGTCCTCTGGCGCCCCCAAATGGGTATTTAGGGTTAATTGCATAGAGGAAGTTAAAACCACATTTACTACTTTGGACGGACTAAAGACCTTCTGCCACCGTTTCTCTGCAAGTTGATCTGCTTTCTCTTTAAAGTGACAGCTCACAAAACCAGGATACTTAGAGCCAAGTTTCATAGAGGGGAGTCTACTGTGGCTCTAGAGGATTAGTCCCCAAAAGAAATATCTAATTTTTAGCTATTTCGATAATTTTTATAATATTTCAAAGCATACCAAAAAAGTATAGATAAGGATTACAACACTCACGTATTTTTTTTTATTTATTTATTTGAGAGAGAGAGAGAATGAGAGATAGAAAGCACGAGAGGGAAGAGGGTCAGAGGGAGAAGCAGACTCCCTGCTGAGCAGGGAGCCCGATGCGGGACTCGATCCCGGGACTCCAGGATCATGACCTGAGCTGAAGGCAGTCGCTTAACCAACTGAGCCACCCAGGCGCCCTCACGTATTTTTTTTTAAAGATTTTATTTATTTATTTGACAGAGAGAGACACAGCGAGAGAGGGAACACAAGCAGGGGGAGCAGGAGAGGGAAGAGCAGGCTTCCCGCAGAGCGGGGAGCCCAACATGGGGCTCGATCCCAGGACTCTGGGATCACGACCTCAGCCGAAGGCAGACGCTTAACGACTGAGCCACCCAGGCGCGCCCACAACGCTCATGTATTGATGACTCTGCTGAACACCCAAAATATGACAACTTTATTCGTAGCCCCAATTCAATTTCCCTTTCTTCTTGGAGGTAAAATAAAACTCAGGATAGTAATTTGCAGATCCATGTGCGTATTCAAACTTGTACAACTTGTATAGGTATCCAGAAACACAAATAGTATTGATTTGTGTTTTGACTTTTTCAAAAAATTGGGGTCATATCATATCATTCTGAAGATCTTGCTGTTATTGATCAATGTGTTTAAAGAATTATTCACGTCAATACATACAAATGTCTCAGCATATGTCTGTGTGTATATATGTTAATACATAGTTGATCCATTTTTTACTACTGAAAAATTCCTTGTGTAAGGCTGCTCATTTTATTTATCTATCATCCTTATAATAAAGTCCTGTTAATAGTTCATCTTTTACTGATTAACACATTTGAATTCTTTTTACATTCTGAACACTAATCCTTTGTTTGGTAATATGATTAGCAAATTACTTCTTTCAGTCTGTGGCTTATCTTTTCTCTTCATGAATGGTGTCTTTCCAAATACAAGATTTTTACATTTCAAAGCCAGGTGTATCAATCTGTTTGTTTATGGTTTATCCAGTTTGACTCTTTTGAAATCCTTCTCTCTCCTGAGGTTAGAAGGTAGTTTTCTATATTTTTAAATTATTTTATTTTATTTATTTTTTATTTTTTAAGATTTTTCAATTTATTTGATAGACAGAGACACAGTGAGAGAGGGAACACAAGCAGGGGTGAGTGGGAGAGGGAGAAACAGGCCTCCCACTGAGCAGGCAGCCAGATGCGTGGCTCCATCCCAGGACCCTGGGATCATGACCTGAGCCGAAGGCAGACGCTCAATGACTGAGCTACCCAGGCGCCCCGATTTTTAAATAATTTTTTAAAGACTTGCTTTTTACATTTAGATGCTTCATTCCCCTTGGTTTTATTTATGTAATTGGTACAAGGTGGATGTCTCTGTCCGTACGTGTGAATTTTTGGCAGGGTGCACAGTAGAGTAGCCTTGGGGCTTTTAAAAAACCAATTTCTGGGGCTCATCCCAAAATTGATGAAGTCTTAATCTCTGGGAGTAAAACCACCAAGTCCCCCAGGTGGTTCTAATGCTCAGTCGGGGCTGAGAACTTCTGCCCTAAGGTCAGCCGAGAGTGGAACTGCTGGGGTGTATATTATATGATTAGTTATACTCCATATTGCCAATGCTCTGTAAAGTGACTGTAACTATTTAGGGTCCTTCCAATAGGAGAGTTCCAGGCATTTCATATCTTTGAAAATACCTGTGCATTATTATCCCATTAAGTGATAGTGGTAAGACAATTTAGGTGACTGGACTTTCCTAAATTCACAAAGACTGCTCCTGTGTTTTCCACTTTCTCTGCCGTTCTGCCCTTCCATTTACACATATCACTCCTGTTGAACATGCTTCACTCACTAGCATCACTGGACTGGGACCCCGGTGATATTTTTGGTTCTGTGTGCCCCCATCTGGCTCCTATTCAGACTATAAATTCAGCCCCAGCTTGAAGAGAGAGAGTCACCATACAACTGACCTCTCCCTAAATTCTGGAGTCAGCCACTCCCCAAAGCCCAGGGTTTCAACACACACACACACACACACACACACACACACACACACACACACACAGAAATACCAAATTAGGGGAGGCTGGATATGGACCAATGAGTTAATCTTCAAATGCCAGTCAACAACCAGGAATTTGTCAAGTTTACAAAAATGTATGCATTCCTGACTACAGGCCAAGGAACGGCCAAAATGTTCTGAGGGTTTCAGAAGTAGGAGGCACGTTCTGCTCTTTGGAGATATTGAGACTCTAATGTAAAAGACACAAGGTTTGCACAACTCAGTTTTAAATTATCAGTAGAGGGGCGCCTGGGTGGCTCAGTTGATTAAGCATCCGATTCTTGATCGAAGTTCAGGGCTTGATCTCAAAGTCGAGAGTTCAAGCCCCACACTGGGCTCCATGCTGGGCATGGAGCCTACTTAAAAAAAATTATCAGTGGAGATTTTTAAGTGATATGATTTTTAGAAAGTGATTCACATGATCCAGCTGCTTGGACTAATCAATCTTGGAATTTCTTTCTTTCTTTCTTTTTTTAAAAAGATCTTATTTATTTATTTGACAGAGACACAGTGAGAGAGGGAACACAAGCAGGGGGAGTGGGAGAGGGAGAAGCAGGCTTCCCATCGAGCAGGGAGCCCGATGCAGGGCTCTATCCCAGGACCCTGGGACCATGACCTGAGCCAAAGGCAGATGCTTAATGACTGAGCCACCCAGGCGCCCCTCGATCTTGGAATTTCTTTTCCACTCTGCATCTTTAGAGATTTATGAGATAAGGAAGGCTTTGTGGCTGAAAACAAAACAAAACCTTCTCCCTGGTGATGGTACGTCATAAAGGGCTTCAAGGCTTCTGCCTACTCTCTCATGAACTGCTTGCCCTGTGGGAAGCCAGCTGCCATGTTGTAAGGATACTCAAGCAGCCCTGTGGGAAGGGCCCTGTGGTGAACAGTGAGACTTCCCGCCAACAGTCAGCACTAACTTGCCAACCTTGTGCACAGGCCACCCGGGGAGCAGATCCCTAACCCTAGCCAGACTTCAGGTGGACTGCACCCATGGCTGACATCTGACCACAGCCCCATGAGAGACTTGGGGCCAGATCTACCCAGCTAAGCTGCTCACCAATTCCTGATGTACAGAAATTACATAAGATTATAAATTTTTTAAAAAGATTTTGTTTGTTTATTTGAGAGAGAAAGAGAGAGTGAGAGCGCAGGGGGAGGAGCAGAGGGAGAGGGACAAGCAGACTCTAGACTGAGCGTGGAGCCCAATGTGGGGCTCAATCCCACGACCCATGAGATCATGACCTGAGCTAAAATCACGAGTTGGACGCTTAACCAGCTGAGCCACCCAGGCACCCTGTTTGTTATTTTTTTAAGTCACTAAGCTCTGGTGTAATTTGTTGCGTGGTGAGAGACAGCTAATACAATGGCTTTCATATAGATGCATTACTAACCTAATAAGAAGAAAGCAATTCTAATTACTTAAAAGCGTTTAAATATTTTTATTATTCCTACAAACACTGAAATGGACAGAGAGTAAAATGAAAGTCTTAGAGAAAATGAATTATTTCTTTAAGTATTATGGGGATTAAGTTACAGAGATAAAAAGATGTCCCAGATTTCAACACATTATGTCCAGTACTTTTGCTATTGGATAGGTTACAACTATTTCAAAAACAGTCTGGCAAGTCACGTATGGCTTTATAGTGTTAGGGTTGAGGTGCAAACAGGGCATATGTGTGAGTTAGAAAGAAGCCTTGCAACATTTTAAAGCACTGAAAATACACCCACTAGTGTATTCTATGCACTCCCCTCATTTCCAGTCCGTGTTTCCACTTTATTTTTTTTTTAAGATTTTATTTATTTATTTGACAGAGAGAGAGAGAGCACAAGCAGGGGAAAAGGCAGGCAGAGGGAGAGGGAGAAGCAGGCTCCCCACTGAGCAGGGAGCAGGATGCAGGGCTCGATCCCAGGAGCCTGGGATCGTGACCTGAGTCGAAGGCAGATGTTTAACCAAATGAGCCACCCAGGCGTCCCTGTTTTCCATTTAATAAACGGTCAAGATTGATTCCTGGAGAAAGGGGGTCAACATATGGGCCAATTCCCAAACCCCTCCAAAGATGGTTTCCTATGGCTGCTGTAACAAATTACTGAAAACTTCGTGGCTTAGAGCAACATAAATTTATGATCTTGTGGTTGTGGAAGTCAGAAGTCCAAAATCGGTCTTATTGAGCTAAAAAACCAAGGTGTCATCAGGCCTGCAACCATTCTGAAGACTCGAGGGGAGACCGTTTCCTTGCAACCTCTAGAGGCTGCCTGCCTGCCTTGGCTCGTGGCCCCTCCTTCTGTCTTCAAAGCCAGTGGAGCCCCACCGTCAGATTTCTGTCTCTGCTGTTTCCAGGGTCACATCTCCTTCTCAGACTCTCTTGTCTCTCTCTTTCCCTTATAAAGACCCTGTGATCACATCGGCCCACCCAGAGAATCCAAGAAAATCTCCCCATCTCGGAATCCTGAACCCATCCTATCTGCAAACTCCCTTTTGCTATGTCAGGTCACTAGAAACATGGACATCCATCTCTAGGGACCCTTATTATGCTAACCCCAGGTGGCCTCGGAACCACGATGAGAAACAGAATTGAAATGCACTGTGGTAAGTGGGTTGCAGAGCTCCAGGCCCAGAGGGTCCATAGAAGCCCCCATTTTCATTCCTGGGTGGTCACAGGGACTAAAGGTCTCAAATTAGACAAAGCTGGAACCCTGCTTGAAGTTGTGGGCTGGGCCAGGCCAGGCCAGGAGCTGAACTTCATTGCTGCTGAGCACTGTCTGGGCTAGGGTGTATAACAAGCTGCAAGTCCAGAGTAGTGAGAGGACCAGGGTTCATTCTGCTGGGTCAGCGCCTGGATCTGTATCATCCTTAGTCACTCAGGAGAGGCAGCAGTGCCCAACTGTCATAATGACAGCCTGTTCTGGACTGGAGCCCTGGAGGTTGGGAGTAAGGCAAATGCAAAACCATAAGATTGGGAGAGGTGAGCACAGAGCAAGAGAGAGACGAGAAGAAACAAACATACAATAAACTCTGAACTAAGTCCCTAAACATAAACATAATAAAACCTTGACAAAATGCAATACTAAGACCATCAACAAAATCAGTAATTAGAATATGAGTTTATTTCCGGTGAAATTAATCTAACAAAGTAATCAGAAAAAGAGTTTACAGTAAGTATATTTAATTTGTCCAAAGAGATAGATGAAGTGGTTCCAGGTGGTTCCGGGTGGTGGTAGGTTGCTAAGGTGCTGCTTGTGTTTGGGAGAGGACCAACACTACAATTTGTACTTTGTTAGAGGAGTGTGTCCTTACCGTGGAGGCCTTTTGTGAGGAAGATCTCACAACTGGGATTTTAAGGCCCACGCTTGAGAAGGTGGTTCCTTTGCTAAGTGTATAAAAATGTCATGGGAGGCCATAAAGACCCAGAGGTGTCAAGTTCAGACAGGGAAACAGTTTTGAGACCAGAAGATGGACATTCCCCACCACATAGTTTATCCACAGCTTACTGGCTTTTCAGTAATAAAGAGTCTTTTAGATCAACAACTCTTATGTCATTTAGGTCACTCCAAAGACTTTTAAAATGCTCTAATCCACTGCACCCCCAAGGAATGTTCAGCTAAGCGAGCATATAGTTTGTAGAGAGGGAGAGAGAAATGGCCTCACTTGGAGACATAAAATACTTTTGCATGAGTAACCCCCTTTTTGGTCAGTGGGGTTTCTAATAAGCTTCTACTATGTACAAATGTTAGGCCATTTTACATGAGATTTAAGAGTAGAGTGCTTTTATTCATAGCCTCTAGGGTTAAACTGAAGGTTGGTGGTGACGTATTGTGGTGGCTCTGAAATCAGAAGGTTGTCAGTTCACGTCCATGCTGCTCCCCGGGTGCCTTTTCTGGGTCCAGAGCAAGCTGGCTTTTGTCTTCGGGACTCAATGCCCATGTTTGTAAAATGGGGAGAATAGTAACTACCAGATAGAGTGCTTATAACACCCTATTAGAACATCAACATTCAATGAGTAATGCCTTAACATATCCAATGGGTGTTAGTGACATAAACCAAACATAAATGATCTGCAAAAGAATTTATGATGCCAATAAATGAAAAGGTGCAAAGAAAGGGGACGATGTGGCAAAACAGTAAAACCAGTCAGACAGCCTTCAATGTCAAATACTGATATGTGATGCTGAACTAAGTTACAACTACCCTAAGAACAAAGAGGGGGAAGTTCTAGTCTTCCGTTTTTAGATGACATTTCATCTACTTATAATTATATGTGTAATAGAACATTTGATCATCACAATGGAGTGTTTTAGCTCTCTCCCATTCTCTGCAGAATGCTCCCCCTTTGAACATTTACTGCTAATCTCTAAATGGCCATCGAGGGGAAACAGCATTCTAACTGGTTCTGCCCGAAGGACTTAACCAGGATGTCACCAAAATAGAAGGTAGAATCAAAGACTGGGGAAAAGAGTTTAATTTCACTGTAAACAAAAGAAATAGATATAAAGATGAGCTGCTATTTGTATCTATTCACTTAATAAGGACTCTGAAACATAACGATGGCTAACATAGGCAAAGGCTTGGCAAAACGGACACTTTCGTAGACTTCCAGTCAGTAACAACCAAACGAAAACCCATTGTCCTCAAACTCATCAAAGGGAATATTTAACTAAAATGTGCTGCCCGCAAGAAGGGATTTCATAGCCCATAAAAGTGAGACTCATGCATGATAAGACACACATGCATAAAAGGAGCAAAAGAACATAAGGCTGTTAGGACACCCTGATTACAGCTGGGTTTAAGAGAAATACACAGAGTAATAGGAAGAAATATAGCCACGGTGCCATCAGGTGGTGAGAGTCTGGTGATCACCCTCCAGTTCTATATTTCTCAAAGTTTCTATAATGAGGATATGCTGTTTTGACATTTTCTTTTACATTCTATTTTATTTTGAAGTTTATTTATTTACTTATTTTGAATAATCTCTATACCCCACGTGGGGCTCGAAGTCATGACCCCAAGATCAGGAGTTGTACACTCCTCTGACTGGAGCCAGCCAGCAGCCCCTGTTTTATTTTGAAAACTGGATGTTTATTATGTAAACATCTAGACGGGAAACATGAAACAGCTCTCATGGTGATGAAAGCTTAAATTGCAGGGACCGTCGAACTCTCCACAACATTCTCCTGAAGGATTCTAGAACATCCCTAAGAGCCTCAGAGCGTACCCTAGTGAAAAAGGCTTTGCCAATAATCTATACTTACCTTTGGAGAAAACTGTGGGAACCCACCAGAGCTTATTAGAATAGCAGAGACTTTAGAATCCTAAACTATTTTTCTTCATATTTCACCTTCTTCCCCTTGTTCAGCCCACCTCTAGCCAAACCAAAGGAGAGTTCGTCCACCTGATGCGTAGCAAGCCAATACAAACTGACACCAAGCTTTTGCAGTGAGAAGAAATAGGCTGTTTACTAGTGTGGCGTCACCCAGGAGCATGGGGAGCTCGTGCTCAAAAGTCCCAAATGCCCCAATGGTTTACAAGCAGGGGTTCTTAAAGGGCCAAATTTCAGGGTAAGGGTCTTGGATCATGCTGATTGGTTAGGAATTGAGTCAGCTGTGGTATTTCCTTTCTTGATCACCTGGTGCCTGGCAATTCCCTGCTGGTTTTGGTGTGATCGCAGTGAGGTGGCTTTAGGGACCTGGGAACTGCAAACCATTCTGGGTGGTTTGCCTTTGTGATGTCATGTCTAAGCGTACAAAGGCAGAAGTTCTACATCTTGTGACTATTACCAAGCTGCAAATTACTATTATTTTTTTTCTTGCAAACCCTGCACATTATGTTTGCTATCTCAGGCAGAACAGCAACCACAGACCTCTGGGGAGGCAACTTCGGGTTGTTTCCTGAGGAGATTTTGCGGGTTTCTTGAACAGTGACTAGGCTGCTTGGCTGGTCAGAGGCAGGGAAGAGCCCTATGTCTAAATTGTGGAGTCTGCAGGTGCTTGCATCCCCAGTTTCACACTTAGAAATGTTTTCTTTCAGCTTTTCTGAGGAAAGGAGATCTTTGGGCATAACTTCCAGTCCAGGAGAGAAGTCATGGCAAGAACCCCTCTACATTCCAAGCAGTTGGGGTTTCCTGTTTTCCTGCAGAAAGCCTCCAGGGTTCCTAGTTTTCTCAGGAACACACAGTGCCTGAGGAGTGCCCTGAACGCCCCTACCATCCAGGAGGAGCTCTAGATTGATTTTCTCCACTTAGAAGAAGAGGGGAAGAGTATATAGTAGGAGATAGCAAAATGCAGCATTATTGATAAAACAGAACATGGGCACAGTCTTTTTTTTTTCTTTAAGATTTTTATTTATTTATTTGAGAGAGCGCGAGAGCAGAGCATGAGAGCGGGGGGTGGGGGAGCAGAGGCAGAAGCAGACTCCCTGCTGAGCAGGGAGCCCAATTTGGGGCTTGATCCCAGGACCTGAGCCGAAGGCAGATGCTTAACTGACTGAGCCACCCAGGCACCCCATGGGCACAGTCTATGACCAGAAGGGATGATAGGAATTATACCCTGACTTGCATGTACCTAGTAAATCCCACAAGGGGATAAAGGTTTGTTGTGTTTTTTTTTAAGCATATCTTTTGTCAGATAATATAATGTAAGAGACAGAGAGTGGAGTGCACAAATTGTGAGGAACGTTGGTTTGCAAAACTGGAACATTGTTTAAAAAGAAGTTCTAGCATTATCCAAGTGGCTACTGCTAGCAATCTTATGGCACTCTTTAAAACCTTGGACTGGGATTAGACAGTCTGCCAAAAAGCCACTGAGTAAATAAAAGCAGGAATTCTGGCTTCTCCATTTATTGCTGTGAGGGTGAGAGGCCCACACAGCGGCAGTCTACACCCTTGTTCTAGGGTACAACCCAGACCTTACTGGGCCAGTGTGTTTGCGTTCACAGAAGGAAATGATTTTAGGCCTCAAGAGTGTTTTACCATATAGAAATAGAATTCACAAACCTTCTCCCAGAAAGTTCTTCCTAACTTCAGCTTTAAAAGATGTATTTTCCCCACCCTCCCTGTTTTCTCTTACCGGCTAGGAAATGTTGTCGGCCTCCCTGGCTCTTGAAGGGAGCCATTCATAGGCAGAAGGGCTCTCTTGTAGAGGAACCTGTGTAACATTGGCCAATTCCTTAAAGCCGTGGTTCCCGAGGCTGATCCGTAGGCTGGCTTCAGTGGGAGACAAGGATTTTACTGCCTTGTGCAAATGAGACAGATAGAACAATGCCAGAGTTTTTTCACACAGGAATGTATTTATCTCACTGTGATGTATTCGGAGATCGTGTACCCTCTACTTCTTTAGTTAAAATGTCTCTTATCTTATAATAATAGGATCACAGTAAGAGATAGGTTTAAAATTAAAACCTGCGTATTTATTCAGTAAAATTAACCCGATGTAGATGACCAAACATTTTTGTTAATTTTACTGCCTTGTGACATCCCAAGGTCTAGAGAACCACTGTTTTCATCAGAGCTTTAATTTGAGATAAGGGATTTAATGGGATGTAATTGAAACTCATTCTGATGAGGAAGGTTTTTTTTTTTAAAGATTTTATTTATTTATTTGAGAGAGAGAATGAGATAGAGAGCATGAGAGGGAAGAGGGTCAGAGGGAGAAGCAGACTCCCTGCTGAGCGGGGAGCCCGATGCGGGACTCGATCCCGGGACTCCAGGATCATGACCCGAGCCGAAGGCAGTCACTTAACCAACTGAGCCACCCAGGCACCCCTGAGGGGGAAGGTTTTGAAGAATACAGCTCTGCACATGCAAAAAGTCAACCTACTAGAAGCAACTGAGATGTTCTCCAGCAGGTGGACACATAAATAAATGGATACATCCCGACTATGGAACGCTAGTCAGTACTAAGAAGAAATGAGCTATCTGGGGCCTGACTCCTGATTTCTGCTCAGGTCATGTTCTCAGGGTCGTGGGACTGAGCCCTGGGTCGGGCTCCGCGCTGAGCGGGGAGTCTGCCTCTCTCCCTCTTCCTCTGCCCCTCCTTCTGCTCACATGCGCGTGCACTTTCTTTCTCTAAAATAAATAAATCTTTTTTTTTTTTTTTAAAGAAATGAGCTATCAAGGCACGAATATTGCTAGGTGAAAGAGGCCCATCCTAAAAGGTGACATATTGTATGATTTCAACTATGTGACAATCTGGAAAAAGCAAAAGCTTAGAGACGGTAGAAGGATCAGTGGTTGCCAGAGGTGGATGCAAGGAAGGATGAAAAGGCAAAGCACAGAGCATTTGGGGGAAAGTGAAACTGTTACTCTGTATGAGACTCTAATAGTAGATACATATTATTATAAATTTGTCTAAATCCATAGACTGGGGGTGCCTGAGTGGCTCACATTGGGCTCCCTGCTCAGCGGGAAGCCTGCTGCTCCCTCTCCCACTCCCCCTGCTTGTGTTCTCTCTCTCACTGTGTCTCTCTTTGTCTGTCAAATAAATAAAATTTAAAAAAAATAGTTAAAAATAAACCCATAGACTGTACAATACCAAGAGTGAACCTTCTAATGTAGGGTCAGCAGTTATAACAAATGTACCACTCTAGTGGGGGATATCGACAACAGAAGGCCACTAGGCACGCTTGGGGCCATGGCGAATATGGGAAATCTCTGTACCTTCTACTCAATTTTGCTGCGTACCTAAAAATTCCCTAAAAGAATAAAATCTATTTAAAAAAAAAAAGTCGGGGTGCCTGGGTGGCTCAGTCGTTAAACGTCTGCCTTCGGCTCAGGTCATGATCCAAGGGTCCTGGGATCGAGCCCCACATCGGGCTCCCTGCTCTGCGGGAAGCCTGCCCCTCCCTCTCCCGCTCCCCCTGCTTGTGTTCCCTCTCTCGCCGTCAAATAAATAAATAAAATCTTAAAAAAAAAGAGTCAACCTACCAAGCAAAATTTAATGCTTAGTTAGAATGTCCTTGGGGAGCAGAGATCACGGGTCAGATGGTCCACTGCTAGGCCTAGAGGGACTTCAGAGATCACCTCTCCTTATACAGCAGAGAAAGTTGACTTTGATGGTTTCTAGTTCTGGCCCTGCCACTATGTGACCCTGAACTAGCCACTCCTCTGGTCTGTTTCCTCAACCGCAAAGAGCCCTTCCCTTTCAGGCCTGAAATTTAACAAGTCTGTGATCTCTAAGTCCAACACCTTAGGAGAAAGAAATGGCTCCTTATGGTGAGGGGTCCGTTCTTCCTCCTCCTCCTTCTTTTTCTTCTTCTTCTCCTCCTTCTTTTTAAAGATTTTGTTTATTTATTTGAGAGAGAGAGAGCACAAGCAGAGGAGGCGGCATAAGGAGAGGGAGAAGTAAACTCCCCACTGAGCAGGGAGCCCGATGCAGGGCTCGATACCAGGACCCTGGGATCATGACCCGAGCAGAAATCAAGAGTCAGATGCTTAACCGACTGAGCCACGTAGGTGCCAGGTGAGAGGTCAGTTATGGGGAAATTCAGTCTGATGCAGAAAGCAAGAAAACACGCAGTTTTTCTTATTGCCTGGCATGGTCGTGACTTATAAGTTGTTATTCTAGAGTAGTTTGGTATTGAGACTGAAAACTAAGAAGAGATTCCTTTTCCTACCCCCTCTTTTTTCTTTTTTCATGACCGGACATAAGCTAAGGCGAGGCGGCTGTTCAAAAGGGCCCTGGATCCAAACGCAGACAGCTACTGCCTCCTAGTGGACATGCAGCACGGAGTTCATCTCTACATTCAGAGATTCTAACTTGATTCCCCCGGAGCTGTACCGGGGCGCCTTACAAGCTGCAGGGACCTGAAGAAGACGCCTGTTTCACTTCCTTCACTTTGCAGATGGGGATGTTGATGCTTGAAGTCACACCAGCGGGTCCCAAGGCTTTTGTCCCATTGCATCACTCTGCAGCTTCATTCCACTGCCGGGACTCCACCTACCTCTGTAGACCTCTTGCGTGCTGGCAACTGCCATTACTACTGGCAGCCAAAGAAAGATAGCAGCACCCCATGTCATCTTCCCCCCCTCCCTCGGAACTGCCCCCCTGCCTTGTGGGAGGATGTCTCAGACACAGTCGTGTGATCTAAGAAGGCAAGCACACGGGAGAACGCCATGGAACAGGAAGGCAGAGATTGGGGTATGCCAAAGACCGCCCTCCCCGCCAACCACCAGAAGCTAGGAGAGGGGCTCAGATTCTCCTTCACAGCCCTCTCAGGAGGGACTGGCCCTGCCAACCCCTTGATCTTGCACTCTGGCCCCCAGAAAGGTGAGACAATACATTTCAGTCACGGAAGCCACTCAGTTTGTGGGACTTTGTTATGGCAGCCCCAGAAAACTCTCACGGGGTTCGTAGAGCGTTCTCTGCCGAACCCCTTCCAGTTGTCAAATACACTTTGATTCTGCAGAACCAAATTAACTTGCCTTTTCTCCCAAGTAGCCAACGAACTGTGACATTTCCAAGTGTGAACAGGACCTATGTTCTTAGCATTTCAGACCTTAGCGTTTCAGAATCATTAGATGGAAGGAATGTGGTCCAACTAGTCATGGTGAGTAGGAATTCCTTATACAATATCTCCTTCAGCCAGCGACAGAAAGGAGGTAGAACGCCTGGAGCCAGACAAGATAATCTGTAAAAGAGATGAAGACTTGGAATGGAGCGAAGAATTAATACACGCGAGACCTTCAATAGTTGGAGCTACGGTGAGGTGCTCCTTACGGATCGTGAAATGAAGGAAATAGGATTGTGAACCCAACTCGAAGATACTTTTTGGAGCAGAGATATGCAAAGTCACTCAAGCAAAGCAGAAGGAAAATCTGAGCAGGAAATGCTGTCATTTCCTCTCCCAGGGCGCTCCCAGGAGAGACAGAGTGACCGTCACCAAATGTCAAATGTTTCCTGTTCCACAGGAAAGACTTTCTCTTATGTGGAGGTTGGGTACAGGGAGTATGGCGGACCTCATGCATTTCTTTTTTTTGGTTTGTTTTTGTTTTTAAAGATTTTAAGTAATCTCTACACCCAACGTGGGGCTCAAACTTACAACCCCGAGATCAAGAGTCGCACACTCCACCGACTGAGCTAGCCAGGTGCCCCATGACCTCATGCATTTCCAATCCCATCAGCAAGACTCTCCCTGTAATAAGCTGGGAGCTCGATGCCATTAGGCTGTGATTCATTCATCTCCCATGCCGATTCCATTAGCAGGACAACCTTCAGATTACCCATGGCTTCCATTGTGCTCCAGGGAAAGAACACATATGATTACATACAGGCTACTTTTGGCTGCTCAAGACAGTGGTTCCTCATTGCTAAATCCTCGATTATTTTACTCTGTGCCTTGGTTATCAGGGAGACTGCACAGATAACACAAGGATTTTAGTCTGGGGAGGCTTATTTTTCACTGCAAGTGAATAGACAGGCACTCTTTTATTAACTTTCCTTCAGCCATTATCATAGGGCGGCAACAAAAAAGAGTGAGGGCGCCTGGGTGGCTCAGTTGGTTAAGCGACTGCCTTCGGCTCAGGTCATGATCCTGGAGTCCCAGGATCGAGTCCCGCATTGGGCTCCCTGCTCGGCGGGGAGTCTGCTTCTCCCTCTGACTCTACCCCCTCTCATGTGCTCTCTCTCTCTCTCTCTCAAATAAATAAATAAAATCTTAAAAAAAAAGAGTGAGATTTTTGAGACCTCAACACGGAGGCTCCCCAAATTAAACACACAGCATGGAGGACCTCCTCTACCAGCTGTGATAAAGGAACAGGACAAACTTAGCCCTCCTGTCTTAAACAATCTTAGCAATGGACCTCCAAATATCAGGCCCTACTTTCAAGGCTTTGGACAGCAGGAAGAGCCAGAATGTAATCGCTGAGGTAAGGAAACACCTGGGGTTGATCCCCTGGACCACTTGGTCTCTCTGTCCGAGGTGGTGCAACGAGCTGAAGCCCCGCTGGGCTGAGGTTGCAGACGTTTGACTCACGGGCAGCTAAGGTGATTGGAATCTTTGGGACAGAAGGGTGCTCAGTGCAGGTATACCAGTTGGATGAATGATAAGATTGTTGTCCTGTACAATACCTTTTAAGAATCTCCTGGCGCCCTTGAGAGTGGTCTTTGTGCATCAAAAGGTAATTTGAGAGTGACTGGGCTAAGAGCAGTAAAAGAAAAGTAAAACACTTCGGACAGTCTGGAAACAGGGAGTCTTATTTGCAAAGTTTTCAATTAGCTGGCAGCCCGCAGAGAGGTCAGGACCTGGATAGGCTAACTGGAGGTACCAAAGAAAACAGTTCCAGTTGTTCTTGGATTCTCCAGAAAGTTCTTGAGCATGCAGCTGTAGATCACACTGCCAGGCTCTGGGTAATGGCTGCCAATGGTTTCCCATCGGCAACTCCACCTCAGTGAGGCCAGCTCTGCACCACTTCTCCCCTTAGAATTCCTCACAAATACTCATAAAGCGGATGGCCTTATCAACTGATCAGTTATTACACATAATTTGGGTTTATATATCTCCATGGAATTTTTGGCTTGTATCTCAAAAGGAATTCAAAGGACTGAGTGATATGCTACATGTTATATGTCATATGCTATAGCCAGATCTCCATGTCCTTTTATTTACTGATATGAATAAGTTGTCAAGAGTTTGAATGCGTGAAAAACAAAAAGGGGAAAAATAGGAATAAATTGTATATGAAGCCTGTTTCGTTACAGTAATAAATAATGATGTTAATGGATACATTAATATACCATTAATCCAAGTATAGATACATATATATTTTAATATCCAGATAATTGAGATTCATTTTAATATCCAGATAATTGAGATTCATTTTTTAAGTTTTAAGATGTATTTTGTGTTTTTGACATTTAAAAATATTATTTTTTTTAAGATTTTATTTATTTATTTGAGAGAGAATGAGAGACAGAGAGCACGAGAGGGAAGAGGGTCAGAGGGAGAAGCAGACTCCCCGCCGAGCAGGGAGCCGGATGCGGGACTCGATCCCAGGACTCCAGGATCATGACCCGAGCTGAAGGCTGTCGCTTAACCAACTGAGCCACCCAGGCGCCCTAAAAATATTATTTATCAAAATGTGTAATTATATTATTTTGATTAATTAATGTGCGAATAAAATTTGGAATGATGACTCAGTCCAAAGGAAAATTTTCAACACATAGAGCTTTATGGTCACAAGAAAAAAAGTTCAGTGTGTATATATATATTTTTTTTTTGTCTCAGAGAATTATGATAAAATAATCACAATTTTAAGCATATTACATTAAGATAAATCATGTGACGAAGTACAATGTAAATATGAATTGAAGAAGAAAAAAATAATGTAAGTTTATTTTTGTTGTTAAAGAAGAACTCGTTCGTGTAGTTTTTAAATGGACCCCATGGATATTGATGGAAGTGGGATGTCAGCAAGATGGAGGACTAGGAGAGCCCATCCCTTGTCCTCCTACAAAAACAATGTTTTAACAACTACCCACTGAGAAAAGTAGCTCTGGGGGAGCTCAAGAGTATGACGAAGAAGCTGCAGCAACCCAGCGGAGAATAAAAATTGGGAACAGCCTCACAGAAAGGTGTAGGAGGCCTTTTATCTGTGTCACCCCCTCCCCCAGGGTGGCACAGCTCAGGGCCAAGAGAAATCCCCAAAGCCACAACCTACCCTCTGGGGGGAAAGGAGAGCAAAAGGACCCTAACAGCCCTTACTACCCCTGTGGACACCCTCAGCCTTGACCACCAAGGAGCCCCACAGTCTTTGCTGAGACCGACCTCAGCTGATGGAGCCTCCCAGAACCCATGCCACTGCTTCCCTCAGGGCTGGAGCTACCACCCCCATCTAGCTGGCGCGCTCACGCCCATCTTCAGGTGAAGGGCTTTCCCCACAATGGCCAGTGCAAAAAGTCTGGAAGAGGTGACAGCTCCTTTAAGTGAGAGGAGAGTAACACAAGGCTGTGGGGAACATGAAGAATTAAGAAAATAGTACACCACCAAAGGAACACAATACATTTCCGATAACCAACCCTAAAGAAATGGAGATGTCTGAATTCCTCACAAAGAACGCAACAGCAGCAACAACCTGTAAAAAGTAAGAGACAAATTCAGTAAAGTTGCAGGATACAAAGTCAGCACACAAAATTCAGTCACATTTCCATGCGCAAACAATGAACCATCTGAAAAGGAAATTAAGAAAGCAATATAGGGGCGCCTGGATGGCGCAGTCATGTCCAACCCTTGGTTTCCACTCCTGTCATGACTTCAGGGTCCGGAGATTGAGCCCGGGGTCAGGCTCTGGGCTCAGTGAGGAGTCCGCTTGCTCTCTCTCTATCTCAAATAAATAAATAAATCTAAAAAAAAAAAGAGAAAGCAATACAATTCACAATAGCAACAGAGAGAATTAAATGCTTAGGAGTAAACTTAACCAAAGAGGTAAAAGATGGGTACACTGAAAATTATAAAACATTGATGACAGGAAATAAAAGGCAACAAATGGAAATACACTGAAAATTATAAAACATTGATGACAGGAAATAAAAGGCAACAAATGGAAGAACATATACTCATGGACTGGGAAATTTAATATTGTTAAAATGTCCGTCCTATGCAAAGTAATCTACAGGTTCAATGCAATTTCTACCAAATTTCAATGGCATTCTTTTTTTTTTTTAAGATTTTATTTATTTATTTAACAGAGAGAGACACAGCGAGAGAGGGAACACAACAGGGGGAGTGGGAGAGGGAGAAGCAGGCCTCCTGCTGAGCAGGGAGCCCGATGCGGGGCTCGATCCCAGGACCCTGGGGATCATGACCCGAGCCGAAGGCAGACGCTTAACGACTGAGCCACTCAGGCGCCCCTTCAATGGCATTCTTGACAGAAATAGGAAAAATAATTCTAAAATTCATATGGAACCACAAAAGACCAAATAGCCCAAATCAATCTTGAGCAAAAGAAAGTTGGAGGCATTGCACTTCCTGATTCCAAAATATATCACAGTAATCAGAAAGTATGGTACTGGTGTGAAAACAGACACACAGACCAATGGAACAGAATAGAGAGCCCAGAAATAAGCCCACACAAATATGGTCAACTAATGTTCGATGAAGGTGCCAGGAATGCACAATGGGAACAGGATAGTTTCCTCAATAAAAGGTGTTGGGGAAACTGGATATTCACATGCAAAAGAATGAAACTGGGCCCCTATCTTTTTTAAAAAAGATTTTATTTATTTGAGAGAGAGAGAGAGAGAGCATGTGAGCCTGAGTGTGGGGGAGGAGCAGAGGGAGAGGGAGAAGCAGGCTCCCCATCGGAGCTCAATCCCAGGGCCCCCGAGATCATGACCTGAGCTGAAATCAAGAGTCAGATGCTTAACTCACTGAGCCCCGAAACTGGGCCCCTATCTTAAAAATTAACTCATAAAGGAACACCTTTATGGGTTAATTTTAGCAAAGATATGGAAACAACCTGAATGTTGATGATTGAATGGATAAAGAAAATGTGGTATACATAGGGGTGCCTGGCAGGCTCAGTTGGTAGAGCATGCAACTCTTTTTTTTTTTTTTTGAAAGATTTTATTCATTTGACAGAGAGAGAGACAGCGAGAGAGGGAACACAAGCAGGGGGAGCAGGAGAGGGAGAAGCAGTCTCCCCGCTGAGCAGGGAGCCCGATGCGGGGCTCGTTCCCAGGACCCTGGGATCATGACCTGAGCCGAAGACAGACGCTTAACTGGCTGAGCCACCCAGGCGTCCTGAGCATGCAACTCTTGATCTTGGGGTCGTGAGGTCAAGCCTCACGTTGGGTGTAGAGACTACTTAAAAAAATAAATAAAAACATATAAAGAATTTTTTTTTTTTTTTAAGAAAATGTGGTGGGGCACATGAGTGGCTAAGTCTTTTAAACGTCCGACTCTTGATTTGGGCTCCGGTCATGGTGTCAAGGTCATGAGGTTGAGCCCCGAATAGGGCTCCATTCTCAGCTGGGCGTCTGCTTGACCCTTTCCCTCTGCTCCTCCTTTCACCTGTTCCCTCTCTCAAATAAATAAATACTTTAAAAAAAAGAAAAGAAAATGTGGTATATATAGAGAATGGAATATTAATTAGCCTTATAAAAGAAGGAAGTCCAGGCATTTCGAAAAACATGGATGAACCTGGAGGACACTACACTAAATGAAATAAGAAAGACACAGAAGGACAAATTCTGCATGATCTCACTTATATGTGGAATATAAAATAGGCAAACTCATAGAAGTAGAGAGTAGGATGGTGGTTTCTAGGGGTTGTGGAGGGAGAAAGGATGAGGTGTTGTTCAAGGAGCACAAAGTTGCAGTTATGCAAGATGATTAAGTTCTGGAGATCTAATGTACAGCTATGTGAATATACTGTTATCGTGTACTTGAAATTTGCTAAGAGGATGGATCTTAAGTGTCCTCACCATCAAAAAAAGAAAAAAGAAAAAGAAAGAACAAAAGACAAAGTAATTATGTGAGGTGAAGCACATGTTAATTAGCTTGGTTGTAGTGATTATTTCACAATGTGTAAATACATCAGATGTCATGCGGTACACCTCAAATATGTATAATTTTAATTTCTCAATTATACCTCGATAGAGAAAAAAGATACACAGAAAAATTGGTCATGGCAGATATTAAATTGCTATGGCATTTTACTGTCATTAGGTCAATTTAAAAAATGTGTATGTGGGAGCACCTGGGTGGCTCAGTTGTTAAGCGTCTGCCTTCAGCTCGGGTCATGATCCCAGGGTCCTGGGATCGAGCCCCGAGTCGGGCTTCCGGCTCGGTGGGAAGTCTGCTTCTCGCTCTCCCACTCCCCCTGCTTGCATTCCCTCTCTTGCTGTGTCTCTCTGTCAAATAAATTAAATCTTTAGAAAAAAAAATGTGTATGTGGTTTTAAAATTGTCTTCGTGGATGCTAGAAGAAAACTATTTGAAGACGATTGTTGCAGACCTCTGGACTTTCTGTCTCTGCTCTAGAGACCTGGAGCTACCAGTTTCCCCTGTGGGGCAGATGTTAAGAGGGTTTCCTAATCTCACAGGGAATCCACATTTCAGGCACTACTGCCTTTGTCTCCAAAGGATCTGGTCGGGGAGGGCTGCAGTGCTCATCTGGGAGGAGGCTTCCTCATTGCTTTCCAGAACATTCCATTCTAGGCTTCTTTATGCTAATCTCTAGCTGTGGCTTCTACTCTATTTCACTGTCAGAAATCCAACTCTAATTCCCAACTTTCTAACGATATATATAGTCCACTCTGCTTACGGCAGTTGTAAACTCCATGAGACCAGGGCCACATCTGCTAGGCTCACTGCTGTGTCGTCAGCAGTGTCTGGAACACCGTGGACGCACAAAAGTTATTAAATTGAATTAAGAGGGGCAGCCGATTTTGTGGGAGAAGGTTTTTTTCTTTTTTTCCCTTTTTTTTTTTATGTTTGCAGGGTAGTCTTTTTGTGATTTGAAGGCATTTAAATAAATCTCTTTTCTCACATCTGCCCTTAAATAATTCTTCCTAAAGAGGAGGCAAGCTCTTCCAGAGACACGAGGTTTGATTCCAGTTCTTTAGCTATGGTATCTCAACAGGTTACTTACCCTCTTTTTTCATCAGTTAAAATGGAGATAAAACTCTCTAGCCTGTTGTGGGGAGATAATGCATGGAAGAGTGCCCAGAACAAATATGGTCACAGATTGGGCGTTCAGGAAACGATAGCTTGGAGGTAAGGTTCTGCTGTTACTATCCTGTTTGGTCACCCCTGTGTTCCACATTGTTGCAGGGTAGACACAGGCCCCTAGGGCTGGGTGGAGTAGAACAAGACTTTTTCCTCCGTTCACACACTCTCCTTCATGTTCCCGTCTCTCAGTTTGCTTTAACATGGTTTGGGGGGGCGCCTGGGTGGCTCAGTTGGTTGAGCGACAGCTTTCGGCTCAGGTCATGATCCTGGAGTCTCAGGATCGAGTCCCGCATCGGGCTCCCTGCTCAGCAGGGAGTCTGCTTCTCCCTCTGACCCTCCCCCTCTCCTGTGCGCTCTCTCTCTCAAATAAATAAATAAATAAATAAAATCTTTAACATGGTTTGGGGGTTGAAACTGGGGCACTGCAGGACATCTCTGAAGGAGGCAGTGGAACTAGACAACATAGGAGGAGGTTCAGAAGAAAGCAATGCCACAGAAACATAGGAACTGGAGAGATGATCCAGCTTAACCATCTTTTTTTTTTCAATCTTGACCAAAACATGTAAAATTTACCATCTTAACCATTTTTATTTTTTTATTTTTTTAAGATTTTTTATTTATTCATTTGTCAGAGAGAGAGAGAGAGAGAGAGCGCGCACAAGCAGAAGGAGAAACAGGCTCCCCATTGAGCAAGGAGCCTGATGCGGGACTCGATCCCAGGACCCCGGCATCATGATCTGAGCCGAAGGCAGACGCCCGACCGACTGAGCCACCCAGGCGTCCCCATCTTAACCATTTTTAAATGGACATTACAGTATAGTAATTATAAAGCACATTGTTAACTATAAGCCCATGGTTGTGCAACAGATTCCTAAAACTTTTCCATCTTGCAAAACAGAAACTATATTGGATTATTCCCCTTTTCCCTCCTCTCCGCCAGCCCCTGGCAACCACCACTCGACTTTCTAAGAGTTTGACTGCTTTAGATACCTCTTATAAGCAAAATCATGAAGTATTGGTCTTTTTGTGACTGGCTCATTTCACTTGGCACAATGTCCTTAAGATTCACCCATGTTGTAGCAGAGGACAGCATTTTTTTTCTTCAAGGCTGAATAATATTCCTGTGTATGCCTATACCACATTTTCTTTATCCAGTCAGCAATTAATAAACATTTAGATTGCCTCCACCTCTTGGCTATTATGAATAATGCTGCAGCAATGAACATTGGTCTATGAATACCTCTTCCAGATTTAATTGCTTTCTTTTACAGGTAACGGCAAGCCTGACTCACAGAGTAAAGTGACTAACTAAAGCACTTTCTCAACGGTGGTGGTATTGCTATTTGGGGTTGGATAGTTTTTTTGTGGGGAATGGGTGGGGGATCTGTCCTATGCATTACAGGCTATTTAACAGCATGGCTAGCCTCTACCCGGCACATGCCATGGCACCACGACCCTCGCCGCCACCCCCCGCCAGAAAGCATAATTGTATATTGCCAAATGGGGGGTGGTGGGGCAAAAGTATCCGGGGTTGAGAACACTGTTCCAAAGAAACACTCGGGGTCCAGGATAGGTAGGACCCAGGCTGCTGCCCCCCAAGAGATGACAGAGGGCTCTGGAGAAACACAAAGTCTGGCGCGATTTGCAAAGAATTTTCTTTTTAATTCTCAAAAAATGGGAGAGGGCAGATGGATGTCATCCAGTATCGAGAAGACAGCTAGACTAAGAAACTGCAAAGTGTAAAGCTCCCGAGATAAGCACGGTTCTGAGGTTTGGCCCCGCAGAGGACCCCCGCACACCTCCCCGCCCTGCGGGGCCTCGCAGTGCATGCTGGGGCTTGCAGTTCCGGCGTAAGAGGCCCTGCGCGCGCATCCCTCCCCCAGCGCGACTTCCTCCCTCCGCGGCCTGCCGCCGCTCCCGGAAGCTGAGCAGGTTAAAGTTTCCCCTCCTCTTAGTCCCGCAGATTGCCAACCCACGTAGCTAATAGGTGGCCGGGCTGGCGCTTTCTCTTACCTGATTGGTCTAGAGTCTTGGAGCGTCCAGACAAACTCGCCGGGGATTGGTCGAATCTTCAGTTTTGAAATTTCGGAGGTTTCGCCGCGCTGCACCGCCCCATTGCTTCTCCGAACCCTTGATCCCTGGAGACCCGGAGCCGAGGGTTTGGGCCGGCCGGGGGTTTCTGCTAGGGAGGCCGCTGGACTTGGATCGGAGCAGCATTTAGGAGACGTGGTGCAGTCGAGTGAGTGCGCGGGGCGGCCGGCGGGGCTGGGGGTGGTTGGCGATTCATTACCCTCCCGCCAACTCCAGACCCGGGGCGTGACACCACCCCGCTTCGCCCCGGGGCCTGGAAATGGACGGGCCACCTCTTCCAAGTGGCGAGGTGACCTGCCTCGGTCCTGGGGCCTGAGATGACTCCTTACCCTCCACCTAGGTCAGCAGATTCCGGAAGAATAATAATCCTCCCCCCCCCCGCCCCCGGTCGGGTGCCTTGCACCCTGTTTTGTGCTAGGAGGCCCTTTGTTGACCTAGACGCGCATGAAGCGCACACCAACCCGGGATTATGCCGGATGGCATTTCTGTACAGTTAGCCCTTGCTCAACACCTACCCCCCCCAGCTAGCAACGTTTTAAATTGACCATTTCCGGAGGCCAGTGCTGCCCCTCATTTTGTCCCTCCCCAAGGACTTTCTCAGTCAGCGGTTCAATTCCATCCCGCCGCCGTGGCCTTGCCTGCGGGTGCCCAGGGCCAAAACTTGGCGCCCACCTTTCAGAGACTGAAATCGAGCCGGCGGCATAGCTTGTGGTTCCGAGCACAGTTTAAATCCAGGCCCCACCCCTGACTTGCTGGGTGACTTTGACTTAACTTCTCTTTGCCTCAGTTAACCTCATTTGCACACGGGTATCCTTGAGATCCTGGTGCGTGTTAAATGGAACGATGCTCCACCTGAGCAGCGAGGCAGGCCTCCGTCAGCGAGAGCAGCTATTTATGATCGCGACCGTCCTTCACTGAGGTGTGGTAGACGGTTAAGTGCCCCACTTCCTATACCTCAAAAAACAGGCATCGCAAAGGAGGCCGGTGGGGCCTCTGGTCTGGTGGGTGGTGTGAGGGAGGTACCGGGAGAGGAAGGTGAGCTCTCTTCTCCCTTGGTGGGATGTTGGGTGCCCTGGGTTTGTGCACACAGGTTCTTAGACCCGCAAAAGAGATTTTTTTTTGCTGTTCTTTCCCGGAGCCTCTGTGGTACACTGATCCTTTCTCTCTCAGAGTCACCTCTGTTCTAACTTACAGTGACCCTTAAATAGCCAAGCTGAGGTCTCTAAAACAACAACAACAACTTTTCCAAGGAAGAAGCGTAAATAAACACTTTTTTTTGCACTTTGTGAAAGAAGCTCTCACCAACTGTATTTTGAACAAATATTTAAAAATGAAAAAAAAAAGATAGTAAACTGTTGCTTGCTATAGCTCTTCAGTGAAGAGCTTTTTTGTTTTGGTTTTGGCTTCCTTAAACAATTTTCTCTTTCCTGGCCTGGAACTGGGGTCCCACACTTTGCCAGGGCTGAGCTCTGGGACAGAGGGTCTGCGGGGAGGGATGACAGCAGAGGCCATGCCTGTGATTGGCTGACTTCAGAGCTGTCTCTGCGCAAAGCTTCTGCCGTCCTGCCCAACTGGCCCTACCCGGATTAGTGCTGCTTCTGGCATCTAGGAGGGATGTGTGTATGGCATGTGTGTATGGCGTGCCCTAACCTGTGTAGAATGGTGTCCCTGTGTGTGTGTCTGGGGGGGAGAAGTACCCGTAGGATGTTTATTTCTAGGTGTAGAACTGACAGATGAATTAATTCAGTCAATAAGTATTCCCTTTATGCCAGGCTCTGGGCTTTTTCCTCTGCAAGCAAGACAGACAAGGGCTTGCCCCGAGGGAGCAAATGTTTAGTGGGCAATGACAGGCAGTAAGTAAACAGATATACAGTTATCCAAGTGCCATGCAGAGAATTGAAATCGATGGATGGGATCGTGATGGTGGTCAGGTCCTTCCTGAGTTGCTGAGATCCAGGTACAAATAGGAAGTTTCCAGATAGAGGGCAGATCTTGCTTGAGGAACAAGGCTGGTGTGCCCTGGAAATTAGGCCTCAGGAAGTCTTGTGAAGGTGCAACAGGACCTGGTGTTAAGCTCTATAAGGTGTCGAGGGATCAGTGACTTAGCCCCTCCTTCCAGGAGCTTCCATCTTTTTTTTTAGATTTATTTACTTTAGAGAGAGCGAGAGCGTGCATGGGGGGGGGGGGGGGGGTGGGGGAGGGAGGGGCAGAGGGAGAGAGAAACTCAAGCAGATTCCCCGCTGAGCGCAGAGCCTGACGTGGGGCTCGATTCTGTGACCCTCAGCTCATGACCCAAGCCGAAACCAAGAGCTGGCAGCTTAACTGACTGTGCCACCCAGGCGCCCCCAACCAGGAGCTTCCATCTTTGGTGGGAGGCTGAGCTCTGCATGGTTCTTGATTTTAGGGGTGTAGATCAGGGTGGTGGGTCACTGCGATGGCATGAGACATGCGTCTGTTGTGATGGCTGATGTCCATCACTCATTCATTCCCCTGTAGGGGTATTTACTGAGTTCCTGCTGTGACCCTAATGAACACTTCCTGGCCTGGGGCTTTGATGGTGATTTTATAACTGAGCCTTAAGGAGGATACGTGAGTTGCTGGGTTATTTTAGAAATTAAGAGACATTGGTTTTGTATTTTTTGTATTTTCTTAAAAATAAGACACTGCTTATCCACTCCTCTCATGCTCTCTCCTCCACTTCTAGGGCATTTCAGTTTAAGGGAGAAGGTGGCAGGGGGCTCTTCGGAGAGGAGCATGTCTCTGAACCCCTACTTTCTTACCAACTCCTTTGGAATGCAGAACTCTCTGTTCACTGGCCTTTTGAAGAAACAGTTGGAGCTGATGTTCTTTGGCCTGATGCCAGGGGTCAACTTGTGTATAGCGCAGGGTGGGTGTGTCTAGCCCTTGCTTACCCACAGGTAGTAAGAGGAGAGCCCACAGGCCTGTGATTGGGCAGGTAGAGAGGGGTCCTGTGCTGATCCAGGAAAGCAGTTGGCCATGTCTTGTCATTTTAAGCCCCAGAAAAGGCCATTCGTAAGGACTGTTGCTACCGGAATTGGCTGGGAAGTGTGGACTTAAGGGGACAGTGGGCTGTGGGTAGGGGGGTCGATTGGGAAGGCATTTGAAGAGCAAGAAGGGTGGGCCCTTCTTTTTCTAAAAATGAGGTTAGTGGATTGGCATTTGGGATTTTGCACCTGTGGGGGTGGCTGTGAGCAGGAAGGGGCTCTGATTCAGGTACTGGGTGGTTGTGGCTGGGGATGGGCACTGTGCCCTAGCAGGCTCTTCCCCTGGAGAAGGTCCCAGCCCCTAACCCTGAACCCTTCTGCCTCTCGTCTGCTTTCACCAGACAGAGCCACCATGGGGTCGACAGCCCCAGGGCCCATTCACCTGCTGGAGCTGTGTGACCAGAAGCTCATGGAGTTTATCTGCAATGTGGACAATAAAGACTTGGTGTGGCTCGAAGAGATCGAGGAGGAGGCCGAGCGCATGTTCACCAGGTAAAGGCGGGGAGCATGTTGGCAGGAGGTGCCTTGGGGGCATAGCAGCCTACATCCCTACCTGACCCACAAGACAGGCTGCCGGGGGGTTCCTCCAGAGTGCCCGCTGTGCTGGGGGCTGCCCTAGGATAATGGGAAGAAGGGGAGGTGGTGCTGAGCTGACCCTCAGGATGGGGCTGCAGAGGCTTGCCTGGTAGCCTTGCTCTGCTCTGTGTCTCTGGGAGGAAGCCTTGAATGCCTGGCAGGGGCCTTGCACATGGCCTACAAGAGCTTGGTGCAGGTCACCCCAGCTTGCCCTGTCACTGCCAGGAAAGGGGTGGGGCCAGCTGGGTCGGGGGAGTGGGCTGGCGGTTCAGGGGGCAGCTTCGAACATCACTCTCCTTGTACCAAACAGAGAATTCAGCAAGGAGCCTGAGCTGATGCCCAAAACACCTTCTCAGAAGAACCGACGGAAGAAGAGACGGGTTTCTTATGTTCAGGATGAAAACAGAGACCCCATCCGGAAAAGGTGGGAGGAGGGGCAGATGGGCTCTGTGGAGGCTTGGTGCCCGCCAGGAGACGTTGATTCGCAGGTGTTCATGGGGAGCAGAGGCTTAGCAGGAGTAGTGGTGGATATCATGTGGGCCGTGCTGAGGGGTAAGATGTCCTAGGGAAATAAAGTATGACCCAAGACCCCAAGACCATGGAGTGCAGAGTGTGCATGTGTCGTGCACATGCGTGTGTGTGTGTGTGTGTGTGTGCGCGCACGTGTGCGTGTGTGTGTTCTGGGCCTTGGAGAATGGGAAGGATTTCCAGATGTGGGAGAAGAGAATCCAACCTACTGCTTGGGTGAAAGGAAGCAGAGGTATGGACCAGGGCTCCCCCTGTTGCTGCATTTGATAATGCTCATGAAAATGACCGTGGGTTGCAGAGTACTGGGGTAAAGAGGCTGGGTCTTGGGGTCAGGTAGTCCCTAGCTCACACCCTAGCTCTGCCCCTTCTCGGCTGGGTGTCCGTGGGTTAATTTTCCACCTTTGAGCCTCAGTTTGCTCTAAGGTGAGGAGGATGGTCCCTGCCTCTCAGGGCCATCTTCTGGATTAAGCGACAGCGTGCATAGAGCCTCCAGCAAGATGCTTGGTACAGTGTGATCTCAGTCAGCGGGAGGCTTGTATGAATTTAATCTTCCCAACAGTTCTGTGAGGTCTGGCGTTATCCCAGTTTATAGGTGAGGAGCCTGAGGCTCAGAGAGGAGCAGCCAGGGGTCCCGGCTGGGGGTTGGCCAAGCCTGGACTAGAGCCTTGGTCTTCCACCTCCAAGGCCTCTGATTCATCCTCCATGCAAGCTAGTGGCTCCTGGGAAGATTGGTGCCCTGCTCGATTTTGGGGTGCCCCTTGCCTTGTTGGGTTGTCTCAGCTTCTGCTCCACTGCCTTCAGGTTGTCCCGCAGAAAAACGCGGAGCAGCCAGCTGAGCTCCCGGCACCTGCGCAGCAAGGACAAGGTGGAGAAGCTGGCCACGGTGGTGGGGGAGAACGGCTCTGTCCTGCGGCGGGTGACGCGCGCCGCGGCCGCAGCCGCAGCAGCCACCGTGGCGTTCGCTGCCCCTTCGTCCAGCCCTGAGTCTCCCACAGCAGTGACCACAAAGCCTGAAAACAGTCTGGCCGAGGGCCAGCTGGTGCCCGTGGTGGAGATCAGCGTCAGCGAGCGCCAGAGTGCCGAGCAGCACCTCGGCCGGCTCGAGTCCGCCCAGGCTCCCTCTCCGGCTCCGTTCCCTCCAGCCACAGCTCCCACCTCCCACAGCATCTCGATATCAGAGGAGGAATCAACCCCCAAGAAGCCAGAGGCTGGGAGACTGGAATCTGTTACCGTGAGCTCCCTGATGGCCACACCCCAGGACCCCAAGAGCCGAGGGGTCGGAGCAAGCCGGTCGGCCTCCAAGCTCAGGATCGCGCAGGCTTCCCCAGGCCCGCAGGACCTGTCGGGCTCTCCGACCTCCCCGTGGCAGGAGCGGGTCCTGGCTCCCATCCTGCCGGATAACTGCTCCACGCCCACGGGTACCCGCGTGAACCGGCAGTCGGTGCGGCGCAGCCTGATTGCGCCGTCGTCCCCTGGCCACCAGCCCTCGCTGGCCCAGAAGTACTCCCTGGTGGCCAAACAGGAGAAACCTGTCCGCAGGTCAAGCAGAAGGATTGGCAAGAAAGCCCCTGAAGAGCCAGCTGCCTCTGCCCGCATCATCTGTGAGTCGGGGGTGGGGCTCAGCAGCAGGTGGGGGCACCGTGGAGGGTCCTTGGCGCCTGGCTCAGCCAGAGGAGCTCTGGGGAACCATCGAGCAAGGAGCTGTCCCTAGAACTTTCCGCAGCAGTGTAAATGTTCCCGGTCTGTGCTGTGCCCTACCGTAGCCACTGCTAGACCCGTGTGGCTGTTGAGCCCTCAGAAAGTGGCTAGTTGGGGAACTGAATATTTAGTTTTATCACATTTTACTTAATTTGGATTTAAACGTGTGTATACCGTACTAGAGAGCGCAAATCTAGTCCAACCCTCTTATTTTACAAATGAGGAAACTGAGGTCCAGGGAGGTTGGCCACAGTGTCCCTGTGAGTAATGGCCTTGCTGAGGCTCAAACCCAGATCTTTTACCCAGGGCCAGTGTGTTCCACTTTCTTCCCACAGAGGCTCACGTAGATTGACCACGTTTGTAGGCCGCCTCCTGGTAGCGCAACTGCTGGTCTGGAGATACTGAGGGGAAGGGATGGGGATGCTCACCGCAGTAGGCTCATTCTGGAGGGACAGAGAACTCAGCCATTTACCTGCCCTGTGACCTGGAGCAGGTTACAGAAACTTCTTCGTGGGCCTCACCTGTTAACGTTAGCCATGTTTTTATTTTACGATTTATTTATTTATTTGAGAGGGAGAGTGTGCGCAGGGGGGAGGGGCTGAGAGAGAAGGAGAGAGAGTCTTCAGCGGATTCTGTGCTGAGTATGGAGCCCAACGTGGGGCACATCCCACAATCCTGAGATCATGACCTGAGCCGAAACCAAGAGTTGGCTTAACCTTAATCGACTGCACCACTCAGGCGCCTCTCACGTTAGCCATTTTTATCATCATCTTGTGCCAGCTCAGGGGACCTTTGTTTCGGTGGGAGCAGCTGTTATGAGCTACAGAGGAGGATAGGTAGCTGTAAAAATCAGGGGTGGCTGCCTGGAGGAGGTGGGGTCGGAGATGGGAGGGTTTTGAAGGATGCCCGGGCTTTAGGCACGTGGGAAAAAATGTAGGGAAAGGTATCCCTAACAGAGGGAACAGCCTGAATGAAGACCCAGAGGAATAACATGGCAAGTAATGGGGTATCTTGGGCTCATATGCCACACAGGGGGCTTGGGCTTGACCCCACTGATGCGGAGGGTGTGGTCCCTTGATGGTTGTTGAAAGGTCTCTGGCACTGTGTGAAAAATGGCCAAAAGGAAGTAGGCAGGGAGACCAGGAAAGAGGCTGCTGCCAGGGTCCAGCCAGAGGATGGCGAGGCAGTGGGCTGATGGAGAAGAAGGGCCAGGTTTTAAGTGAATGTGTCTTAAAATTGGGGTCAGCGTCTGCCTGGCGCTTCCAGATGTATGAAACAGTAGGTTCTCATTTGGCCCTTGCACCAACACTGTTAGCCTGTTAGAATTCCCCTATTTTATGGAGGAGGAACCTGAAGCTTATGGTGGCCACCAAATCTATAAAATTGGGAAACGGTCTTGAGCCCCATGTTTCAGCCTTTCTGGGATGGTGGGCTGCTTGCTGAGGAGGCCTTGTGGAGAGCCCCGGAATGGGGTTCGGTCCGGCAGGTAAAGGCACCTCACCTTGCCAGGTCTCCTCCCCACCTGGGGAAGGACTTGGGCAGGACTTGCTCCGGGTCATGGGGCCTAAGGACGTGCAGTCCGGGCGTCCGGCACACTGTCCATTTTTGGATTCTCACAATGGCTGAGATGCGTCCGACTTGCCTCGGTGGTTACCTCAGGCTTGACTCTGATCCTTGGAAGGGGTCTGATGGAGCAGGTGAGCCTGGAGCTCCAGAGGGAGGGTAGGGGAGAGACTCCAGACAAGTGTGTCTCGCTCTGAGCGCAGGGCTCGTCCACCTTGAGGTGGAAGGAAGAGGGAAGGAGGGAGACAGTGAAACACGGAGCCTCGGTGACCTTAGGCACACCCTTCTCAGGACCTCAGTTTTCCCATCCGTTAAATGGTGATAACACCTGCCTTGAATGTGGACCCCATCTTAATGCTAGGGTAGGGAACCAGCCCAGTCAGTCTTAAACCATAAGACCCCAGGCCTGTGTTCCTGAAGCTCAGTCTGGGTGTGGCCAGGCTCACCCTGAACTGAACTGGGCTGCAAGGGTATGGAACAGTGAGGGAGAGGGGCTTCCTGGAGGCCTTTCTGACACCCAGGCTCTGGGGCTTGGCTGGCCAGGCAACTTGGAGTTGGGGGGGCGGGTGTCTTAGTTTGGGTTTCCCCAGAAGCAGCCTTGATGTCAGGATTTGAGTGCAACTTGTTAGTTTTGGAGGTGCAGGACACACCTGCAGTGGGGTCGTGGGGAAGTGAGACAGGGAAGGCCTGCCAGTGAAGGGGCCTGGTGCTTCGCGGGGGGGGGGGGGGCCCGGGAAGTCAGGTGGAGCACTGAGGCAAGGGGCTGCCGGGCGGGGGGCATTCATCCCCTGTGCTCCTGGCCTGGCGCACGTTGGCCAGAGGGAGCCATTGGGCAAAGAAATGGTACGGCAGTTGGCGGGCAAGTGGGCTCTGATGTGGTTAGGCGGAGGCTGCCTTGGGGTGTTTGGGGTGTTTGGAGGGTCCTGCTCTTTGGGCCAGACTCCTCCTTGGGGTCCCCCAGCCACCTCTGCATTGGGGAACAGCCCATCCGTCCCTCTGCCAGGACTGTCACCATCTCCCTGCCACCACACCAGGCCTGAGGCCTGAATGGCATGGAGATGGCCCTTAACATTCCAGAGGAGTCCTTGTGCTGGTGGAAGAGTTGTGCTGTCACGTGGCCTCTCCTCATCCCTCTGCTCCCTCGGTGAGCACTGCCTGAGCTGGGATGCGAGACAAGGGGAGCCATTCTGGCTACTGGCCCCCGGCAGCTGGGAGCAGGCCCCACCCATGACAGCAAGCGGGCTCTGCCCCAGGCCCCGCTACACCCCCGGAAGCAGTGTCCTGCTGCTCTTCTCTCTGTCCCTCACAGTTTGCTGCTCCAGCCCTTTGTTCTTCTTCCCGCCTTCCCTTTGCCCGTGGGCACTGCCTGGCCTCACTCCGGCTGCCTCTCAGCTTCACCTCCGAAAAGCCTGCCCTTTCCTGCCTCATGGCCTTCGCAGGGGCTGTTCCTTCTGCCTAGACCAGCAGCTCTCAACTTCCGGTCTAAGCACCTGCTTCCAGTCTTAAAAATTATGGAGGACCCCAAAGAGCTTCAGCTTATGAGGGTTCTGTCCATTGATAGTTACTGTATTAGAAACTAAAACTGAGGGATTTAAAATGTTTCATTTTATTTAATATTTTATTCTCTGTAGTCATATTAATTATTGTGATATTAAAGATTAAGAATATTATTTAATACTTTGATATAAAAAAAACAAGCCCATTACCTAGTAACGTTAGTTGTTTTTTTTTATTGAATAAAATAAACAACTCTTTTCCAAAACAAAACTGTAATGAGGAGACTGGCACACTTCTACATCTTGCAGATCTTTTGAATGTGTGACTCTAAGGAAGGCAGCTGGATTCTGTACTCCATCTGTTGCCTTGTGTTGCTTGGGTTAAAGCACATGAAGAAAAGTTGGCCTCACACAGATATGTAGTTGGAAAAGAGAGGAGTACTTTAAAAGACTTTCCAGATAATTGCGCACATGCTTTTTTTTTTTTTTTTTTTCCAGATAATCTGTGTGTGGCTTCTTAGAGGCTCAGTGCAGTGTGGAATCGGAAACCATCCTTGATCCCACCTTGGTCTGTCTTTCACTGTGAACGGAACTTTTAGCCATGTGTGATTTTGTAGCCTTGTGCGTTGATCATTTGGAAAGTACTATGTTACTGAGTTACGTGCCTCTTCCAAATGTCGACACCCTTCATCAGTCTGTTTTTTGGTTTTTTTTTTTTTTAAAGATTTTATTTATTTATTTGAGAGAGAGAATGAGATAGAGAGCATGAGAGGGGAGAGGGTCAGAGGGAGAAGCAGACTCCCTGCTGAGCAGGGAACCCGATGCGGGACTTGATCCCGGGACTCCAGGATCGTGACCTGAGCCGAAGGCAGTCGCTTAACCAACTGAGCCACCCAGGCGCCCTTCATCATCTGTTTTTTTAAAGGGAGCACATTTGTCTTCTGATCTCATCGGAAAAATCTTTAGGTATTGGGAAGCTATGAAGCTCATGGTAGTGTGTACATATTTTTCAGAATTCTATTTTTGGCCTTTTTTTGGGGGGCCTCTTTTTTTTAACTATTGGCAGCAAATGTTATTTATTGTTTTATATTAAGTGACAGACTCACTTCATTTTTTAAGAAAATGTCTGTCAGCTATCCAAGATTGAATAGCCATGGTTTGCCAGTTGCCTTTTCAATTAAAAATAGTTCCATGAAAAAGAGTGGCTAGTTGAGCTGGGTACTCAAACATGGGCGCTTTCCAGAGACATGGGTGTGCAGCAGAGGGCGCTGCGCAAACTTTCCACCCTACCATACAGAGGATTTGGAAGATAGGTACTTAAATTTAGATTTGATAAAATTTGTAGTTTTTACTCCTTCATCGAGGACATTCTTAAGTGAAACTGGACATTTCTGTGCTGAGTGTGGTGTACAGTTGGCTTCACGACCTCTGTCTGGCGCTCAGCCTCCAGCCGTCTCACCTAGCGTTGCTTTTGAACTTTCAGGGCAAATCCCAGCACAGCGAAAAGGGAAAATTATGTTTTTGTGTTGCCGTGGAAACAGGACTCCACAGATCCCACCTGAAAGGGTCTTGTGCACTTGACTTCCAGGAGTCTGAGAGTATGCTTTGGGAACCACTGGCCTGGACATCCTTCTCCCTGCCAACCCTGCCCCTTTGTGACCTTCTTTTCCTTCACGTTTCAGCCTCTAGACCAGCTCAGTTCCCGTCCCCCTTACAGTCTTTCAAAATCCTCTGCTCTCTCCTGTCCTCGCACATACCACATGTCTTTCACAGGATTATTTGACGCTTATATAGACCGGATTGTGGCTTTGTCTGTTTTGCTCACCATTGGGTCCCCAGGGCCTGGGTCAGGGCCTGGTACATAGTAGGGCCTCAAAGAATAATTGTTGAATGAATAAGCTGCTTTGTGTTGGGCCCCATGCTGCATGTTGGGGGCCTGGAATCAGACATTCCCAAGACACTCCCAGCCTGGTGAAGGAGCCACGATGTGCCCTCGGATGGGCAGGTTGCCAGCTAGGGAGTCGTGGGAGACATAAAACCAACAGCTCTACTGTGGGTGCTAGGAGCAGAGAGAATGTACTCAGGGCCTCTCCACTCAGTGAAGGGAGGGCTCTCCGGGGTGGAGAGGGCCTGGGTCTAGTGAAGGGAGGGGGTCTCAGGTGGAGAGGGTCTTTGTTTAGTGAGAAGGGTCTCTGGGATGGAGAGGGCCTGGGTCTAATGAAGGGAAGGGTCTCTGGGGTCGAGACGGCCCGGGTCTAGTGAAGGGAGGGGTCTCTGAGGTAGAGAGGGTCCGGCTGCAAGTGAAGAGTGGCCAAGTCCCAACCAGCACCTGGGCCTTTTGGACCGGCACCTGGCCAGTTTCTGAGGTATCATTCGTTCATTTGTTTTCCCCGCAGGTCACAGTTACCTGGAGAGGCTCCTGAATGTGGAGGTGCCCCAGAAAGTTGGGTGAGTTCAGTTCCAGGACTTGGGGACCTTTCCAGGGCTGGGCAGGGCACATGGATTCTGTGCAGGTGAGCCCCAGGCCTGGAAGCATTTCCTGTGCCCAAGCTTTCCCTCCTGGTTGGGGACCGCCTACTGCTGCAGTCTCACCCCATTCTAACCAGGCAGCAGATAACACAGGTGTCAGTCCTGGCCTGGCCGTGACTCTTCTAAGGCTTACCCTGGGGCATGGGCTCCATGGGTTGTCAAATCCACAGGGCCTGCTGGCCCTTCGGTGAATCGAGAGCCGGCCTCACCAGAGACAAGAGACAGTGGCTCATCGGGGCATGCGGGGTTGGGGTGCAGCTGGGAAGGGGCTGACATCCCGAATCAGGCCCCTGGCTCTGGCTGCCGTCCTGGCCTGCCTGGCACTGTGGGTTTGTGACCCAGGCTAGGGCGTCTGATGGGTGGGGGAGGGGCTCCTGTGAGGAGGACTCAGGCCGGCTGAGCGCGTCCCACATGCCTCTTGGTCCGCTTTCAGCCTTGAGCAGAAGCCCAGCGAGGAGGCTGAGCCTGTGGAGGCGGCTGAGCCAGAGGTAAGGCGAGCGGGCCAGGGAGAGGAGGTCTCAAGGGCCTGGGAGTCCCTCCCGGGTGAGACCCCAGCACCTTGGTTCCCCCCCCCAGGTCCCCAAGAACATGCCCCGCAGTGCCACCAAGATCGCCATTAGCACACCTGGCTCGCGGCCTGTGGCTGGTGGCCAGGAAACACCCTCTGAAGGGCAGCAAGGTGAGTCTTTCTGACCTGCCGTGGACAGGGACCAGGGCCGTGCTGGCCTTGGTGGCCTTGGCCTGACTTCCTGTCTGGGGAGAGGGAAGCCCATAACCTGGGCTGTTGGCCAGAGGGTAAATGAGACCCAGGGGTGGTCGATCCCCTTTGGGTCTGTAGGGTACATCGCCCAGCTTTTGGCTGGAGCTGCTGCTGAGCACCATGTCAGTGGCCGTGGCTGGTCGGTGTGTGAAGCTGGGGGAGGGCGGGGGGCCTGAATTGGGGCATTGACTGTGAATGTGCCAGGTCAGAGACTTGAGCCCCTCTCCTGGGGGCAGTGGGAGGAACTCTGTGCTGGGGTGTGAACACCTGGCCTTGTTATGTCTCTGCCGCCGGCTCACTCCTCACCTTTGTGGGTCTCCCTGCGTGAAGAGGACAGGCGAGCTATGGGCTCTGGCACCCCCCGGCTGCCAGGGGCGTCCGAGGGCCCGGCTCACGTCTCCTCAGCGGGAAGAGCCCGACAGCTGTGAGGTCTCTGAACATGGCTTCCCAGCTTCATGTTCAAAGGGGGTCAGGGACAAGGGCCGCGCCAGCCCTGTAGCCCACGGGCGGGCTGCAAGGTCCCTTTGGAGAGTGTTAAAACGGGACAGGGAGATTGGTGCTTTCCCTGAGCAGTGAAACAAAATGTCCTCACCCCACACGCCACGTGGGGACCCTGCACGGGAGCCCTTCCCTCCTCCTGTCATGCCGGCCCCAGCTGATAGGCCTGGAGGAGTGGGGTTTCGAAGCTGGGTGAGGGGTCTGTTAGAGTTTGCAGTTTCCATGGGCTTCTGCTCCTGAAAGGTACCCACCCCCCTGGGTCTCAGTGTTAGAGGTGGACGAGCCATGGTTGGGGTCACCTCAGTAGGATTGTCCTGCCGTTCTTGTCATAGGCGCCAGGCATGGGGGGTGAGGGGTCCACAGGCTGGGCATAGCATGCTGGGCTCTGGATGTCCCCAGATTTCTCAAGGCCAGTCGGTGCTGAGGCTGATGGCTTCTGCCACTGACCACCCTGGGGTCTGCCAGGAAGAGAGCCTTGCCCCCGCCACAGCTGCTGCTGGGAGTGAGGGTGGGGTGGGGTGGCTGACCCCTCTGAGCTGTCCCTGCAGTCTCACCAAAATTGCCATCTTCACAGGGCCCAAGACCGACCAAGCAGATGGCCCCAAGGAGCCACCCCAGAGTGTCAGGTTTGCATCTGGGCAGGGCTGTGCAGGCAACTATTGTGAGGGGCCCAGAGGGGCCTGAACCTTGAGTCCTTTTTCGGGGAGGGTGGGCATGGGGCTGGGGGCCTCCGCTTCCTCTCGACAGGGGTGGGCCCTAGTACTCTGGCTGCCTGAAGGAGCTGGTTCACTGCTATTGAGACAAACCTGGTCTGGGAGTGGGTGACCAGATCCTGGACCCCGTCCTCTGCATCCGTCTGGCTTTGTGACCTAGGACAGGTCACTTCCCTTCCTCTGGGCAGCAGACGGGTGGTCAGGGAGACCCTACCTCACCAGTGCTTTTTAGTCTGGAGCCCTATGCTGGGCCCACTTTTGTGCAAAGGGTGACCTTTTATGGGGTGGGGCTGGGGCCCTGCGGCGGGCCCTGGGCTCAGCCCCGTGACGCGGCTTTTGCCATGCTGCGGCAGGAGGAAGCGCAGCTACAAGCAGGCAGTGAGTGAGCTGGACGAGGGGCAGCAGCTGGAGGATGAGGAGCTGCAAGCCCCCAGGAGCAAGACCCCCTCCCCGCCCTGTCCGGCCAGCAAGGTGAGTGGGCACCTGCCCTCCCTCGGTGCCCTGCCCTGTGCCTGAGTCCTCACCATGGCCCTCGTCCACAGGTGGTGCGTCCCCTCCGGACCTTCCTGCACACCGTGCAGAGGAACCAGATGCTCATGACCCCGACCTCGGCGCCCCGCAGCAGTGTCATGAAATCCTTCATCAAGCGCAACACTCCCCTGCGCGTGGACCCTAAGGTGAGGGAGCCCGTACTCCTGGCCGAGCTTGGCTAGAGCCTTCCCGCGTGTCCCCTTGGCTGCTGGGAGTAGCGTGGACCTGGGCCAAGGCAGCTGTGACCTGGCCCTGCTCAAGGGCCAGCTCCATCCTCTATGGCCACGGGCTGCCTCCTCATTTGAGGACGGTCCTGGCTCCTTGGGCTCCGCACTGCGGCGTAGAGGCTCGGCCGGCTCAGCGCGACGCGTGGGCCTCGGGCGCTGAGCCGGGAAGCAGTGGAAACGGCGTAGCCCGCTGTTGCCGTGACTGTCCACCCCCACGGTCCCCACACCCCCTCCGGGGCCTTGAGTAGTTAGGGTGAGGGACACACGTGGACGCTGTGCTCGCTGGGGATGGGGGCTGGTAAGATGGGAGGACGTGGCGGGGGGAGCTGCTGGTGAGAGGCTGCGGGGCCCCAAGCTGATGCTGGCATGGCCAGGAGGGTGGCCTGCTTTCAGGGCGTCCCCCAGCCTGGCATTAACTCCTGGCTCTTTCCTTGTCTCCTCTCCCCCACAGTGCAGCTTCGTTGTAAGTAAAGCCTTTTCCTGCCCCGGTAACCTAGCTGCCCCTAGCACTCACCTGCTTAGCCCTGCTCCTGCAAACCCACCAGCGCCTGTAGAAGCACTAACATGGGAAGTGGAGGGGTGCGGCCAAGGGGGTGGGGGAGCCTGAGGCGCTGGGTGACCGCCTGGAGACGCCCAGCCCTTCCGGGTGTCCTCCCCCTGCAGGGCCTGCCCTCTCTGCCCTTGCCTCTGCTCCCCGGAGGACGAGCGTTGATCTCAGAGCCTCCCTGAAGGCCGAGGAGGCAGAGGGGGCGCGACCTGTGGCTGTTCATGGGGCCACAGCTTGAATTTCCCCACAACACCTCCCTCCCCGCTTCCCAGCACCGGGCTCCTCCCACTCAGGGTCCGGGGGTAGGGGGGCGGGGCCTGCGAAGAGAACAGAGACGTTGTCTCTGATCCCCAGACCACTGAGCTCGAGCGGGTGGCAGACGGGAGCTACTGCTGTGAGGGGCAGAGCAGTGGGGGGACCAGGGCTGAAGGCTGGGTCTTGTGGGCGTAGCAGTGGAACTGTCAAGAGCGGCCTCTGAAGGGAAGGCCGCCGAAGCTGTTCTCTTCTCAGAGCTGAGCTGGGCCTTGGGCCCTGAGGAAGGAGCCCCAGATAGCCGGGATCGGCTCAGTCTGGGGTCTCGGCTTCCTGGGGTCTCCTTTGTTCCCACTGGCGCTTTGAAGGGCCTCCTACTAGGAGGGTTTCTGCCTCTAGCTGAGGGCCTGGGGCTTGGCGGGTCACGGGGCTTCTCAGCAGCTAGACGGGTCGGCCCTGAACTTGCCTCTCCTGCAAGGAGGCTGGTCCCCTTCGGTTGAACGAGGCGATGGCATGCCTTCCATTGTGCAGGCAAGCAGGCTGTGCGGCCTTCCACACCTACTTGTGTGCCAGGCCCCTGCTAGGCACCTGGGCCCACGGCAGTGAGCTGGACTTGGACTTGCTCTTCCGACAGAGAACTCCCATGGCCCACACGGACGGCCTGGAACCTGACAGGCCTCGTGGGGGTGACTGAGAGGTCCAGAGAGCTGCCCTTTCCTGCTCTGGGGAGCCCAGGTCCCTCACTGGGCATCTGGGGGTGGGGGGCCAGTTCTCGGTTAGGAGACAGGGGGCCTAGGTGGGTCACAGGGACCTCAGGGCCTTGGACTAGTTGCCTAACCTTTGGCTGAGTTTCCTTTGGCCACAAAAGGAGATGGAGGTCGCTTCCTAGAAATGGATGAGCCAGAGAGAGTCCTGTGTTCCAAGCACCCAGCACAGGGCTTGGTATGAAGTGGTTTTTAGTAAAAGGCAGAGAGACGGCTTGGTTGAGGCCCCTGGAGGCAGAAGGAGCCCAACAAGCTTTTGGTTTTCTCACCTGCTGCCTTGGCCCCGATGGTAGCCCCTGGGGAGCAGGGACAACCCAGCCCACCTCGGAGGCTTGGGGGCAGAGGGCGCACATGGATTCTATGACCAGGGCAACTGTTGCTTTCTTCTATGAAATTCACAATGCTCAGGATAGTTTCCCCGACCTGGGTTGGGAAATTTTAGCACTCAGACTTCGGGACTGAAACCGGTTTTGCTGAGCCCTATGGGAAGCAGGAGTCTGGTCGGCACTTGGGGCAGGAAGAAAGGGTGGTGGGTGCTCCAGGTGCCACGGGAGCTTTGCCTCCCAGGTGCTTTCCTCACCGAAGAGCAGGGGGTGGGAGTCGACTTCTGCTTGGGTGACCCTCTTGAACCTGCAGAGTTACACCTTTTAGCAAACGTGGAGTGTTTGCAGCCACTGTTGCTAAGAAATTCTGTTTCGGTATTGCGTTCTTTCCTCTCCGTCATGGGTGGTGACGACTCCCTGCCAGCAGTGGCCCTTCCTGCGTGTCTCTCGGTCCTTCAGGCTCTGTTCATTTCTCTTCAGTCGCTTTTTCTGTCTGTTTGGATCGGATACGTTTTATTGACTTACCTTCATGTTTACTGACATCTGCCTGTCTTTCCCATTCTGCTTTTGGACCTCGGCACTGAATTTTTTATCTCTGTTACTATATTTTGAGCTCCAAAATTTCCAATTTGCTTTTTTCTAGATCTCCTGTTTGCTGAGATTTTTTTTGCCAAGTGTCTTAACGTGATTAACTGTCGAAACATTTCTATAATAGCGGCTGTGACATCTTTGTCAGATAAGTCTAACAACATCTGTCATCTTGGTGTGGGTGGCTGCTGATTGCCTTCACCTGGGAGCTGAGACTTTCCTGGTTCTTTGTGTGCTCAGGAACTGTGGATCATATCCTTGCCATTTTGAATATCATGTTAGGGGGCTGCATGTTTAAATCTTATAGAGAATGTTGGTATTTTGCTCTGCCAGCGACCCACCGGGTTTGGTTCAGGCTGCAGGTGCCACCCTGCCTGCTGTGGGGTGTGGTTCCGATGTTCAGATTTCAAAGCCTCTCCCGTGCTCTTTGGATCTGTCCTGGGTGTGCCGGTCGGTGGTCAGGATAGGATCTGGCAGGTGGTCTGTGAGTTTAATTCTCCGAAGTTTGTGGTGTAATATTTAGGGTCCGATCTGTGCATCTGCAGCCCGCGCTGCGCCTTGGCGTTCACAGACAACCCTACGGTGTTTTCTCCCTCCATCCTGTATACATTTCCCCTCTCTGGGGTTCACCCTCTCCATCCTCCAGCCGGGAAGCTGGGGCTTCAGTTACCCTGCTCTGCTGTGTGCTTCCATGGCCGCATCCAGGGTCACCCGGTGTGGGGTACACAGAGAAGACCAGAAGCCTTGTCACAACCTTCTGGGATCGCAGCTCTGCTGTGTGGAGGGGGAACTTCTCCTCCCTCAGGGTTTTGACTCTGCAGGTTCCTGTAACTGCCGCTGTTCCCACCGCCACAGGGTTCCTTGTGGCCTGGGGCATGAGAGGAGGAAGGAAAGGACAAACCAGAACCGGAATTCTGCATACTCTGAGCATTAGACGTCCCCTTTCCACTCCCTGAGTCGGAATGAGAGGGCCTTTCCCAGAGTCTGTCTGCACCCCACAGGTCCCTTTGGGGTTTCAGACCTCACTGAGTTTAGACTAGAGGAAAAATAATGGTAAACTTCCTGCGGTTCAGTGATGCTTCAAAGCCTGATCTTCCCCCTCTGCGTGCTCACATAGGCTTCACATAGTTGCTCCGTGCCAGTCGGGTTTTATAGGCACATTCAGCGGGAGATGCTGCGTGGAGTGTGTCTACCCTCAACCAGGAGAAACCCTTCTCTCCATCTTTAAGGGTTGTATTACCTTGGGGCCAGATTTCTAGGTGGGAAATCTGCAGTCAAGGTCAGAGGCCAAGGGCAGATGGACAGTCACTCATGCAGGGAGAGGGGCCTATGGCTGGCCGAGCCCAAAGGTGAGAGTCTGATGGGAGCCAGGAGAGGGGGTTGGGGGGGGAGCGGCTCTGGTCCATGCCCTTGGCCATCAGGGGGCAAGTACGGGTCTTGTCCTTGGCCAGGGAGGGCTCGGAGCCCCCACCTATGCCCTCTGGTTGCCCACTGCTGTGCCTCTGGGGCTTTTCTGGGCATACGGAGAAGGAGGGGCCCAGCATTGATCTGCTGAACAACCAACTAGTACTTTAAAAAAGTTGTAAAAATCGTTATGTACCTGTATCACAGGGAGTTTGGAAAATATGCCATCCTTAATATATCTCCCCAGCTTGTGGTAATCTGTGTTAGCATTTGGCCATATTTCATTTTTTTTAAATATTGAGAAACACAAAAGAGTGTGTGTGTGTGTGTGTGTCCACACACATAGTATAAACAGAGCATGGTACTAATAGATGAACACTTATGTACCCACCACCCCCTGTGTAGAACATTAACCCCAACTTCTACAGCTGTCTCTCCCTTCCCGGTCTCATCCTTCCATCTCTTCCCAAGTGCACTTTAACATAGTTCTAATCAGAACATGTATCTAATTTTGAGCCTGATTTTTGTGCTGCTGGGACTCGGCAGGGTTCAGTCAAGGGCACTTGGGAGGCCTTACGGTCCCCGACCCCCCAGAAGGACTGCAGCCCCAGGCCTCAATCTGGGGAGGGAGGCATGTTTGGGGGTGACTCTGCCTCTCAAGCAGTCCGGCCGGGGCCCCGGGGGGCTCCCCCCCCCCCCCCCGCTGCACCAGGGCTTTGCTCACCCCCCCCACCCCCTCCCGCTCCGCCCCGCCCCAGGAGAAGGAGCGGCAGCGCCTAGAGAACCTGCGGCGGAAGGAGGAGGCCGAGCTGCTCCGCAGGCAGAAGGTAGAGGAAGACAAGCGGCGGCGGCTGGAGGAGGTGAAGCTGTAAGTGCTCTGGCTCCTGGCCCCGCCCAGCCCCGGCCCGGCCCTGGCTCGGCTCCCCGTGACTGCCCTGTGCCCGCAGGAAGCGTGAGGAGCGCCTCCGCAAGGTGCTGCAGGCCCGGGAGCGCGTGGAGCGGATGAAGGAGGAGAAGAAGAAGCAGATGGAGCAGAAGTTTGCTCAGATCGACGAGAAGACTGAGAAGGTGCGGGCCTCGGGCTGGAGGCTTGTACCCTGGTGGGCCCCAGGCAGGCCAGACTCGGGGGCCCACGGCTTCTGGGTGCCCCCCTCTCCTCCCCGGGCCATGGGGAACGAGCCGGGTTTGCAGGGGCAGGGGGTGCAGAGTTCCGGGCCCATCCCGCAGGGCTGAGTGAGGAGGGGTGTGCTCTGCAGGCCAAGGAGGAGCGGCTGGCTGAGGAGAAAGCCAAGAAAAAGGCAGCGGCCAGGAAGATGGAGGAGGTGGAGGCGCGCCGGAAGCAGGAAGAGGAGGCCCGGCGGCTCAGGCGGCTCCAACAGGTACGAGGACAGGTGGGCCTCGGGCCCCGGAAGGGTGGGGAAGGCCGGGCCGTGCCACTGCGCACCCCCCACTCTGTTGGGTCGGTCTTGGTGGCTCTTGTGGCTTCAAGCCCGGAAGAGGTTCAACAAATGCCTTGGAGACGTGGACGGTGACAGCGACTGGCCTCCCGTGTCCTGTGGAGGTGACGGTTCGAGGGTTAAGTGTATAGACTCTGGAGCCTGACTTCCAGTCTCGGCTCTGCTGCTTGGCAGCCGTGCGGCCCTGGGCGGGTCACCCGGCTCGGCTGGGCGTCCGTGCCTTCAGGGAACAGTGGTATCTGCTTGATAGGGTTGGTGGGAGGACCGAACATGTCGCCTCGAAGAGGAGGGGTTTGCTTCTTCCTGGGGACCGTCAGGCTGAGGACGGTAGGGAACACAGATCTGTCACTAGGGGGTTGTAAACCCTGGTAACCGAAGTGTAGTTAGTATTTGCCGCGCGCCCGGCGCCGCTCGCGGTCTGTCCGCCGTATGAACTCCGCAGCTTGCGGAGCTTGTAGGTATTATACCTGTTGTTCCCGCTTTATCAGTGCGGAGAGCGGGGCCGGAGAGCTTAAGCCACCGGGCGGGGGTCACACGGCCCGGAGTCTGGCTTCAGCGGCAACCCTTAAGTCCCGGCTGTGCCGCTGAATGAAGAGCAGTGGCGGCGGGGATTCTCGTGGAGCTTTGCCCCGGGGTGTCCCCGCTGGGAGGGGAGCAGGCTTGTCTGGCCGGGCTGTCCTCGCTCCTTCCCGGACCGGCGCCTCTCACGTCGCCAGCCCAAGGCTGGCCCGAGGCCCCCGACCTTTTGCTGTCTGTTCACCAGGACGAGGACGAGCGGCGGCACCAAGAGCTGCTGCAGAAGAAGAAGGAGGAGGAGCAGGAGCGGCTCCGGGCCGAGAGGTGAGGGGCCCCCGCGCCCCAGCCTGGCGTCCTGGCGTCGCGCCGCCGCTTCCCTGGGGCCGTGGGGAAGGGAGGCGGCTCCCCCCTCACCTGGGGGTGTGCGAGAGGACGGGCTCTGCTCTGGTCGGGGACTGGGCCAGGGCGCGGCTTCCTGCCCTGACAGGCCCTTGCCGGGTCCTCAGGGAGCAGCAGGAGCGGGAGCGGGAGCGGGAGAAGGCCCTGCGGCTACACAAGGAGCGGCTGCAGCGGGAACTGGAGGAGAAGAAGAAGAAGGTAGCGGGGAGCGGGCCGGGGCTCCCCTGCGGGCTGCAGGCGCTGCCTCTGCCTCGCTGCCTCGCTGCGTGGGGGTGGCCCGAGCCGGGGCGGCGCGGGTGGGGGGCGCACACGCACGGTCTCTAACGCCCCGCCGCCCCGCCGCCGCCGGGCCCCAGGAGGAGCAGCAGCGCCTGGCGGAGGAGCGGCTGCAGGAGGAGCAGCAGAGGAGAGCCAGGGAGGCGGCGGCGGCCAGCAAAGGCCTGAGTGCGACCGCGGACGCGCAGGTGAGTCCGCCCCCCGCCCCCCGCGGGCTCTGGTTCGTCCCTTCCCAGTGGCTGGAGGCGCGGACTGTGTACTAGGACCACAAGAAAGAGGAAGCATACAGTTGGCCCAACTGTTTTTACCATTTTTGGTATGTATGTTTTCTTACTCTTAAAAGTAGAATTCGTTGTTAAAAAAAGAAGAAACTAAACTTTTTTTAAAGAGTATAAAGTGAAAGAAAGGCACCCTTACAGGAAAACTCGAAGTCTGGTGTCTTTCTATAGTTTGCACACATAAACCTTCTCTACACACGCACACATACGCACACACTCATTCTCTCTCTCACGCACACACGCACTCATTCTCCCGCACGCTCGCACATACACTCACACACACATTCTCGCACACACATACACGCACTCATTCTCACGCACACACTCGCACACACACACACTCATTCTCTCACGCACACACGCACTCATTCTCCTGCACACTCGCACACACATTCACGCACACACTCGCACACATACACACACACTCATTCTCGCTCACACATATTCATTCTCTCACGAACACTCGCACACATATACACTCATTCTCACACACATTCTCTCACATTCTCGCACACACACGCACTCAATTCTCTCACGCACACACTCGCACACATACACGCACTCATTCTCACGCACACACTCGCACACATGTACACACTCATCCTCACACGCACACACATACGCTCATTCTCTCACACACATTCTCTCTCACGCACACACTCGCACACATGTACACGTGCTCATTCTCACACACACACACACACACACACACTCATTCTCTCTCACACTCACATGCACACGCGCAGAGTTTTCAGTGAGCACCGCTGTACATACTGTCAGTCTGCTCGGGCTCCTGCCACAAACTGCCACACTGGGTGGCTTCAGCAACAGTTCTGGAGGCCGGACGTCCAAGGCCAAGGCGCCAGCAGATTCAGCGGCCGGTGAGCGTCCTCTCCCTGGCTCACCGACGGCGGTCCTCTGCCCATGGCCGGGGGGAGGGGGCTCTCTGGGGACTGTGTCCTAAAGGCACTGATCTCACTCATGTGGCCTCCACTCTTGTGACCTAATCACCTCCAAAGGCCCCACTTCTCAATACCATCACACTAGGGGGGAGGATTTAACAGAAGAGTTTGGGGGGCGTGGGGGGCACAAACATTTAGCCTATAACATATACCAATTTGGCCATTTGAATTTTTTCCTCCTTTTTTTTCCCCTTTCATTTAGTATGTTGTAGACATCTGTGTGTTTCAGCACTTGTAAATCTCCTATTTGACGGCTGTGTACCAGTTACTTGTACCAGAATTTTTTTTTTTAAGATTTTATTTATTTGTTTACAGTGCGAGCAGGTGGGGAGGGAGAGGGAGAGAGCGTCTCAGGCACACTGTGCGCTGAGCGCGGAGCCCAGCGCGAGGCTCTGTTTCCGGAACCTGAGATAATGACTTAAGCTGAAATCAAGAGTCAGACACTCAACTGACTGAGCCACCCAGGCGCCCCTTGAACCAGAATTTCTTTAACAAGTCCTGGTGGGCGCCTGGGTGGCTCAGTCGTTAAGCGTCTGCCTTCGGCTCAGGTCGTGATCCCAGGGTCCTGGGATCGAGTCCCACGTCGGGCTCCCTGCTCCGCGGGAAGCCTGCTTCTCCCTCTCTGACTCCCGCTGCTTCTCTTCTCTCTCTCGCTGTCTCTCTCTGTCAAATAAAAACAAAACAAAACAAAAAAACAAGCCCTGGTAACAGCTTGATATTCTTATAAACAAAATGTATGTTTTCGTTGCGGTATAGTTTATGATAATGAAATGAACCAAATGTTCATCTATAACAGATGGTTAAAAAAAAGTACCAATCATGGGGTTCCCAGGGGAGTATCCTGGGCTGTTGGAAAGGGGACACACTGACCAGACAGAACATTTGCAAAACACTTCAACTTGAAAAAGGAAGACACAGTCATGTATGTGGTGTGACTTTTTTAAATTAAAAAGCGAACCCCTGAACCGTTTTTATTCCCCATGAAGTGAGGGGTGCTGACTAGAGCCCCAGCACTCCTCAGCGGTGAGAGATGCAGGAATGTGGGGGGAGGGGGAGCTGACGGCCACGTTTGTCTTCTCCAGTCTCCAGCTTGTACCTCCTATCAGATGACGCCACAGGGCCACAGGGCCCCCCCCAAGATCAACCCAGATAACTACGGGATGGATCTGAATAGTGATGACTCCACCGATGATGAGGCCCATCCCCGGAAGCCCATCCCCACTTGGGCCAGAGGTGAGCGGGGCCCAAAGTTCCCCGGGAGACCTGGGTCCTCACTTGTGACATCTAGGACCCTGGAGGTAGTGGCTCGGCAGCTGTGGGTGTCAGCAGGCTGTTGTACCCACGGGCTGGCAGACTGAAGCATTGGCCCAACAAGCCTGTGTTGGGCCTTGGGATGTGCCCAGGGAGGGGTGGGCACTCTATGGCCAGTGGGCTCATCTGAGGACCAGATCAACAGTGTTGGGCACCTCTGTTCTCAACAAATGAGTTAAATGATGGCTGGCTGCAGGCAGGCATGGTGCTGGGTGTTCTAGCTCGCGCTCTAGGCCCCTCCTTGGAGCCCCACCCGATGGGCCAGCTGAGAGTTGGACCCCAATAAGCAGCTTAGGGTAGGAATAGCGCCAAGAGGGGTAACAGATTTTAGGCAGCGCCCCAAGAGCTGAAGGCAGCTGGGGAAGGCCCAGGGCAGGGGCACTTGAGCAGGATTTGACCCCAGAGTTTACAAGCCCCAGGGTCTAAACAGGAGTGCAGGAGTGTGGGTGATCAGGCCACCGCCGACCAGGGCGCAGGGCCTGCTGGGAAAGGGGCGGGGCCCGTGCATACAGTGGGCACTTATTATAGAGTGTGCTGAGCTGGGGGCCAGGGTGGGATGCAGTCTCACTCTCCAGCGAGAAGGGCCCAGAGCCCCATCGGGGATCAGCTCTCTAGAGAAGACAACTTGCTTCGGTATCACCTCATTTGAACTCCATGTTAGCCAGAATCTGATTTGGCCTCCCTAACTTCTGACTTCAGGTCATTTGGGAGGTGGGAGCAGGCAGGGGTGAGCATGGCCGAGGAGCCAGATGGCCGACAGAGCCACCTAATGGTGGTTGACCTTCGCCGGCTTACTTAAACTGGCTCAGTTTTCTCATCTGTGAAATGGGGGTGATGCCAGCAGAGGAGGGTTATTTAGGATGAAGTGAGTCAGTGTTTGTGAGCGGCGGGCACATTTTCCACCTCCTGACCCCCCAGGGTCTTCCTAAAGCCTTGTTGACAGGGTTGTGTGCCACCCACAGCTGTGTCCCGGGGGCCCCGTTGGTAAGCACCCTGCGCCACGGGACCAGGGGTGGGGGCTGGGGAGAGAAGCAGCCGAGCATAGCAGTCAGGGACGGCGGTGTGTGCTTAACGTTCTGGAGCTAGACTGGTCTCCAGACCCCAGCTCCCCACTCACTAGCCGTGTGCCTCTGGGCAAATCTCCCCATTATAAAGTGGGGAGAACAAAGGAGCTGCCTCCTTGGTGGTTGTGGGGGTAATGAGGTCAGGCAGTGAGGGCCCCACGCGGGGCCCGGCTTATGTGAGCGCCTGAGGACCCGTGTTCAGGCAGAGCTGCCGGAGGATGGCAGTGGGAACAGGCAGGAAGAGCATTTTTAGGGAAGAGGGCTCTGAGACAGGAGCTCGTGTGGCAGAGGTGGGGGCGTGCTGGGGTGGAGAGGGTGATGAGGGGCTGGGGGGGGCTCATGAGGCGCCCCAAGGCAGTGACCTGACCCTCCGTGTCCCCCACAGGCACTCAGCTAAGCCAGGCCATCATCCACCAGTACTACCACCCCCCGAACCTGCTCGAGCTCTTTGGAACCATTCTCCCACTGGACTTGGAGGACATCTTCAAGAAGAGCAAGCCCCGCTACCACAAGCGCACCAGCTCTGCTGTCTGGAACTCGCCGCCCCTGCTGGGCGCCAGGATCCCCAGCAGCCTGGCCTACAGCCTGAAGAAGTACTGAGGCCCCCAGGCCTTCTTAGCAGCCTCAGCCCCTGTGTGTGTCTGTGCGCCCCTCCGGTGGTCGGGTGCCGTCCTGCCTGGTGGTGTGTCTCTGGGGCTTTGCCGTGTGTATATAAATGTCCTCTGTGCGCTGCGGGTAGGACGTGGCCCAGGCCTGTTTGGAGGCTGCACTCGGTGGGCGGTTGGGGGAGAACCAGCCCAGCCCCACCTGGCCTGCAGACAGCACTCTGTAAATAGATTGTTATAATTCAGCAGAATTTTAGCCTCTAGTGTTCGAGAGCTAGATTAATAAAGTCTGTTCCTTCAAGCCTGCTGTGGGTATTGTGGAGACGGGGGGCCTTGGCAGAATGCCCTGGACCCTGGCCCTGCAGCCACATGGCTCAGGCCACTGATGGGCGGGGGGCACCAAGGGACTTTGCCTTTTCCTGGGGTGTACTTCTAGGTCACCCGGGTCCCACGTCAAGATGCTGATGCGGTGGGTGATTCTGATCCTGTCCTTGGGCAATGCTAAGACACAGGTCAGTTACTGGCACAATGGGGCAGGTGAAGCTACTTTCTGATTTTCTGGAGAGCCCCCTGTTTGTAAAGGGGAGCTTGTTCCGTGGGAAAGACATGGGGTTGAGGTCAAGAGGACTGGGCTCTTGACACAGCTGTGCCACCTAGGACAGTCCCTCAGCCCCACGGGCCCCGCCTTAGGCACGCGGATGGTCAGAGGACCTGACGAGGTGTGCAACACAGCTAAAGCAGGAGCTCTGATTAGAAAGATGTCTCCTGAAACCACGTTGGGTCCAGTGCTGGCAAGCAGTTGAGATGTTTCTCCAACAAATCCAGGCAGCTGCTCATTGAATGCTTAGTGTCAAGAACTTAGTGGCTCTGGTGCTGTCCCTTAGCTGCAGCGGCCAGCTCCTTCCCATCTGCTGCCCCACCCCGAGAACGGGTTGGCGAACTATGGCCTCGTGGGCCAAATGAAACCGCAGTCAGTTTTTGTTTTGTAACAAATACCTGTTTTCTCCGGCTGCTCCGCTGAGGGCAGAGTTAAGTAGTTGCAACAGAGGCCTTAATGGCCCACAAAGCTGAAGATACTGTGCCCCTTTACAGAAAGTTTGCTGACCCCTGCTTTAGGACAAAAATACAGGCTAAGTTCAAGAGTGCTTGAAAAATGAGGACATAGTGAACATGCACAACAGACTGAAGTTGAGAGGAATCCACCCATTAAAAAAAAATCTGATGGTTCATTCAAATATGGTGCACAATTCAGATTGGTTCCATATGCTCTTGGACTAGAAACTGTTGTGTGGATGGAGCCCATTGGCGAGGGCGTCTTTACCTAGAATTGATCAATTTTTTTTCTTTTATGGACTGTACTTTTTTGGTATCACGTCTTAGTCATCTTTGTCTAGCCCCCGTTCTCAAAGCTTTCCTCTTATGTTTTCTTCTGCGTGTTTTATACTTTTACAAATACTACATTTAGCTTTATGATCTACTTGGAGTTAGTTTTTTTAAAGTGTGAGGTTTCTGTTTTTGGCTTATTTGGTTTTGGGGGGCAATATGTCCAGTTGTTCCAGGACCATTTTGTTGAAAAGACTGTTGTTTGTTTTCCACTGAATTTCTTTTGCATCTTTGTCAAGAATCAATTAGCCCTATTTGTATGGGTCTATGTCTGGACTTTGTATTCTCTTCCATTGGTCTGTGAGTCTCTCCTGTTACCAACACCACATCGTCAAAGTTACTGTAGCTTGTATCCATCTTAAAAATCCGTTTGTATGATTCCTCTAGTTTTATTCTTCCTTTTCAGAATTATATTCACTTTTCCATCAATTTTGCCTCTCCATCTAAATTTCAGGATGAGCTTATTTATACAAAAATGTTGCTGGGATTTTGATTGGAATTACATTAAATCTGTAGATAAGTTTGGGGAGAACTCACATATGATGGTGAGTCTTCTAAACCGTCACCTGACTTGTCTCTCCATTTATTTGCATCTATGGCTTCTGCCATCAGCGTTTCATAGTCTCAGCATACAGATCCTGTACAAGTTTTGTTGGACTTATAGCTAAGTATTTCATTTTCTTGGAGTTACTATAAATGGTATTGTTTTTCTAATTTTGGTTCCCAGTTATTCATTGCTGATACATAGAAATACAATTGATTTTTGTGTGTTGACCTTGTATCTTGTGATGCAACTAAAGCAGTGTGTAGAGGGGCATTTATAGTACTAAATTTCTGTGTTAGATGAAAGGTGTTGAATCAGTGACTTCCGCTTCCACTTTAAGAAATTAGAAAAAGAAGAGCGAATAAAAGTATAAGCAGAAGAAGGGAAATAACGAAGGTAGAACAGAAATCTATGACATTGGAGGGAGAAAAATAATAGGGAAAATTTAACTAAACCAAAAGCTGAGTCTTTGAGAAGCTCAAAAAAAAAAAAATCATAAACCTCTAACTGGATCGATCGGCAGCCAAAGAAACAAATGGCCAGTGTCAGGAATGAGAGGTACAACCATTATAGATTCTGTAGTTATTAAAACAACAGAAAGAATACTATGAGCAACTTATAATAAATTGGACAATTTAGATGAACACAAATTCTTTGGAAGATCCAAATTATTTTAGTTCAATCAAGAAGAAATAGAAAACCTAAATAGCTCTACTTATGAAAGAAATTGAATCTCACAAAGACTACTCTAGACCTAGATTACTTTAGTGGTAAATGCAACCACGTATTCAAGAAAGACATTAACACCGGTTCTACATAACCTCTTTCAGGAAATTAAAGAGGAAAGAATATTTTCCGCTCCATCAGTGAGGCCAACATTGCCCTGATCCCAAAACCATACGAAGACACTGGAAGAAGGGAAAATTAGATACCTATCCCTCAAAAATCTCAACACACAAATTCTTAAAATTATAGTAAGTTAAATCCAACAAGTTCTATAAAGAGGATAATACATCTTAACCAAATAGGGTTTATCCCAAGAATGCAAAGTAGGTTTCACATGTGAAAGTCAACTAATGTAATTTGCCATATTAATACAGGAGGAAGACCGTGTGATTAATAGATGCAGAAAGTGCATTTGACAATTCAACGCTAACTTGTGATAAAAGCTCTAAGCAAATTAGAATTTTTTTTGGTCTCATATTCAACTCTGCCTCTCCCATTAAGCTGAAGGTATGGCCAATAATATGACTTAAATTTAAGTATCTCAAAAAATAAATGAGTGAATGAATTATAACATGCAAATTAGAATCTAAAAGGAATTTCCTCGGTTTGATAAACCACATCTACAACAACAACAAAAAACTCCAGCAAACCTCATGGTGACTGTCTTACTAATAGGTCCAATGCAAAGATGTCCACTCATTACTTCTGAACATTTTACTGGAGGTTCTAGCCAGTGCAATAGGACAGAAAAAAGGCAGGAGAGAGGAAGGATTACAACTATGTTCAGAGACAACTTGTGCAAAATCTGGTAGTGTCTACCGGGATGAATATGTGAGTTTAGCATGGTTGTCGGATACAAAATTAATATAAAAAAATCACATGTATTTCTTTTTTTTTAACTTTAACATTTTAATTGGAAACAGTTCATATGCCCATCCAGTGGAAGCTCAGATAAGCAAAGTGCAATAAACAGAATGAAATATCACACAGAAGTCTCTGTATAATGGAATATTATGCAGCCATCAAAAGGAATGAAATCTTGCCATTTCCAATGACGTGGATGGAACTGGAGGGTATTATGCTGAGCGAAACAAGTCAATCAGAGACAGACAAGTATCATATGATCTCACTGATATGAGGAATTCTTAATCTCAGGAAACAGGGTTGCTGGAGTGGTGGGGGGTGGGAGGGATGGGGTGGCTGGGTGATAGACATTGGGGAGGGTATGTGCTATGGTGAGCGCTGTGAATTGTGCAAGACTGTTGAATCACAGATCTGTACCTCTGAAACAAATAATACATTATATGTTTAAAAAAAAGGATAGCAGGAGGGGAAGAATGAAGGGGCGAAATCGGAGGGGGAGACGAACCGTGAGAGACTATGGACTCTAAGAAACAAACAGGGTTCTAGAGGGGAGGCGGGTGGGGGGGATGGGTTAGCCCGGTGATGGGTATTGAAGAGGGCACGTACTGAATGGAGCACTGGGTGTTATACGCAAACAATGAATCATGGAGCACTACATCAAAAACTCAAGGTGTAATGTATGGTGATTAACATAACAAAAAAAGTGTGTATAAATCAACATGAAAAGGTATCTTAGATATTTGAAAGGGAAAAAACAAATTACAAAATAAGTACAGTGAATCCATTGTCAAACATTTTTTTCTAAACTATGTAGTATTTTTGCAAATATTGTTTTTGTAATATAAAAATAAAATTAATGATAATGTTCAAAACATATTCACTAAATCACTTAATCACATCTACTTCTATATACTTACCTTGCACAATCAGAAATCAATATTAAGAAACATTGCATGTTATGATAATGTCAGAAATTATCAAAATCTTAGGAGTAAATTTGACAAGAGATGTGAAAGACCTATCCATTAAAACATAAAACATTTCTGAGAGCAGTTAATGGAGACCTAAATGGGACATACATAGTGTTCGTGGATTGGAAGCAATTTTTTTAAGATGTCGATTTCTTCCAACTTGATCTATAGATTTAATGCAATGCAATTTGAAAGCCCAAATAGGATTTTTTTTGGCAGAAGTCTATGAAAAATGTGGTTTTGAAATGTATATTTAACTTCAAAGGACCTACAATAGCCGAAACAACTTTGAAAAAGAAGAACAAATTTGGAGGGGCTACGTACATACCTTCAAGACTCACTCTACAGTTACAACGTTAAGAATGGTATGGTATTGGTGTAAGGATAGACAAATCAGTGGAACTATACGGAGTCCAGAAACAGAACTACATACATATAATCACTTGGTTTTCGACAAAAGTGGAAAGGCAATTCAGTGTGGGGAAAGATATTCAACAAATTGTCCTGGAGCAATTGGATATGTTAAAAAAAATCTGCAACCCTTCCTCGCATCATATATCAGATTTAATTCATGATAGATCATAGGCCTAAATGTACAACTCCCAGAAGAAAACGGGACAAAATCATAGTGTTTGTATTTGGTACAAATTTCTTACACTTGACACAACAAGTATGAACTATAAAAGAAAAAGTCTACGTTGGATTGGTATAAAGGTAAAAGTCAATCAAAATCAAAAACTTTTTCCTCTTTAAAAGTTGCTATTATTCAACATCTTCTCTCCTGCCCTCCGCATGAGTGGAATGGTGCAAAGAACCTATCCTATCATGTTCCTGGATATAGTACTGGGAATGGTCTTCACCACATGGTCACGGTGAGGGTGAATGACACAGGTTCGTGTAGATGCTCTTGCTTCAGTGGGACCCGCCCAGCCAACCTTACCCCTAACCCCACCCGCTTGCCTACCTGGTACTCTTCCTCTTGTTGGGCCCCAGCTAGTTGCCTGTCCCATGAGACTTCACCTGTCTCCCTCAGGTAGACCAAGGTACAGCTTCTTTCTGGTTCCATCTGGGCTTCTTCACAGCACAGGCCTCAGTGTCTGTGCTGCGATGAACCGTGAGCCACCAGCAACCCCCCTGCAGCTTTGGTCTGCTGAGCAATGATGAATGTTGGGTAAACTCGGCTTGGGCAAGAGCCCTGGCAGGCTCTGCTTCCTCTGGGCTTCCACGATGCAAACATTCCTCCAGAAGGTTTAGGAAAGAAGGAAGACCAGGCATGAGAAGGGAGGTTGGTCATAACCCCTATTACAAAGGTTTCCCATCTCTCCCCAGATCTCAGGTTATTGTCCTGTCTGAGCTGCTTGGAGCTTAATTCTGAGGTTCCCTTAGATATCTACAGAGCCGGATAGCAGCACCCAGAACCATAGAAAGCTGAGTTACTCTAGGCCTGAGGTTTTTGTATTTGTCACTGAGAAGTACAAACTCAGTTGCCCCCAACCAAGTAGCCAATAATTTACATGGCCAACCCAGCCAAATCCCCACTCCTGCCCAATTATTTTGAACATTCTCAACCAAAGAAATCTGCCTTACATGCCGTAAAGAGGAAGTAAACTCATTTTCTTGCAATGGGGAACTTTTAGGATAGTCACACCTTCCTTTGGTACTTGCCTTAATTGCAATTTATCAAGCCTGAAAAAGTGGATGTGAAGGCCAACACTTTCAAAGGACCCAACTTCATAGCCACTTGGCTTGATCTAGGTGCCTACCATCGTCCCTGGGTGGACAACTGGTGTGGCTCCCAATCCTCTCCCTCTTACCCCAGTACCCCTGATTATTTCAGCCACCATGCCACCCTCTTCCACCCAGAGCACCCAGCCCTCACTGGGTCCACCTCTGTAGGCGATCCCAGCAGGGCAGAGCCTAGCCAAGAAAGCAATTGCAGTGTTTTTATTGAGAGGAGCCAAGGAAAGGTGGCAATGAAGTGGGTCCAGGTGAAGACGGTGGCCCTTGAGGGAACAGGACTGTGTCCCCACTCAGGCCCAGCCCTTAGGAGCTCCGGTGGGAAGCACACTCCCTGTGGAGCTCCTGTCCTCAGGACTGGGTGCCACTGGCCCTTCACCAGCTGTGTCTCATGCTTTGCTGCAATAGATCAAGAAGAGTGACTCAGGGAGAGAACACAACATGGCAGTAATTCATCCAGTAAACTCACTCTGTCGGGGCCAAGGATGTGGGATTTGTCATCCAGCCCCACCTAAGTCTTCCTGGGGAATAGTGTAGGAGTATGGATAATAAAGCACCTACTGTGTGTGAGGCATGGTGCACGGTGCTTGGCCTTGGTTGTGTTCTTCAATCACATCTGTTCTCCAAGATGGGGGCTGGTATTATTTTCATCTTCCTCTTAAGCTTTTGGAAAGTGAGACTGAAAACGTTAGTCCCTTGTTCAAGGTCAAATGGCTTGTGCAAGGCCCTGGGCAAGTTGTAGGTTTCAGTGGAGACACAAAGGTGAGGCTGGCCAGTCCTACCCCCTGTCTCCTATCGCCCTCAACCTACGTGGGTAAATCAAGGCATGCTTTGGGGAGGTTACTTGAGTGGAAGCTTGAAGGACTCACTGGAGTGTGTCAGGTAGGTGAGGTGGGGAGCAGCATGTGTGTATACTGGTTCTGACCTGCACAGCGGATTGGCTGAAGGATATAGGAATGGTTCCTTACCCGCCCAAGCAATATCTGTGGGCTTTATCTGTAGGATGCATGTAAGAGGAGAGCTCTCACAGTGAGAATTAAGTGAAATCCCATCACCTGTATGTCTTCTTCGGGAAAAAGAAATGTCTATTCAGGGCTTCTGCCCATTTTTAAATTGAATTGTTTTGTGTTTTTGCTATTGAGCTGTAGGAGTTCATTATATATCCTAGATATGAAATCTCTTATCAGCTATGGGATTCGCAAATATTTTCTCCCATTCAGTAGGTTGCCCTTCATTTTGTTACCGATTTCCTCTGCTATGCAGAACTTTTTAGTTTGATGTGGTCCCACCTGTTTATTTTTGCTTTGGTTGCCTTTGGTTTGGAGTCAGATCTAAAAAATCATTACCAAGACTGGTGCTTCAGGGCTGCCATAACAAAGTACTACTACTTGGGTGGCTTAAACAATGGAAATGTCTTATCTCCTCATTCTGGAGGCCAGAAGTCTGAAATCAGGGGGTCAGCAGGGCCGTGAGGGGGAACCTGCTTTATGCCTCTTTCCTGCCGTCTGGTAGCTTGCTGAGAATCCTGGCTTGTGCTGCTTCATTGCAATATCTGCCTTCAGTTCACATGAGGTTCCCCGTGTGTGTGTGTATGTGTGTGTGTGTCCCACTTTTTCTCCTTTTCAAGGACCCCAGGAATATGGATTAAGACCCATCTTAATGTCCTAATGACCTCTACAATGGTCATTATTGATTACCCCTACAAAGACCCTATCACCGAAATAAGGTCACATTCTGAGGTACCAGGAGATTAAGACTCCATCTCCTTTTTTTTTTTTGAAGCAGAGCTTGAACTCACGACTGTGAGATCAAGACCTAAGCCGAGATCAAGAGTTTGATGCTTAGCCGACTGAGTCATCCAGGCGCCCCAGGACTTCATCTCTTTTTGAAGGGACACAGTTCAGTCCGTAACACACCATATCATCACACTTGCTCCTCTGAGGGGGATTCTGGTATAATCTCTATTTTAGAGGTGAGGAAACTGAGGCCTAGAAAAGTTGGATAACGTGTCAAGGTCACACAGTGTGTACGGGCTCTGAAACCCAGGCTCCTACTCACTACGGCGTGCCATATTGGCAGAGTTACTGGAACAAGATCGTTGGTGACAGCAACAAGGAGTGAGGACATTTGGGGCGGGCGAGTGGGATAAGCATGGTCATAGCAAGTGGTGGGAGTGAGGAGAGTGGATTACCTGAGGGGCTAAAGGGAGTGCGCAGTGTGGCCACTTGTGGTATCCATGGTTTAGGGTGGTCTGAAGGCCAGGTAGAGGTATTTGGGTTTGATGAAAAGGGGGATTAAGTACTTTTATAGGTTCTGGAAAAGGGGGTTGCCCAGATGAGAGGTGATCCCAGGAAACATAAGTTGTATCAAACTAGAAATCAGGTCTGCTTCATTCATCTCTGTATCCTTAGGACCCCCTCCTGGAGCTGGCCCAAGGAAAGTTCTCAATGAATTCTGTGGGGTAAATCAAAGAATACAGGCACAGGATCAGAGTGGGTTGAGACATGAGGCAGGAGGCCATCCAGAGATGCTGTTGCATTGAGACATGTCCCGCCATTTTTGTTTTCTTGTGGGGATCTGCACTCTCTGCCCCCACCCCCACTCTCAGTCGGAATGGGTCTCCTGGAATGGGCTCCAGCACTGGCTTCCAGTGGGGGGTAGGGGCACCTGGCCCAGGTCTGGCCAATCCAAACATCATATTGTCAGTTGGCACTATGCACGATAAAGTCAATGGGACTCACTTGTGGCATTTTGTTTCAGCTCCTGGGAAAGCATTTCTTCTCTTTGGACACAAAACTGCCAGATGTGAAGGAGCTGCGGGCTCATCGTGGCAGAACAGGGGACATTGTGGGACAACCAGGCAATGGCAAGAAAGCAGAACGGAGACAAGGAGAGATGGAGAGAAAACTGGGCCCTGCTGCCCCTGGACTCTGAACCAACATGAGGCATCAACTCCCTTTGTCCCAGCCATGCGTCCTGGACCACGGAACCCAGGAGCGGGCTGTTTAGAGAAGCAGGAGAGCAGCATCTGTGCCAACTCCTCTTAAGTATAGGGGACGGGGAGCAGGCTGAGCCCCTTGAGCTTGGCCACTCCAATGAAAGCTTGCTCAAGAGCACTGCACTCACACAGAAATCAACCCTGGTGGCAGCCACTGGCCCAGAGGTCCCTCAGCAGGGTCACACTGACTGATCCCTGCCACCTTCCCCAGAACCACAGGGCTCTTGGCAGTCAGGCCCAGGAAGGTGTGTTGTCCCCAGTCTTGATTTCCCACCATTTTTTGTTTTCCCGGAACTTGGGACCTCAGCCTCTGATGAGCTGTACTATGTTCTCCCATCCGCATGGGAGAGTGACTTGGCTTGGAAGGTCTGATTCACTGGGGATCTCAGCTTCAGAGCTTAGGCATGAGGCTGAGAAAAAAACAGAAATCTTGGACCAGTACATGAGCACATGGGTGGCTGTGGTTACCACCTCTGACCAATCTCCCCCCACCCCCAGAGCTCACCCTCTAATTACAGGGCACCCCATCACATCGATCTTCCTGGAGCGCACCTGCTTACTTAGCACCTGTGAGCAGTCCCCTTCCCACAGGAGTATACATGCACACAGGCGCACATACTCAGACATACAGATATGCACAGACACATGCAAACACACATGTAGACACAGATTCACCCACAGACATACCAAGACACACACATGTAGACACACACACACACTCAGGCTCTTCATAGAAACAGGAATAGGACTCGGCTGCCAGAGTCTCTCAGGGAAGGCCCCTTCACCTGCTCGTCTTCGAGGAGCCCCAGGGAAGCTCTAAGAGTTTAACTCAGTCTGAGTCTACACTACCAGTTCAGTGTCCTCTTGCAGCTGCCCTGTGAAGCCTGGAGAAACTGCCACCACCCACCCAGGGATGAAGCTGACAGTGGCTCTGGTGCTGGCTTTTCTGCTGGCTTCTGGCAGCTCTCTTGTTGGTCAGCCCTGCTCCTCGCGCCTCCTTGGAAGGGAGTGCTAGGCTCACCCGGGCCACCACAGGAGCCAGCTCAGGGCCAGGTCTGTGCTGCTGCAGTGCAGAAGGCCCGGCACTGCACTTGTGGTGGCCCATGAGGCGTGGCGTGTGGTGGGGCTGACGGAAGGAGAGGGCACAGGCAGAGAGCATGTCTTGGCCCAGGGCTTCTGTGACAATACACACCATGGGAGGAAGCTCTAGAAAGAACATAGAACCAGGAACCAGGCATCCTGCCTCTTGACCCAGATTTTATCTCCAAGTGGCATTGTGGCCTTGGCAAGTCACTTCTTTTCTCTGTGAGTAGTTATCTCCTAACCGAGGATGTCGAATGAGATGTCTACATCTCATTTGGCTCTTCCAAATCTAAGCTCTAAAGAGATCTGATTCCTCCATCTCTCAAATGAATGCGTGAAGTTGACTATATGTGTGTGTATGGTGGTGTGGGGGGACTTCTAGCTAATCTTCTGCCCAATGTACTTGGAGATTTTCTTCAGAAGGGATAAGATGTGGTTACCTCTGCCCTTAGCCCGCTCATTTGCTCTGGACTTACTCAACCTGATATTGAAGTCTTCAGTCCTTCTGTTCTGTGCCTGAAGAGACCATGAAGAATGACTTAATCTGCCTGAGGGCTTCTTAGATGATGCAAAAGAAAGAATTAGAGACGAACCGGTAAGTTCCATTTTCTTGCCTTTTAATTGGGAGAAGGTTAGGAGGGAGGAGGAATCATGAATCTGTTTCTCCTCATCTTGTAGTGGGTCAGTCTTGAGGGTGGACTTGAGGGAAAGCGAAACTGGGTTCTCAGAGTCCCTCCCCTGGTTCAGGGCAGGTAAAGTATGTTTCTTGTTTCCAGTAGAGCAACCAAGCTTGGACTCAGGTGAGGACTCAGTGAACGCTATCCAACTAGATTCAGTGTGTGTGTGTGTGTGTGTGTGTGTGTGTGTGTGTGTGTGTGTGTGTGTGACAGTAGGTAAACTTCCCACATACCTGTGCCTCAGAAAAATCACAGGTTTCTCCTCCCAGATTGTACCAGGTCCTCAACAGAGATTTGTTCGGTAGCTGATGGGAAAACATATACTGGGCTCTATTTATTTTCCATAGCTTGGCTCCCACCCATCACTTTGTTTCTTTTCTAATATGTGAACAAAAGGAATATAACAGGGCAATTGAACTTGTCAGCCAGTTGAGGAATTGAAATTTACTTAAATCCTCATATTCAAGTGGAGTTTGTCATGTGGTGTGATAGGTTGGATGATGGTCCCCCAAAGATGTCCATGTCTTAATCCCTGAACCTGTTATTATGTTGCCTTCCATGCTAAAGAGACTTCGCAAATGTGACTAAGTTAAGGGTTTGGGGATAAGGATTAGCCTGGATTATCCAGGTACCTTACAGATCGCAAGGATCCTTGTAAGAAGGAAGCAGGAGCATCACAGTCAAAGAGCTATAGGATCAGAAACAGAGATCAGAGAGGAGGGAAGTGACAGTGCTGCTGACTTTGAAGGTGAAGAAAGGCGCCAAGAGGTAAAGAATGCAGGCAGCCTCTAGAAGCTGGAAAATGCAAGGAAATGAATTCCCCCCTTGAGGCTTCCGTGGGAACGCTGGTTTATTGTCATCCTGATTTTAGCTGAGCAGAACTGATTTTAGAATTGCAGGATAATAATTTCATGTCGTTAAGCTTCATTTTTGTGGCAGCCTGTTATAGCAGCAATAGGAAGCTAATACGTATGGTAAGTACTAATTATTAGTTATGCAGAGTTGGAAAAATTCCCTGGGGCTGGGTCCCATTGGGCCTGGGATCCAGGACCCACCTGGATATAGCAGAGAAGGAGTACCACCTTCTCTCTTTATCACTGTGGCCAGCACATTTCTCCAACCCAAATTCAAATTCAGTTGTTACAACAATGTAAACACAGTCTGAGAGACTGGGCTCTGTCTCTAAGCCTGAGCTTCCTGCCGGGAGCTGCTGACCCCACCCGGCGGCACCTTGTGTAGGATGCTGAGTCTCTCTGTTACTGCTGGAAGGGACATAGACATTATCGAGTCCTTTCCGGGAATCCCACCTATTTCCTGAAAGCTGAGCATCCACATCTACCCTACTCTTCTGTGTGCATAACCCTAAACCTCAGGAAAACACTTGTCTGTGTTCCTACGAGTATGCCCTTTTATGTGCAAACTGATGAACAGGATTCATAAGCATCTGTTTCATCCCTTTGGCATTCTCCACATCTATTGCTCCTCCACGCTGGCTTTTAAGTGAAGTTCCATGATCCCTTTCTTTATCATAAACCACGGCAAATCTCCAACCCCAGTGGGACACAAGTTCTTCTTGGAGTGTTAGTGCTTAGAGCCTCAGGGTCAGTGGGATTGTTAGGTCCCCACACAGAGAGGGCTTGCTGCCCCATTGAAGGGAATCATTTCCAGCCTCACTGCTTCTGATTGCCATCCTAACCCCCACATTTCACAGTAATCTCCAGGACCCCAGAGAGTACATGATGCAATGCAAGTCAGCTCATGCTGGACTCCCATTCCTTTGCTGATGGTTCTTTTTTTTTGTACTGTTGTCTGGAATGGTCTTTTCTTCAATTCTATTGCCACTTCCTCATCATCTCCGATCTGGACTTGCCTGGGAACCCATTTCTCTCATTGATCATCCCTTGATTGGGTCCTCCCACTGACTGGTTCTTACATTATGGTCATTCACTCACAAACCTCTTGTTGAATGCACATTTCGTGTCAAGCACTGTTCTTGGCACTGGGGATAGCTCACTGAAGAAAACAGACAAAAACCCCTATCCTCATGAAGGTATTTATATTTTAGTGAGGGGAGAGAAATAATCAACCAAAGAAAGAGGTAAAATATAAAGTGTATAGCGTCCAAAATCTATAAAGAACTCATTAAACTTAACAGCCAAAAAACAAATAATCCAGCTGAAGAAAAGGGCAGAAGACATGACTAGACATTTTTCCAAAGAAGATATACAATAGCTAACAGGCCCATAAAAAGATGCTCAACATCACTCAGCATCATGGAAATCCAAATCAAAACCGCAATGAGATATCACCTCATACCTGTCAGAATGGCTAAAATTAACAACACAGGAAACAACAGATACTGGTCAGGATGCAGAGAAAGGGGAACCCTCTTGCACTGTTGGTGGGAAGGCAAACTGGTTCATCCACTCCGAAAAACAGTATGGAGTTTCCTCAGAAAGTTAAAAACAGAACTACCCTATGACCCAGCATTGCATTATGAGGTATTTACCCAAAGGATACGAAAATACACATTTGAAGGGGTACATGCACCTCGATGTTTATAGCAGCATTATCAACAATAGTCAGACTATGGAGAGAGCCCAAATGTCCATCGACTGATGAATGAGATAAAGAAGATGTGGTATATATATACAATGGGATATTACTCATCCATCAAAAAAAAATGGAACCTTGTCATTTGCAATGACGTGGATGGAGCTAGAGTGTATTACACTAAGAAAAATAAGTCAGTCAGAGAAAGACAAATGCCATATGACTTCACTGATATGTGGAATTTAAGAAACAAAACAGATGAATGTAGGGGAAAGGGGGAAAAAAGAGAGAGGGAAGCAAACCTTAAAAGACTCTTAAGGATAGAGAACAAACTGAGGGTTGATGGAGGGAGGTGGTGGGGGACGGGCTAAATGGGTGACGGGCATTAAGGAGGGCTCTTGGGATGAGCACTCGATGTTGTATGTAAGTGATGAATCACTAAATTCTACTCCCAAAACCAGTATTCCACTATATGTTAACTGAATAGAATTTAAATAAAAATTTGAAAAAAGAATATATTAGATGATAAACACCACAGAGAAAAACAAAGGCAGAAGTAGCATGAGGTATTGATTTTAATTTGAATGGACAGGAAAGGCCTCACTGGAGAGGTAATACTTCAGCCCCGATCTGAACGAAGTGAGAGAGAGTGTGAGGTGTCTGAGGGATGAGTATTCCAGGAGGAGCGGCTCTTAGGATCTGGTCATAGAGCTCTTTTTAGTTTTTATATAAGTATGTGTTGTCTTAAATTATTCTAGCAACCAATATTTCAGGAAACAACAAATTAAGGTCCTGTTGGCCAACATATAAGAGATGCTGCCAGGCTGTGGTTCTCAAATAGAGTGTGCATCAGAATCACCTAGAGGTATTTTTTTTGTTGTTTTTTGTTTTTTGTTTTATTTTATTATGTTATGTTAGTCACCATACAGCACATCGTTAGTTTTTGATGTGGTGATCCACGATCCATTGTTTTCATATAACACCCAGTGCTCCATGCAGTACGTGCCCTCCTTAATACCTACCCATCACCGGGCTAACCCATCCCCCCACCCCCTCCCCTCTAGAACCCTCAGTTTGTTTCTCAGAGTCCATCGTCTCTCATGGTTCATCTCTCCCTCCGATTTCCTTCCCTTCATTTTTCCCTTCCCTCGCCTAGAGGTTTTGATGAAACAGCCCTTGAGTTTCTCATCAGTATATCTGAGGTGAAGCCCAAGAAATTGCATTTCAAACAAGTTCCCAGGTGATGCGGATATTACTGATGTTGGGGACCATATTTTGAGAAGCACTCCCCTAAGGCAACCTGCGGATCTCCCTAAACATGCTCTGGGAATCTTAGGGTTTGGCTCCATGACCACTCCTGGTACTTAGGCGATTTGAATGGACTAAATAAACCACTCCTACTTATCAACATATTTGAACCTCAGCAAAGCACAGATTGAACGCTCTCGTCCATCCTGAGTGTGTTAGCCCAGCCTAGAGGGAGTCCATTTTATTAAAGACTCTCACCCCTTCCTTCCAAATATAAGGCTTAGTGCTGGCTTAAACCTCATTTATTTTACTAAAATGTACCCAATTTTAACAAATTCACCTCTTTTAACTTGCTTTAACGTTTCTCTAATCTGCACATTGTGAGAACGATAAGGTTGATATTTCTATCCCTTTCCTTGTTGCCCTGCACTAGCACACTTTATACGCTAAATCGTTGGTAAATTAATAGAATGAAATTGCAGACTCATCGGTTCCGCTGGGAGGGATGAAGAAGTTGCATTTTCTAACTGGAACTGTTCATCCTTGAAATGACTCATTTTCCCCAGAGATGAAAAACAAACAAACAAAATAATGGGGCTCTGTTCCCTGTTCCCCCTTTCCAGGGAAAGGAGACAAACAAGGAATGGAATAATAGAATGGATAATCTGAGTTCACCTCTGCAGAGGATTCCTGCATGTGGGTTCAAGGAACCCAGGCCCTAGGGTGGAAGGCACTGGTCTAGAGCACCTGCAAATAGCTTCAATCAGCTTGACATCCTGTCCTCTCAGAGGCAGTGATCACTGATCTCAGCTGATGTTCAGGGAAACCTAACACCCCTTCTGGTGCCCTTGGCAATGCTCTATAAACAGGGATGTCATCTTAAAGAAGTTAGATGGACCTGCATGGATGTCTCCATAGCCTTGGTCCTGACATGGTAGGAATTTACTGCCATGGGATCATCTCTTATTTTCTACGTCTGTTTTAGCAAAACATCGCACAACACTGTTAAGAAGCCAGCAGGGTCTGGTCTTTAGGATGCCAGAGCCTCAGGACATGCTCATCCTACCCCTAACCCCCAATCCCAGGCTAGGCTGAGTGTGAAATGTGTCCCTCCTCCTCTGCTTCATGGCCAGAAGCTTGATGTTGTTGTCAGGAGGCAAGAATCTTTACCAGCTAAGTCTGGAGGTATTCACCCTAAGATTGAAATCAGGCATGCCTGGGTCAGAATCCTGATTGTGCCTCTGCCCTGTTCTATGACGCTAGACAAGTCATTTGTCCATATTGATACTTATTTGTTGTGAGGGTCAATGAAAAAAATATATTGGGATGTTCCCAACACGGTGCATGGCCACAGGAATTTTTAGTTTCTTTGCTTCTCCTCCTCTTGTTATTTCTCCCAGGTAGACAGCTCTTAAGGTCTAAGAACTAAGTGCATGTTAGATGGTATTTTCTCTCACATGACAACAATCATTGATTGGTATACCTCTGGCCCATCAGTCATCTCCAGACTGGCTGGGCAGGCTCATTTGCAGACAAAATAGATTCACCAAAAATTATTTGCAGTGACTTTACTGAGATATTCCTACAAGTTAGTTGAAGTTTTTACATGTGACCTAATGCATAGACAGTACATGATCATTAAGAATAAAACACTAAAAATATCTGTCTGTTCTCTAGGAAAGCACGTAAATCGTTCATTATTGAAAGGATGGAGCCCTGCTTGAACTTGCACACAATGATTCCTGGGCTTCAGGCTTTGTTATTGCTGGCCTCTCTCCTTTCTCCAACGCTATGGCTATTCATGGGTCTCAGCTGAAGGTTAGGTTTCTCAGATTATCTGCTCCTTTGGAAAAAGTGAACTCAAACATTTATCCACAAACACCGTGAGAATGCCAAAGGATCCCTTAGGTTTTTAGCTCTTTAATTGCTGATTTTAATTGTTGGTTGTGTTTTTAAACACATGTTAATTTTTGTTTGGGGTGGTGGATGAAGTTTCAGTGCAATTCAGAGCTTGACTGTAGGAACAATGGCTTAGAGATTAGATACAAGACTGGCACATGTTTGAAAGCATGGCAACCAGAACCTAAAAAAACATGGTCAGCACTTCTACTGCGCAAAAAAGTTGACCTGTCACTGAGCATCTTTACCAGTGGAACAGAGCCTCCTATCAGAATCAAACTATTTTTGAAAGTTACATTATTATATTGGCAGGCATTCATACTGTCCACAAAATACCTGGAAATATTCATTATTTCTAATATTAGCTACAGCCAACATTTGCTATCTTATTAATTACCATGCACATTTCCAGATGTTAATTTTTTGGTCACCTGACCACTCAGTGTGTAGGTAGGTAACCACCGCCAAAAATGGGAAAAACGGAGGAACAGCATATTGGCAAATCAGTCAAAAAAAAAAAAAAAGACCAACCCAACTTTTTAAATTAGGGTTGATGATTAATAGTGCAGCAATGTCCACAATAGCCAAAATATGGAAAGAGCCCAGATGTCCATTGACAGATGAATGAAGATAAAGGAATATTACTCAGCCATCAAAAAGAATGAAATCTTGTCATTTGCAATGACGTGGATAGAACTAGAGGGTATTATGCTAAGCAAAATAAGTCAGTCAGAGGAAGACAAATATCATATGATTGCACTCATATGTGGAATTTAAGAAACAAAACAGATGAACATAGGGGAAGGGAAGGAAAAATAAAATAAGATGAAAATAGAGAGGGAGGCAAACCATAAAAGATGCTAAACTCTAGGGAACAGACTGAGGGTTGCTGGAGGGGAGGTGGGTGGGGGGTTGGGTAATTGGGTGATGGGCATTAAGGAGGGCACTTAACGTAATGATCACTGGGTGTTATACGAAACTGATAAATCCCTAAATTCTACCCCTGAAACTAATAATACACTGTATGTTAACTAAATTGAATTCCAATAGAAAAATAAGGTATGGAATAAAAACTTGACTACACCTTGTTGCAGAGGAAGCCGAAGGTCTGGTTGAAGATGTGGTCGAAAGCACACTCAAAAAGGGCGTAGTGTCAATGAATCTTCAAGCAGAAGCCCACACAATTTTACTAATAAGGTGTCAGTGTAGATCTCCCTAAATTTTTTAATTCACCACGCAAGTCTGAGTCTGTAAATCTGCTCGGTGGGAATTGCCAATGTCACTTTTGCCTTCAAATGACTTTCCTCGTATGGTGTTGCTTTGCTTTTCAACATCCTATACCACGGAGACTGTCGAGAGCTTGGAGGGGAAACATTGTGCAGAATTTTATGCTCATTTCTCTGTAGCTCCCCCTTTTCTAGAATCTTGACCCTCAGGTCATACTGCTTTGGTTACTCACCAACCCCTTCAAACATCTGATTTCTGTATTTTATCTAGATTTCCTACTTGTTCTTGGGGGAAGTGTTGGTCTCTAAAAGCTATACCATCATAGGCAGGAGTGGAAGTTCGAAGGACTTTTCTTCTGGCACTTGATGTCGTTCATAATTTTGGGAAATTTCTCACGGATTATCACTTCAAATATTTATTATGCCATTATTTTCACTCATTTACCTTGTGGGTTATAAATATTCATATGTTAAACCTTTTAAGTTGATCACAGAGCAAGGAGTGGCACAATCAGGTCAACTAGTGGGACTTCCATATAATAGGAAATGTTCAGTGAGATAACTGAACACAACTCTTAAGGTTTGAAACTCCAGGTGGCACCATTTCATGTCCAGTCTGGGGTCTCCCGGAACATTTGCAAAATACCGTTGGCCACCAGGAAGAGACCTTCCTGCGATTCCCGGATGCAATGGTCCAAGTGACTAAAAAATGAGTTTCTCTCGGATTTGTGCTAGTTGGTGACAACTAAGCAACTCTTCTTTTTTTGGTAAAAGAGGGCTCTGCACAGTCACGCCAGGTGTATTTAATGATCATCTCTTCAGATTTCACACCCATGGAGCAGGACATGAAAAATTGAGGGCAACATAGGCTGATGAAATTATGAGCCCCAGAGTAGATCCTAAGTTGAGGGTTGACTATTGAGGGCAGATGTAATAGATAAATAATCATGTTGATGGTGTGTGGAAGGAAGAGTGTGGAAGATTCAGGGAATAAAGATAGGGAGGAGGTGCAGATGACCCGAAGTGCCTTTTCTGGAAGGGAAGGACACTGTCTGGATCTATGGTTCCCGTTAAACAGGTGATCTGAATAAGACACTGTACTTCATGTTTTACATACATACTCTTATTTAATTTCTATAATTTTCTTTTAAAGAAAGAGTGGTCTCCACATACTGAAATTTAGAAAGATTAAAAGACTGTCCCAAGGTGACATAGTCCATAAGCCCCAGAGCTGGAGAAGTAGATCCATGCTTCAAGTCCTTGATTTACTTACCAGTCTCCCTGCCTCTTCCCCACTGATGTTGGGAAGGCATCAGGACACCCAGCTCAGGCTGTCCCACAGGTAGACAGATTCAAAACTGGAATGACAGACCAGTTTTCTCCCTTCAATGATACCAAACTATTTCCCTGTTGTTGCTACAACTCCCTTCCTTGGAATTATCTTTATTTTTGTCACTATCAGATATGGGAAATTAGGATTTCTCAGTACAGAAACAAATGTCAGATGTCAAGGAGTTACACTGGCTTTAAAAAAAAAACAACAACTCTGGGGCACCTGGGTGGCTCAGTCGCTAAGCGTCTGCCTTCAGCTCAGGTCATGGTCCCAGGGTCCTGGGATCGAGCCCCGCATCAGGCTCCCTGCTCAGAAGGAAGCCTGCTTCTCCCTCTCCCACTCCCCCTGCTTGTGTTCCTTTTCTCGCTGTGTCTCTCTGTCAAATAAATAAAATCCTTTAAAAAATAAATAAATAGGGGCGCCTGGGTGGCTCAGTCGTTAAGCGTCTGCCTTCGGCTCGGGTCATGGTCCCAGGGTCCTGGGATCGAGCCCCGCATCGGGCTCCCTGCTCGGTGGGAAGCCTGCTTCTCCCTCTCCCACTCCCCCTGCTTGTGTTCCCTCTCTTGCTGTGTCTTTCTCTGTCATATAAATAAATAAAATCTTTAAAAAAAAAAACAACTCTGTTTGTCACCACAGGCCTATGATCATCCCAGTTCATCTGTCAGTCAAAGCACTGTCCATAATGAAAATGAAATACATCATCTGAGATTGGATCAAGCACACAGACTGAGCATGAATTTAATCACTGCCTATCCTTTACAATCCCCCCAATTAACAAAAATGATATTAAAATAACAAAGCAGTAAACTCAACAGTGTGGGTGAGGGGAATGACAACATTTACTTACAAGTTTTTTTTTTTTTAAAATTTTATTTATTTGAGAGAGAAAGAATGAGAGAGAGAGAGCACATGAGAGGGGGGAGGGACGGAGGAAGAAGCGGACTCCCTGCCGAGCAGGGAGCCCGACGGGGGACTCGATCCCGGGACTCCAGGATCATGACCTGAGCCGAAGGCAGTCGCTTAACCAACTGAGCCACCCAGGCGCCCTGATTACGAGTTTTTAAGACGTCCTGGTCAATAAAGAGCAGATAAGATAATGTCTACAGAGAAATGAAATCAGAGGAAACTGAAGTCCAAGCACGTGCTGGAGAAAGACCCTGTAGAGTGAGGTGCTTTTTGTACAAAAGAAGAATTGAGACTTAAGTAGGATTTGAATAATTATTAGAGCTGAAAATAAGAAAGGATGAGAATAGAGACACATGACCAGAATGGGACAACCTCACTCCCATTCTCTCTGTCTTTGCTCGGCATGTGGTGTTTCACCATAGAAGACAGAAAGAAAAGTTGTACAGCTTTCTTTAGGTAAAGATTTTCTTTAGGTACATTAATTACAAGGGCAGCTGAGGAGGCTGAAGTGATATAACATCACAAAATATTGTGTAGGATCAATCTCCAATGAGCCATGAATTAGCAGAATTTCTGACTGCTGGTAATGGTGTTGATCACATGCTTTTGAAGACATCGAGAGTATTCATGAAGAAAATGTAGAACACTGGGGCCTTAGAGTTTGTTGACACTTTAATCTTTTCTCAATATGACCCATAGTCCTGTCCAGGATGGGGCTTCTCTCTTCCCTTTGTAATTCTGCAGGTTACACATTTTCCCACATACAATCACTTAGCTACAAATAGACTACTCTAGTGTTTTTCAGTGTCCAATAAAGGAAATAGAAATCACTCTAGGTATATTGGACGAGGAGAATTTCATCCAGGAATTGGTAATAAAGGTGTTTGAAGGACTAGTAAGGAGGGGACTACATTACCCAAAAAATATAAAAACACTAATTCGAAGGGAGACATGCACCCCTATGCTTATGGCAGCATTACTTACTCTAGCCAAATTACGCAAGCTGCTCAGGTGTCCATCAATAGATGAATGTCTAAGGAAGATGTGGTATATATGTATACAATAGAATATGATTCAGCCATAAAAAGAATGAAATCTTGCTATTTGCAACAACATGGCTACAGCTAGAGAGTATAATGCTGAATAAGCAAAATAAGTCAAAGAAAGACGAACACCGTATGATTTCATTCATTTTCATTGATATGTGGAATTTAAGAAACAAAATAAATGAGCAAAGGAAAAGAGAGGGAGAGAGAGAGAGAGGGAGAAACCAAAAAACAGACTCAACTATAGAAAACGAACTGCTGGTGACCAGAGGGAGGTGGGTGGGGGATGGGTGAAACAGGTGAAGGGGATTAAGAGCACACTTATCACAATGAACCTTGAGTAATGTATAGAACTGTTAAATCATTATATTGTACACCTGAAACTAATCTAGCACCCTATATTAACTATGCTGGAGTTAAAATTAAAAACTTAAATAAAATTAAAAAAGAAGAAAGGGAATACAAAATGTATCCATTGATTGAAAATTGCAGGAAGACACTTCCACCCCTAGAATTGGAAGAGAAAAAGAAAAATGGTGTTGCCCAGACCTTATGACTTCAGGTGAAGTGTAGGCTGCTTTTGCTGGTACCAAGCTGCCTGAGTGAGAACTCAGAAGCCCATACGTGACAACCATCATTGCAGACACTGCGGTTGCCAAGCTGTTGTGGGTACTTTGGACACTGCTTCTACAATTACTGCAAGAAGTGACATCAAAGCCTGGGAATCATGGCTTCTGCCTTCTTCCCACCTTCAGACTCCCAGCAGTGCCCTCCATTGGAGGACCACACAAGGCAGCACCGGCAAGAGAGACTGGGATATATAACTCACCTTCAGTTCTAGCAATAGAGACATGAGTAGGACAAAACAACTCTGGAACTAAGAAAACATAGAGCCTATCTGGCACACAGCGATTTAATCTACAGAGTCATTATCTCCAGCCGGTTGGAAGCCATTTGTCTGATCCTTGGAAGAGTTAATAGTTAATAGTTTACTGCCCACAGATGATAAACAAACTTAATCAACTTAATAAACAAAGAGTCTTGGGGACATTATGGTGAGTATTAGCTCATCAGCTTCCTGGCACACTTCACAAGTCCTGAGGTTATTTGGCCTCCTTCTTCATGCAGCAATTCCAAAATTTAGAAACAACTTATACCACAGGGTAACTACTTTTCTCCCTAGGCCAAAGATGGAGAAAATCTGCTTATTTTCATCATCCTAAGTGGCATCTGAGTGCCATTTACCTGAGTGTTTGCAGAGGACTCAAACACCTGATTGAGAGGTACCTTTGGTAGGGTTGTGACTTGCTGTCCTCAAGTTTCTTGTTCATATGTGGGCCTGACTTACAATGAGGAGCATGTACCTCAGGGATGGAGCTGCACACTTGCTTGACTGTGGGGATGGTCAAGAAGAGTTGTTAGCACCTGGCCTTGAGTGCTGCAAGGTAGCCCCTCTGGAATTGCTTTATGTGGAAACAAGTTCCCAAGAAAGAACAGATGCATTGACAAGAGTCTCACCTTGGTCTGGTAGCCTTGACTCTAGCTTAAAAGGAGCTTGGAATGAAAGAATAGTCCCTGACATTTAAGTATCTTCTCATGGAAGAAAATCCCTGGAGGGATGTCTCATGGGCCCATGACAATTTCATATGGACAGAGCCCTGTAGTCACTTGAATGAAACCTGCATGCCATCATGACACTGAGAGGGCTTTAGGCCACACTAGGCCTGGTCACTGCAGTTTTCTTAGTTTTTGCTTGCCATTGATTTGTGTATGACCTTGTCAGAGCTCTGGAGTTGGGGTGGAATATGTGGTTGTAAATTGATGTTTAGGACTTTGGGTATCTATTGGAAAATTTGTCCCATAAATTGAGACCAGCCTGAGTCATTGTTGAGTAGAATTCTCCAAAAGAGACTGTATACTAAAATAAATGGATCAACATATAACAATAAGAGGATCTGGGAAAAGGTGTAAGGTCTTCTTCTAGTGGATATGTCATTGCAATGTTTCTACAAGTTTGAAGTTATTTCTAAATACAAAATGGAAACTGCTCCCGAGGCAAAATGTGTTGTGTTGAACACCGCTTCTGCCTTTTCAGGAAAGGAGGCCTTAGGCCATCCAGAGAGTGTACATAATATAGCTCGGTCATGGGAGTACCTGCTGATGGGAGATGATGTATGAAGTCAATTTACAGGGGGACAAAGCTTCCCCAAACTCTTGTGTCCCAAATGACACCTGAGCTGGATTCCCAGCATTATAAGCTGTGCAAGTAGGGCAGTGCACACAATGAGAAACTGTTATGGAAAATTCACAAGCAAACCAAGCATTTCTGATATTTTCCTACCTTCTTTCTAGGTTAGGACACAGAAAAGAGATGGCGATATCACAGGACTACCACTTCATGGCAAGAGTTGGTGAATAAGGTGGAAAAAAAAATCTCTGATGCCCAGTGGCCTTTCCCATGGTGTGGACCTCCCTTTGCTGGTCACAGCTTGTAGCGGAAGTCTGAGCATGCATTACAGTTACGTGGTCTGCAGTAAGAAGTAAGTAGTGGTACATCAAATCACACATTTCCTTGATGAACTTCAACCCATAAATCTTGTAGGGTCCTCCATGCACAATGGCAAGGGAAAAGGTAACAAAATTGTTCTGAGGAGTTTATAACATAGAGTACATTGTGTGCCAGTAGAGATGCTTACACCTTTGGATAAAGATCCAACATAAGTTTTTTATTCTTAAATATATGATATAAATATTATCTATAAGTGCTTCTCTTAGCAGAAAAATCCCACTTTGATATTATAGAACTATAGATAATATCATTTATTGTTAAAATGAGGTAGTTCTATTCATGTTTTCCATCTTTATAAATGTAAATTCTTTTTTTTTAAAGATTTTATTTATTTGACAGAAACAGACACAGCGAGAGAGGGAACACAAGCAGGGGGAGGGGAGAGGGAGAAGCAGGCTTCCCGCGGAGCAGGGAGCCTGACATGGGGCTCGATCCCAGGACCCTAGGATCACGACCCGAGCCGAAGGCAGACGCTTAACAACTGAGCCACTCAGGGGCCCCTATAAATGTAAATTCTGAAAATACTCATCACTTTTCGCAGATGTGAAAAGAATGAGTTTGTGGTAATGATGGCATTCTAGCCTTTGAATTCCTATGAATTCTTTTAATTAAACATACCATTGTAATATATCACTCAAAATTGTTTTTAATGATTTTCCAGTCCCAGCTAAATTAGGTTTGATTTTATAAAAACAGAGAATTAGAAAAATTTTATATATATAAAATATTTTTGTATATGTATATAAATTTTTGTGTTCACAAAATACTTTAAATTGTTTGGGCTTTTTTAAGTCTGCAGATTTGCACATGCACAGTCCAGGCTTTTTGTGAAGATTCTTTTTTTTTTTAAAGATTTTATTTATTTATTTGAGAGGGAGAGACACGCGAGAGAAGGAACACAAGCAGGGGGAGTGGCAGAGGGAGAAGCATGCTCCCCGCTGAGCAGGGAGCCCGATGCGGGGCTCGATCCCAGGACCCTGGGATCATGACCTGAGCCGAAGGCAGACGCCTAACGACTGAGCCACCCAGGCGCCCCTTTGTGTGAAGATTCTGAGGGATAAAGATATGTTTTCTGTCTCTGGTAATTGGAACAGGAGGGATCCTGTAAGTAGATGTGGGAAGGAGGGTCTGGGTGACTACGTGTATGTGTATGGTAACAGTATATATGGACATTATGATCTAGAAGTGACCCCTTACAAGTCTCATCCCCCTGGTATGTGTTTGCCAGTTGAAGACCGAAGTCCTAGAGAATCCCTGGGATTTCAACCTGGGCCGGAAGGGACATGTGTGACCAGGACATCCTGCTGAGGACAGGAGACCAGGGACTCCGTGGGGCTTGTAGATAACTAATATCTAACCCCACCCACCACACCCCTGTACCCTTGGTTCTAATAGTTACCATTTAGGATTTTAAAATCACAATAACAACCACTTAGACATGACCATAAAGCAATGAATTAAGTGATTGAAAAGTATGAAATAAGTCAATCAGAGAAAGACAGTTATTATATGGTTTCACTCATGTGTGGAACATAAGGAATCGTACAAAGGACAATAGGGGAAGGGAGGGAAAGCTGAAGGGGAAGCAATAAGGGAGGAGGCAAACCATATGAGACTCTTGACTCCAGGAAACAAACTGAAGGTTGTGGAAAGGGAGGTGGGTGGGGGGATGGGGGCATTAAGGAGGGCTCGTGATGTGATGATCACTGGGTGTTATACGCAACTAATGAATCATTGAACATTATATCAAAAACTAATGATGTACTATACATTGGCTAACTGAATTAAAAAAAAAAAAAGTAATGATCCTGGGCGCCTGGGTGGCTCAGTCGGTTAAGCGTCTGCCTTCGGCTCAGGTCATGATCCCAGGGTCCTGGGATCGAGCCCCACATCGGGCTCCCTGCTCAGTGGAGAGCCTGCTTCTCCCTCTGCCACGCCCCCTGCTTGTGTTCCTGCCCTCGCTGTCTCTCTCTCTCTGTCAAATAAATAAATAAAATCTTAAAAAAAAAAAGTAATGATCCTAAGTGAGAGACATTCTGGTTGAACTGGAGTTTTAATCTGATGCACACTCCTCTGTTACCATTTAGAATAAATAAATGTTCCTTATTGGCAGAATCAGTTAGATTCAGTTTCATATTTGATTTTGGGAATGAGGTGATTTATTTTGTTTGGCATTCTATTTATATTTTCACCTTTCTTTACACAAGTGTAGTGGCTGACATTTACTGCCAGACACTATGCTGAGCATTTTTCTTGTATTAATTTGTTTATCCTCACACAGATCACCTTGCTGATGTCCCCATAAGTAGAAAGTGCCAGAGCTGAGCTTGAACCAGGTAGTCTGGGCTTAAAGTCGAGCTCCTCCCCATGACTCAATAAATTAAAACATTCTAATTTAGAAAGATTCAAACAGTACTTTAGATTCAAAACAGAGCATAAAACTATCATATTATGATTCTGGTTGGGACAGCATTGAATTTTTAAAATAATTTAAAAATAGTTGACATCTTTACATTTTAAAATATTTCCTTTCAGACACCTGTGAGTTAAGTCTGATTTTTATCCTGAAAAGAGCTTGCATGTTTCTGATAAGTACATGTCCATATTATGTTGCTACTACTGTTCCTGTTGCCAGTGGCATAATTTTTTCCATAATGTCACAGAATGGTAATAGCTGGGAGGAAATAGTAGGAAAGGAGTAGATTTTTACAGCTGATCATATATTCAGTTAATGTTATGAATTCTTACCAGTTCTACCAGTTTTATTCCATAGATTCTCTTAGATTTCCCTGACAGTTGATCAACTATCTATAAATAGTGACCTGTTCACTGATTTGCCTTTCTTATATGGATGTTTTCCTCATTTTCTGTCTTTAATAGAGTTTATTTTTAGAGTAGTTTTAGGTTCACAGCAAAAATGAGCAGAAAGTGCAGAGAATTCCCACATATCCCCTACTCACACATATGCCCGGCCTCCCCCACATTCAACAATCCCCACCAGATGGTACTTTAGTTACACTGGATGAACATCTATGGACACATCCTTATCACCCAAAGTCCATAGTTTATATTAGGGTTCATTCTTGGTGTTGTACAGTCTACGCCTTTTGTGAGCTGTATGTGATGAACACCCCCCTTATAGTACCAAGGAGTTTCATTATACTTTAAATCATCTGAGCTCTGCCTATTCATTCCCTTTCTCTCCCCAACCCCTGACAACCGCTGCTCTTTTTTTTAAAAAAAGATTTTTACCGGGGCACCTGGGTGGCTCAGTCGTTGAGCGTCTGCCTTGGGCTCAGGTCATGATCCCAGGGCCCTGGGATTGAGCCCCGCATCGGGCTCCCTGCTCCGTGGGAAGCCTGCTTCTCCCTCTCCCACTCCCCCTGCTTGTGTTCCCTCTCTTGTTGTGTCTCTCTCTGTCGAATAAATAAATAAAATCTTTAAAAAATATTTATTATTTGAGAGAGAAAGAGCAGGGGGAGGAGCAGAGGAAGAGGGACAAGCAGACTCTGACTGAGCCACCCAGTTGCCCCAACAACTACTTTTTTTTAATGTCCCCATTGTTTTGACTCTTCCAGAATTTCTGACACGGAACACAGAAATCCAGTAGAACTCTTAAGTCCCTTAGAGATGACAGAGCCACTCAGTGGGAGAAACCTGGGCTCCTGAATGACTAGATGTGGTCAGGATATGTCATGGACAGACCACTGGGAGCAACCCTGCTCCAGGTCAGTGTAACAATTATTTAGAATGTCCAGCAAGGAGGGACATGTTATCCGTGATAGCATCTAGAAAAACTAGCTCATGGTGATCATTAAAAGCAGTTGACTTTTATTCCATTTCATTGTCATTTTGAAATTCTCCACAAAAAGCGTACCCATTTATTGCCCATACCTCATGGGCACACTCCCCTGTACCATCCTCCACCTCCAGAATGTCACCGAGCTTCTCCCATGTCCTGGCCAACTGCATTGCACTGAGATATACTAATAATAAACCATTATATTTTAATGAGATAATGAAAAATTAGAAAATGGAGATATATTTGTATTTTGGAGGTAAAGGAAGAAGATCAGAGACTCAGAAATGACTTCTGCAACCAAATGGAATAGATTGCCACTTGGCCCTGTCTCTGAGCAGGGTATTTTCCAAAAATACACAGTCCAACAACTGAATAATGGTTTTTAAGAATTACTTTTAATTGCATTTTAACACATAGGAATATGCAGTGTGCAGCAATTCTTAAATCTGGTTTTCCTGTCTCTTCTGTTTCCCTCACCGCTTTCATTTCTACTCAAATATCTCTTTCTCAGGGAGAAGAGTAGAGTTTTTAGATTTTTTCCAAGTCTTAATGTTTGGCTCAATAGAAGACAGCTGGTTTTACATAATTGTTTCAGTCTTAAACGTTGCAACATCCATGTCATGGAACCTTTGAAAAATTCCACTGTACATTTGTGAGAGAATGAGAGTAACCCAGGAAAAGAAATCTTAATATTATTATTAAAATAGGTTTTCCCCCCAGGGCCCCTGGAAGAGTCCTGGGGTCCCCTCAGCAGTCCCTGAAATTACTGCAGAATGTAAATGTGTGTGTATATATAATAAAATTTCTCCCCTGCCTACCAAAAAGATGAAAGCCAGAGAGGACTCTTAACTTCAAAAGTTAAGCACATGTAGGGGATGCCAGAAAGAACACAAAAGTGTTACTTAACCTTGTTATTATCACTCAGCAAATGAATAGAGAAAACCTCATAGTTACATGAATAAAGCTCTTTGATAAAATCTGGTGAACTCTTAGTAAAAATTCTAAGTAAAGAAAGAATAGAAGAAAACTATGAGACCCCAAAAAATCTATTTTCAAAGTCAAGAGCAAACATCACTCCAAAATAATGCGTTCTAAAGATAACTTCCATGAAAAGTAAGGAAACAAAAATGCCTGATTATAGTCATTGTTAGTCAACATTGATTTGTAAGTCTGAAGTGTCATTAAAATAAGAAGACAAAATGATCATAAATATTTCCAAAGTTGAGATAAAAATACTTTCATTTGCAGACAGCACAATTCTTTCACCAGGAGACAGGACACATGCTCACAAAGTACCACTGGAAGTATTAAAATAATAAGGTGAGATACTTTGTAAACAGCTGGATACTTGCTCAGTGTATAAAAATACAACTGCTTGTATGCTGTATGAGAGAGCCAATGAGAATCGTACATGGAATAAGATACCCCATTTGCAAAAGTAACAAAATCATAAAATACCTAAGAACAAATCTAATAAGTAAATACATACCATGTCTTTGGACAAGGTTATAAAAATGTCAATCTTTCCAAAATTGATATGCAAAGTAATGTAATTTAAATCTGGATCCTATTGGAATTTTAGCAGGAATTGGATAAAATTATGTTAACATTCATGTGGAAGAATATGTGTCTGCAAATGGCCAAGAAGATTAGGAAGAACACTGTGGTGATTTGCTGTATCAGATACTGAAACTTACTGAAAAAGAGCTCACCTTGATCCAGGTTAGTGTTGGTACGGGAATAGACAGCCATAATGCAGAACATAATGGAGGGCTCAAAATTGGATCCACATATTCCCAACATGACTTAGTGAATAAGCTCTCTTTTCCCAATGATTTGAATATCACCATTATCTCTGATCTGGAGAATTTGGGGACATTCTCTTATAACCTGTTGGTTCTCTATTTTCAAGCTGTTTCAGTGAATGCAGTTCCATTAGTTGTTTTCATACTAGATAAGGCTGCTTCTACCTCATTCATTCTTCTTTTTGCAAAATGTCATGGTATTTTTCATTTGTTAATTTTCTTGGTGAACTTTGTGTCATTTTGTCAAATACAAACAGAAATGTAGATAAAACGTCAACCCACTGAATTTATAGTTGGATCAACGTGCAAACAAAATAGACCCGCTTATACAGGGAACTGAATATATAACATAAACAGTTGTATTAAGGTAGTTCAAAAACTATCTTTTGGGCAGACACTGCTAATATCCATCTGTGAGAAAGAAAACATGACTTCTACCTCTTATGATATAAAAAAAATGAAACTGGTTTAAGATTAAAATGTAAGAAATTAGGAGTTTCAATTAAATAGTTGGAATGGAAGTCAGAATGCTTCTGGATGAGAAGTGAATGGAAGGTGAAAAAGTGAAGAGTCACTCTCCAGGGTCTTGTGACAGTTGTTTCATACGTTGGTCAACAGAGCAGAACAGTTCTGTTTTTACCTGGAATATTGTTCCCTAGAATAATTAAGGACAATGTGTGTTTATATAAGAGCTAAGGGAATTGTCTGCCAGGCCATGGAGAGTCACTCATCTAGGAATCCTCACCTCCTAGACACCTCACCCTCTCTCTCACCTCCTGCAGATCTGGGATGAAAGGTGTCTCCTCAGTGCGTCCTCTCCTGTCACCCTAATTAAAATCATGACCCCTACCACTACTTTAATTTTTCTCCACGACACTTACTCCCTTCTAATATTACCATCTATTTTATCTCTTTATTTGGCTTATTGTTTCTCTATCCTCAATACAATAAAAGCTTCATGAGGGCACAGATTTTTGCCTGTTTCCTTTACTGATGTAACCCCAGTGCCAAAAACAGTGCTGACATGAAACTGAAGGAAAGGAAAATTTTTCCTTTACCCTTTAGATCTTTTAGCTGGGCTGATAGTTGAATTTACTTAAGACAGATTAACAGGAGAAAAAAACAACAAAGTTTTATTATATATGTGTAATAAATTACACCCAGGAATAAAACTGAGACCTAGAGGAATAACCAAGGCAGGTTTTATACTTTTTAAACAAAGAGACAATAAAGCACCGAGGAATTGACAGGACAAAGATAACTTAACTTTGGGAGCTACAAATTGTAAGGAATTCTAAACAGAATTACTCTGCGGTAGTAAATTAGTAAAAAGTAGCAAGGATTCTTTCTACAGCCTTCCAGCTCCACATCTTCTATCTTTGGTGATAAGGATATCCACTCCTGGTACAGGGATATTGCCTTACATGGGGAGATTTATTTCCTGCTTTCAGGGCAACAGAGTGAGGTCTGACTGTCCTTATGCACTGATTGTCTCTCAGGTAAATTTATTGAAAATAATCTATCAAATCATCATGTTGCACACTTTCAGTATATGACAAATTTATTTGTCAAAGCTCAGTAAAGCTGAAAAGAACTTTCTTTACAGGAAAAAGAAAAGAAAATAATCATTATGCCAAAGTGTCACATTTGGGGGCAGGTTGGCCTTGGCCCCTACAAAGGCAAGTTCAACAAGAGGTTTGTGAGTGAGTGACCCTGATGTAAGAATCGGTCAGTGGAAGGACCCAGTCAAGGGACAATCAAAGAGAGACACAGGTTCGCAGGCAAGTCCAGATCAGAGATGATGAGGAAGTGGCAATGGAATTGAAGAAAAGACAACTATAGATGACAGTACAAAAAAAGAACCATCAGCAAAGAAATGGGAGCTCCAGCATGATCTGACTTGCATTGCATCATGTATTTATTCTCTTGGGCACTGAAGATTACTGTGAAATGTGGGGGTGGGGGTGGCAACCAGAAGTACTGAGCTTGGCAGCATGTAAATGATTCTCTTCAATGGGGCAGCAAGCCCTCTCAGTGTGGGGGCCTAACAATCCCACTGAACCTGAAGCTCTAAGCAATATCACTTTAAAAAAAATTTGTGTACCACTGGGGATGGAGATTCTCCATGGCTTATGATAAAGGAAGGAATTATGAAATTTCACTTAAAAGCCAACATGGGTGGAGAAGCAATAGATGTGGAGAATGTCAAACGGATGAAACAGATGCTTACGAATCCTGTTCATCAGTTGGCATATAAATGAGCATACTCATGGGACACAGACAAGCAAGTGTTTTTCCTGACGTTTAGGGTTATGGGCACAAAGGAGTAGGGCAGATGTGGATGCTCAGCTTTCATGGAATAGGTGTGATTCCGGGAGAGGACCACAAGATGTCTCCCTTCCAGTGGAAAAGACTTAGGCTCTGCATCCTTGTTCCGGATAACTGCATGCACCTTGATCACCGGGCAACTTCTGTTGATCCTTCCAGCCTCAATCGATCACCTGACACCTTGTTTAGAAACCCAGGGTTGACCTTCCTGCAAACATTAGTACAGTCACTGTCTCTTGCCTCCACGTCCTTCTCCTTGATGAATCCTGGTGTTTACTAGAGAATTTGACAGGTGGAGAAGGAAGCAGACACAATTTTGGTATCAAAGCACTTAAGAAATGAAGCAACGGGAGGTTAAATGGTGAGAGTTATGATTGCTTTCACAGTATTTACTCTATGCACTCAGGGTTCATGGGAGATGCTCCAAGGCTGTGCTTGGAAAATTGAATGGACCAAAGAGACCACCTAAATCATCACCATATTTGAACCTCAGCAAAGCATTCAATAAACATTTTCTCCTATTCCAAGTGTGTTTGCCCAGCTGAGAGGGAGAACATTTTATTAAAGGCCCTGTCACACTTCCCTTCCAAACAAATGACTTAGTGCTGGTTTAAATCTCATTTATGTTACTAATGGATCTGATTTTCACAAGCTCCTCTCTGTCTGTCTCTTTAAATCATCCCGCTCTGCACCTCTGGAGAGGAGGATGCTTAATATCTCATCACCCTTTTAATTGCCCGCAAGTAAGCACAGATTATGTGCTCAAAGATGATAAATTAATAGAATCAATTTGCAGCATCAGTTTTCCTGGCAGAAATTGGGGAGTTGCATTCTCTAACTGGGGATGTTTCATCTCTCTCACTGATTATTCATTGTTCCTACACATTCAATAAATTCTGATCTCTACATCGCCTATCCAAGGAATGAGACAAAAGAGGAATGGAATAAAAAAATCCCCAAAGACAACCTGAAGTCACTTCCAGAGAGGGTTCCTGTTCATGGGTTGAAGGAACCCAGGCACTGCAGTGGAAGGAGCTGGTCCAGAGCCCCTGAAAATGGCCTCAATTCACCTCCTGCCCCAGAAGTCCATGTTGTTCATGTTATTCAGTTCCCAGCAAGCAGTGGGACCAGGTCTTCCTCTGTTTTGACCCTGTGCAAAGTTGGTGAAGGTTGACTGTTGCTCTAGCATAGGTACTTTCTTTATCTTCATGTCATACCCCGCAAGAGGCCTCTCTGAATGTCCCCTGGTTAGGTGGTCATTTGCCATGCTCCTATAATTCATAAAGCAGTGTCCTTCCTGGGCTTCTATGGGTCGTGGAGACCCACTTCGACAACCACTACAAGAGGTGATGTCAAAAGCTGAGAAAACATGACCTCTGCCTTCTTCCCACCTTTAAACTCCCATCAGTGCCTTCCACTGGAGCACCACACAAGGCAGCACTGACAAGAGAGTCTGGGATATGTAACTTAGAGGCCTTCAGTTCTGGGGATAGGGACATGAGTAGGACAAAGCAACCCCGGAACTAAGAAAACATAGAGCCTGTCGCACGGTAATTTAATCTACAGAGCCTGGGTTTTATTTTTCAGCCTGATGGAGACCAATTGTCTGACCTATAGCAAAGTTAACAGCTGGTAAGTTTTGTTGCCTACAACATAATAAACATGACTTATTCGCATAATAAACATATCAACTAACCCACCCATAAGCTTTATTGGTCAATTCCTGTGTACTGACAATGCTGGGATAAGAAAAGTCCCCTGAAGTCTTACGTTTCACACCCAGAGTAGCAGATCTACAATCAGAGATTTGGGGAAGATCCTAAAGCTACGTGTACATAAATATTAGAACATAATGGAGATTAATGAGGATCAATGCCCATAAGGCACAAATTACTTTTATTGTCCATTTCACTACAAAAGACTCTTCAAGAAGAAAGAACTTTGTGGTAAGCAAAATACAAAGATCAGCAAAGTAAGTAGCCTTGAGAATCCTACAGTGAGTATGAGTTCATCAATTTCCTGGCATGCTTCACAAGTCCTGAGGTTATTTGGCCTCCTTCTTCATGCAGTGCTTCCAAAATTTAGAAACAACTTTACTCAACCTGTTGTTGATGCCACGGGGTAACTGCTTTCCTCCCTAGGCTAAAGATGGAGAAAATCTAAGTGGCATCTGAGTACCATTTCTGTAAGTGTTTGCAGAGGATTCAAACTCCCCGCCTGTTTGGGAGGTACCTCTGATGAGGTTGTGACTTGCTGTCCTCAAGGTTCTCATTCACGTGAGGCTGATGTATAATGAGGAGCATGTACCTCAGGGATGGAGCAGCACGCCTACCTGATGGTGGGGATCGTCAAGAAGAATTGTTGGCAACTGACCTTGATGGCTACAAGGCAGCCCCTCTGGAATTGCTCACTGTAACATTAGTTACTCAGACAGAACAAATGTATTGTGACAGAGTCTCACCTTGGTCAGGTAGCCTTGACTCCAGCTTAAAATGAGCTTGGAATGAAAAGAGTCCCTGACATTCAAGTGTCTTCTCATGGCAGAAGGAAATTGCTGGCGTTCTACCTGGAAATCTCGGGGGCCCATGACAATTTCATATGTGTAGTGCTTTGCAGATCATTTAAATGCAGCCTGTATGCTTTTTGTATCATTGAGAAGGCTTGAGGCCTCAGTAGGCTTATTACTTGTGATTTATTTAGTCTTTAATGCGCCTGGATTTGGGAACAACCTTGCCAGAGCTCTGGGATTGGGGTATGATATGTGGTTGTAATTTGATGTTAAAGCCTTTGCAAAATGTGGGGAAAATTGTATTATAAGTTGAGACTCTCTCTTATTCTATTTTTGAACAGAATTCCCACAAAGAGGCTGTATATGGGAGCAAATGGAGTAACTCATCCATAATACATGAATCTGGGTAAATGCGAACATGTGTTCCTGTAGGGTACATAACATTGCATAATTCCTATAAATTTCTAGTTATTTCCAAAGACAAAGTTAACAATTGTATTGCTGAGGCAAAATGTACTGAACAAACTTCTGCCTTTTCGGGAAAGAAGGGTCAGACTATCCCGGGAAAGTACCTGATGAGCTGAGTCATGGGAGGACCGCAGTGATGGGTGATGCTGTATGAGTCAATGTGCAGTTGGATGAAGGGTCCTCAAACTCCAGCTTGTGTCTGAAATGGCTCCTGGACAGGATTCCCAGCATTATGAAATGCACAAGTAGGGCAGTGCACACAATGAGAAACTGTTATGGAAAATTCTGGAGCAAACCAAACATTCCCAAATTTTTTCTTCATTCCTTTCCCTGTGTATGACACAGGAAGAGATTTAGACACAATAGCACCATTAAGTTGTGGCAACAGTTGGCAAATAGGTGAAGGAAACAATCTCTGATGTACAATGGCCTTTTCCAAGTCATGGGCTTCTTTTTGTAGCTCACAGCTTATAGCAAGAAGTTTGAGCATGCGTTAGGGGTATAAGGGTTGTGGCAGATGATGTGTGGGGGTAGTGGATGGCTTGGTCAGCCTACACATTTCCCTGAGGAGCCTCAGGGCAAAAGTCTCAGAGGCTCAACAGTACACAATGACAAGAGAGGTAATAATAAAATGGCTTCATGGAGTGTGTAAGATAAGGCACAGTGGTGATTTGGGTGCCATCAAAGATGCTTGCAGCTTTGGATAAAGACAGATATATTTCAATTTTTGATACTTCTTAAATCTATGATATAAAATGTTATTGGTAAATAGATGTGCCCTCAAGTAGAAAGTACAAGAGCTGAGCTTGAACCCAGGAGTCAGACCCTAAAATTGGGCCCTTACACACTGCTTACACTGCTCAGCAGTGTAAGCTGAGCTCACACTGCTCAGTGAATGAATACATTCTACTTTGAAAGACCCAGCACTTCAGAATTCAATACACAGTGTAAAACTGCCCAATGAGGATTCTTTTTTTTCTTTGTTGACATATATTTATTTTTTTTAAATTTTATTGTGTTATGTTAGTCACCATACAATACATTATTAGTTTTTCATGTGGTGATCCACGATCCATTGTTTTCATATAACATCCAGTGCTCCATGCAGTACGTGCCCTCCTTAATACCCGTCACCAGGCTAACCCATCCCCCCACCACCCTCCCCTCTAGAACCCTGTCTGTTTCTCAGAGTCCGTTGTCTCTCATGGTTCATCTCTCCCTCCGATTTCCCCCCGCCCTTCATTTTTCCCTCCCTTCCCCTATGGTCCTCCCTGCTATTCCTTATGTTCTGCAAATAAGTGAAACCATATGGTAATTGACTTTCTCTGCTTGACTTTTTTCACTTAGCATAATCTCCTCCAGTCCCATCCATGTTCATGTAAAAGTTGGGTATTCATCCTTTGCCAATGAGGATTCTGATGTGAGCTGGACTGGATTTGTAAAATAATTTAAGAGTGGACCTCCTTAGTAGTTCTAATATTTCCTGCAGGAACAAAGTGTGTGCCTCTATTTTTTCAGATTCCTTTTTATGTCTGTAAGTAAAATGTCATTATTTCATCCTTTAAGTTTTGCCTATTTCCATTTATATATATTCCAACATAGTTTTGTTGCTGCTGTTGTTCTGTTGCCAATGACATCCTTTTTTCCATGATGTCAGGAATGGTCAGAGGAGGTTTATAGGAAAGTAATTGATGTTTATGTGTTGATCTTATATTCTGCTACATAGTGAACTTTTGTCACCTCTAATACTTTTTTTTAGTAGATTATCTTAATATTTCCTGACAGTTGATCAACTAGATCTATATGTGGTAACAATAGCATTGATTTATTTTTTTCTGATTGCTTTCTTGCCGGAAGGCAATATAAAGATATATTTTTTAACGAACACTTTATTTTTTAAGTTTTTTAAATTTATTCATTTGAGACACAGAGATACAGAGAGAGAGAGAGCATGAGCAGAGAGAGAGGCAGAGGGAGAGGGAGAAGCAGGCTCACTGCTGAGCCAGGAGCCCAATGTGGGGCTCGATCCCAGGACCCTGGGATCATGACCTGAGCCGAAGGCAGACGCTTAACCAACTGAGCCACCCAGGCGCCCTGGAAGGCAATATTTTTAACAAGCTGTTTCTCTTCTTTATAATAGCCTTTACTGTTTTAGAGAAGTGTTAGGTTCACAGAAAAATCAAGCAGAGCCTACAGAGTCTTGGTGGGCCTCTCACCTCCACAGGTGCACAGCCTCCCCCACCATGAATAGGCCACACCTGATGGTACATTTGTTTCAGTTAATGAACCTATATGACACATCCTCATCACTCAAGGTCAGTAATTTACATTAGATTTCACTCAGGTCGTACATTTGATGGGTTTTGACAGATACATAATGACTGGTATCCAGCATTATAGTCTCATACAGAATAGTGTCCCAGCCGGCAAATCCTCTGCACTCTGCATATTCATTCTTCTTTCTTCCCCAAACCACAGAAAGCATGGATCTTTTACTGTATCCATAATGTTGCCTTTCCAGGATGTGTCAGGGTTGTAATCAACATTACAGAGCTCTTCGGGTTGGCTTCTCTTATTTAGCAATACGTATGTAAGGTTCTTCCATGCTTTATCATACCTTACAGCTCATCTTTAAGGGATCAATTCCATAGAATTATAGAATTATATTCCACTGTCTGAAGGCAGCACAGTTTCTTTATCCATTGACCTACTGAAGGACATTTTGATTGCTTCCAAATTTGCGCAACCATGAATGAAAGTGCCATGAACATCATGTGCAGATTTCATATACATGTCTTCAGCTCCTTTGCATAAATACCAAGAAACGCAACAGCTGGATCATACAGTTCTTTCCACCTCTTGGCTAGTGTGGATAATGCTACTATAAACATGGGTACGCAAATATCTGTTTGAGACCCCGCTTTCAATTCTTTTGCACAGATACTGAGAGGTGAACTCAATTAATCACATTAACTTTCTTTTTACTCTTTAGAGGGACCTCCAGGCTCTTTTCCTCAGAGACTGTACCATTTTAGACTCCATCCAAATGCACAAGTGTTCCTATTGCTCCACATCCCTGCCAATACTTGTTATTTCTTTTTTTCCCAGTAGTTGCCATAATGGGTATGAAAAGCCTATGTGATTTTTTTTTTAAAGATTTTATTTATTTATTTAACAGAGAGAGACACAGCGAGAGAGGGAACACAAGCAGGGGGAGTGGGAGAGGGAGAAGCAGGCTTCCCGTGGAGCAGGGAGCCCAATGCGGGGCTCGATCCCAGGACCCTGGGATCATGACCTGAGCTGAAGGCAGATGCTTAACGACTGAGCCACCCAGGTGCCCCAAGCGTATGTGATTTTGATGTGAGATCTAAAACCCAGCATGACAGCACTAGTGCAAATAAACTTAGATGTGTCTCACCCCATCCATCATTCTGCCCCCACATCCCACAGAGTACAATGGAAACTCTCCTTGATTTGGCCCATCCTGTCTTTCCAGTCAAAAAGCATTCCCTCTGCCACCATGCACTGTTGTATGTATTATATGTTTCAGGGTAAGCTGCATACCTGATATTCCCAAGGAACAGGACTATTTATACCTAGAGAGCCTCCCTGATGCTGCCCAAATAAATATGTGGTCAGGCCATCGGCCTTGTCTCCCCTCATGCTCTTCCCTTGGGATCCCTCCTCCATCCATCTCTTTTTTTCTTTCCTTTTTTGCATTATGTTCAGTTAGCCAACATATAGTACAACATTAGTTTTTGATGTAGTGTTCAACGATTCATTAGTTGCGTATAACACCCAGTGCTCATCAGCCATTTCTTCAAGTCAGAATTCTATATACCCTTCAATGGCTCTCCCATATGCTCCTCTGGATAACCAGACTGACATCCTAATGCCTTTAGTAAGGATTTTCCATGCCTCCCCTGTGTTTCCGAGAGCATGCTAGTTATACTTGAGGAGAGGTAGAGGAAAAGCCCCTTTGGGGAGCTCTATTTCCTGGACCCTGTTGACTCTGAAGATGTGACCCTGACAGTGGACAAGTAAAGCTAATGAGGAGTTTCTTTTCTCCATGTAGAGCCTGATTTGATTATAAATATCTTCTATATTTTTTAAAATACTAGCTTAGAATAGAAAATTAATTGTTGGGGAGGTAGGCTTCCCCTTGACATTGTCTTTTCTTGGGATGCCAAAAACCACTCATTCCTCTCACTGGGGTCACCACGCTACTAATCTTTCTCCCTCACCTGCCCAAAGGGAAACTTAGAGCAGGAGGCATCATTTCATACTGAAGATACACTCCAGCCAAGTTTAGTGGTTTGTTGGTTAATATTCATTCATTTATTCCAAGAATATATGCTTTTCCTCTCCTGTGTGCCAGGCACTATGCTAGGAAAAGATGAACAAAACCAGAGGCTGCCCCTGCAGTTCAGAAGCTAATGTCCAGTGGGTGGAGGGCTTGCACAAATTAACTGACTATACATTTTTAAAACTACAACCTCAGTTTTTGCTACAAAGGAGAGGTGCATGCTGACAGCAATGCCTATGAATAGGAATGTTGACTGTGGCGTTGGGGTCTGCGACACCGATGAATGGCATGAGACCTGAGAGAGGAATGGAGGGCTGGAAGCCAGGCCCATGGCCTGACCACATATTTATTTGGGCAGCACCAGGGAGGCTCTCTAGGTATAAATAGTCCTGGGATCCCCAGGCTCCTGCGTTCAGCTCACCTTTCACTCAAGCTGAAAACTCAAAGCAAAATAAACGATGAGGTTGTCTCTGAGTGTCCTGCTGGTCACTCTGGCTCTTACTACTATGAGGGTGAGTATCATTTCTCATCAGACAGGCATCAGCCCTGGTGAGTACACTTCTCAGAACCAGGTGAACTTAGGTGGCTTTCCTCTTTTTCCTCTACTTGTGAACTAGCCTCCCACCCCCACTCCCAACCCCAGGGCTAATTTTGTGAGTTCCCAACACCCTGGAAGTTGTGCAGCAAATTAATGCAGACAAATTTTAAGAGTTTTCCACTGAAACCTCTCTCCTTATCTGTGATCTGTGCTTCAGAAGCAAGAGGACATAAGATTTAGGTATGAATCATGGCTCGGCAACTTACCAGTGCTTTGACCTTGGACAAAATGCTTAATCTCTCCAAGTCTCTTCTCATCCTTGGGTTTGACAGATACCACAAGAATAGCTATAGCAAGAAGTGAGATTAACTGTATCAAGGGTCCAGCTTTGGCTATCAAGCTGATTTCTAGCAGTTCCCAGATATTCTCCTTCCCATAGTTTTTCAGGTGACAGTTGAGTTCTCAGCTTTTAACTCTTGGATTCAGTCTCATAAAATGTTATAGCTGGAAAGTTTTGTGGAGAGTTCTCACTTCCAGAAGATCCAGTGTTGTCTGAGTCTCTTCATAATAAATTTTCAAGGTGGCTCTGGGAATAAACAGCACTCACTATGTCTACTAGTGAGTAGATCTCACTGTATCTACCAGTCCTCCTGGTTTTCTAGGAGTGTTACCAGTAATTGTAGTAGAATTACTACATTTTTAGGGGCAAGATTCTTGTTTATCTAGATAAATTCTTGTCATTCATTCAACAATATTTTTACATATCTTCTTACCCATGATACCGACCCAAGTCATCTACAGTTGTTCTACCTCATCTGACTTTCTAAATGTCCTCATCTTTCCCTCACTTTCCTCTGATTTGAACCTCTCATGTTCTTTGCATAGTTTGCCATCTGATCAAGGGTGAGATCAAGCCTGGTAGGGTACCTCAAGTCTACAGCGGGGTTACAAAGACTTTGGGGGATAGAGAATCTACACTAGGAAAAGTGGTTTCTTCAGGCTGCCACACAGTTCCAGTGGGTCAGGACAGAGCCCCAGTCCCTGCCTCTCACCCTCTCTAAGGGATTCTGCAGGAATAAAAGAGCCAGTCATAACTTTGTGGATAAACTTCAAATGTGTTCACACTGATTACCTGGGGGATTGTGTTTGCATGTGTGTGTTTAGCTTTTTAACCATGTCTGCATCCAGTGACATAATGTCATTCTTCAGTCTCAAAGGAGCATCTTCCAACATATAAATAGTGTGACTTTTCTTCTCCAGTTTGACCCCCCACTTCTCTGCTCTCTGGAAAGATCTCACTCTGCCATTCACTTAAAAATTGATTACTCAAATCTCTCTTTCTCTGATATCCAAGACAAAACCAAGGTGTCACTGTGTTCAGGCAAAGCTTAATTGCTTGAAATGTAATGAAAGTGATTTCAGCAAACCAGGAAAGTCTAGTTAAAAAGGTGATATGCCTTAAAAAGGATAAAAACTGAAACAGTGATCAGCAAGCCTATATTCTAGTTCTGGCTCCTCTGATTGCTCTGCAAAATGAGGAAGTCACAGCTTCCATGGCCGGGCATTGTCACTGGCACTATGGTGGGATGAAATCCTAAAACCTTTAGGGTTTGTGTCTAATTCTAACATTAGGGAGCCAAGGGAAAAATGTGAATTTCCTTATATCAGTTGTATTCCTTTTTCTTCTCCAGCCAATGCGAGTGCCTGTCCAGACTTGGTAAACATTTTGAAAGATTTCCTCTTTCAAGATTCAGCTAGCTTCAAGACCACCCTTCAGGGAAAATATAACCCACCTCAAGGAGTCATTGAGGACTATCTGAAAGTGAAGAAATGTTTGGATCACATCTTCCCTGAGAACAAAAAATGCATTGGAGAAGCATTGGTAATTCATTTCTTCTTTGTGCATAAAGGCTTCTGCTTGTTGAGAAGCCAGTTAGGCTGTCAGGATGCTGTTCTGTCAATGGCATAGGGGGTGGAGGTCCCTGCCTCCCTGCTTGCCCCTGATAGGGTGAAAGGTGGCCACAGGGTGGATAACATTACACCTGGGGACCTACACTAAGCTTGCACAGAGTGTCATGACGTGTTCCTCCTTTACAGGCACCAAGTTCCCCATAGTGTCCTGAGGAAGAGAACAATTGGGGCCCCATGCAGGGGTGTTGTAGGGCCAAAGTGAGGCTATGCCCTTGCCTGGGAACTTTCCTGAGAGTGAGTTTTCCCCCTCCAAGTGGACACAGTCACAGCAGAGTCCCATGGGGCTGTTGGGAGTGTTGAATGGGGAGACAGCTGGAAGGGAGGGAAACTGGTCCTCTGTCAGCATGGAGGGCAGCTGCCTGGGCACTCTGCCAGCTTCTGCACAGCCAAGACCTACCCCCCATACCTCAGCCCACTTCACCACTCCCTGCCTACAATGCTCTCCCTTGTCATACCCATGTCCAGAGACTCTCCTCTATCTCCTGTAATCACATGTGAGGGTGAAACACTTAAATTACATCTTTGTCTAGAAATAAGATACTTAAAGGTGTCTCTCAGCCCATCCACTGCTGGATTTAGGTCATAAGGTTCAGTCATAAATGCTCATGGGGGCTGGGGTTTCAGTGCTGAGAAGACACGTGCCATCTGGTTGAATTTCCACACCATGAACCTGGGACTCTCCTGAAAACAGTATTCCCAAAGTCCCCTCCCATCCCTATTCTAGTCTCTCACTCCCATATCCCCACTGCAGTGAAAAATTAGAGTCTTTCACTCGAGATACCAAGAAAAAAATCCTGGCTGCTCCTCTTTCCATTAGAAACCTGAGTCTTACTCTTGGGTCACCTCAGGCTTTACTTGCCAGAATATGGAAATGGATTTTTCCTGACTTGCATCATTTGTTGTAATTATGTCGGGTGTATTTAGTTTACCATCCTCCCTGGCTTCCTGTCTTGTGCCCATTCTACTTGCCTTTTGTTGATTGAAACCTCACAGACAACTTCTTGTAAGTGACAGCCTGTGGTTAAGGTGGCATCCCCAGGAGAAGCATGACTGACCTTCTTTCTCTTTCTTTATCTTTTTCAGGAGAACATTGTGTTGTATTGTACATAACAAATCTTATATGCTAGTATCTCAGTCTCCAAATGACCACCTGATCTTCTGGAAAATGTAAAGGTTTCATCATCTTGCTTTAATAAATCAGTTTCCCTGCATTCCTCTATTTGTCTTATTATTATCCCACAGTCTCTGGCCTTGAGTTGGGGTGCTCTTTGTCATGCAGTGGCCATTGGGTGTTGTCAATAGTAAATTTTAGAGACCTAGTGTCCAGTCACCCATAGCAGCCTGAACAGCAGGGACCACAAGAGGAAATATTTGCGCAGAAATCATCTAGAAAATCACTTTCTAGATTTCCCATACGCATGGGCATGAATGAAAATGAAGTTTCAGGGTAATGCACAGTTAACGTTCCTGGGATGGTTTTGTATGAAGGATACCCACAGCCTATCTATCTGGGCAGTCATGTGGTTCCCAATGAGCACTGTCACTAGTATTTTGTCCCCATCACAATCAAAACAAACTTGCTTGGTTCTCACACCTCACTCTGGTTTCGATCCTATGACTTCTCCAGTGTAATTTGTTTTCTACCTACTTCTCAAATTTAATGAACTTCTAGGGTTCACCCTTCAGTTAAATCATTTTGATTCTGCACATGCACATGCTCATTGACCTCTAGAACATTCATCAACACCTCAGGCTAATGCTTTCTCCCACACATTCTCCTGAGAGCTCCAGAAATAGCTTCCAGGTGCCATCTGGAAAACTCCATTCAGGCCTCCATTGTTATTTCAAGAGAAATGTAGAAAACTGTACGCACTGCCTGCCTGCAACCTACTCTTCCTTCCATGGGCCTCCCTTTCTGGCTAATGCCCCAAGCCATGAGGCACCTGATGCAGACAATTTGGAAGAGTTTCCACTGACTGCTGCAAAGCACTACCATACATTTGGTGGCTTACACCTATTATTTTCTTTTTTTTTTTTTTAAGATTTTATTTATTTATTTGAGAGAGAGAGAGAATGAGAGATAGAAAGCACGAGAGGGAAGAGGGTCAGAGGGAGAAGCAGACTCCCTGCTGAGCAGGGAGCCCGATGTGGGACTCGATCCCGGGACTCCAGGATCATGACCTGAGCTGAAGGCAGTCGCTTAACCAACTGAGCCACCCAGGTGCCCTACACCTATTATTTTCTTAACGTTTGGATAACAGAGGTCCAAAATCTGTAACACTTAACAGAAATCACTGTATCAGGAGGGCCTGTCTGGAAGGTTGAGGTGAAAATCTGTTCATGGCTGCTTCCAGCTTTGATGGCTGGAAACCATCATTCCTTGTCTTCTGTCCCATCACGCTGATCTCTGCCCTATGAGGTCACACTGCCTTCTGCTTTTCTGTGTCTGTCAATCTCCCTCTTTCGCCTTCATATAAAATGTATGGGGTTGTATTTAGAGGACAATCCCAAAAATTCAGGATAATATTTCCATATCAGAATCTAGATTTATTATATCTACAAAGTCCCCCCCTTTTTTTTAACCATGAAGGGGAACATGGCAAGTAGCAGGGCTTAAGATGTGGGTATCTTTGGGGAGTTTTAGGAGTTTACTACATTCACCTTCCTGTCGTGAGCCAGCATGAAAAGACCAGGACAACCCGAGAGAGAACGGTGGGGAATGAAGAAAAACAAGAGTCAAGAAAGCTGGGATCGGGAGGTCTCATGAGCTGATAACTCAATGGAGCCCCAGTGTGCTTGAGAAGCTTTATTTTATAGTTCAATAACAAGGATGTTTATCCAGAAACTGCACATTAGTAAGAAACCTCTAAATAGAACAGACAACCACAAGTTCCTCCCGGCTGCTTTGCAAAATAACAAGAAAGCTTAATCAAGCATTTTTACAGAGGAACTATTGGGTTTGCCCCTCAAGTTCCAGAGCACTTATGTAGGTCAAATCAAATACTGGGTTGCATGCAGGGATTGTGGAAGCTAGCCCCTGGTTGGGCTCCCTGACTGCAAGGACCGAGTCAGCTTACAATCAGTTCCCTACACCTTCCCCCTGACATCCAAAGTTCACTGAGTTCTGCCACCTCCACTCCCACAGCCTCACTTCTGAGCTTTCCCTCCTGCCATCCCCATAGCCATCATCACACACCAGTCCCATCATGCCTGGCTTGGGTCAAAGTCTCCTACATGTTTCCCTGGGCTCTTTTTTTGTGCAATACATCTTCTTCATCAATGCCAAAGTGACCTTCCCATCCAACTGTGAATCTGATCTCACTCCTAGAAACATGAACTAATACAGTTATATGTTTCCAAGGCTTTTGAATAAGAGGAATTTTTGACTCGTAATCCTAACGCTGATATTGTAGTCAGAAATTGATACTACCTCATGACTGAGACATAGAAGGTAACAGCTATCTACTATTATCAATTTTTAGCAATGCTTTTATAATAAATGTGTATTTTTAACACATCAGGAAATATGTACAATCAAATCGGTCCCCTTTTGTGGAATGCATTCTGTATTCAGCCTATGTACTCTGCTAAGTGGACACAAGGATCATGGAGCTCTTGCAAACTCTAAGAAACCCAGACTGCAGACACTGCTGGGAGGATCAAGGCCCACCATTTGCATTGCACACAAGGGCATCCATGGCTCCATCCCTGGGCACCCCTTAGCCTCTATCCCTGATCACCCAGGACTCTATGCTCAGCCATACTTGTTTACATGCCATTCACTTATGTATTGTGCTGAGTCATACCATTGTACCAGGGCAGGCGGGGTTCTCTTTGCCTCTACATCCTCCCTGAATAGGACAGTCTACAGCCTCATCTGTAAGGTCCATTTCCCGTCTCCTCCTTTGTGAAGCTCTTTCTGAGTCACACACCCTAAAATAAATCTTTATACAAAGACACACATCTCACCCTCAACAACATGCACACAGATATACAGTTTTACAATCACACACAGACAAACCCAAAAACACACAATATCACACCACACAAAGACAAACACACACACACACACACACACACACATCCTTCTGTTATCACTTTGCCTTTCTGTGATAGAATATTCATATCACAGAGTACTTTTGGATAAATTAATAATATAGAACAACAAATTTTATCAGTCACTTTAATTGTTTCTAAAATACTAAGCATTTACATTCATTGAGCACTCTTATAGGCTGGTCCTTATCCTGGAAGGTTTACATGTTCTGTCTCACTTCATCCCTAATAATAGCCAGGAAGGTAAAAGATTAATACCACCATTGAATGTGGAGATAAAGAATGTCTTCCTCCAGTGTTCCTCAACCCTGGCTCTATGTTGGAATCAACCGTGAAGATTTCAAAAGCAACTGATGCCCAGACTGTCCCCCACCCCTGCCAGGACCAACATATGGATATCTCTGCAGAGAGAATCCATTCAGTCCCCATTTCTTCATCTCCATCTCCTTTAGGTGCTATCAGCCCAGTGACTGGGGAGGCAGGTGCCACCCGTTGATGGTAGGAGGAGGGCAAGACTCTCTATGAGACTCAGAGAACCATCCCCCCCGCCCCCAGCATCACCATGGTGGTCGCTTTGAGACATTTCCTTTTTTTAATGTTTTATTTTTATTTAAGTAATCTCTGTACCCAATATGGGTCTCAAACTCCTGACCCAGTTTCAAGAGTCACAATGCTCTTCCCACTGAGTCCACCAGGCACCCCCTGCCTTGAGACCTTTCCTTAGCTACTTCTGTAACCCTTTAAGACTGGTATTTCACTGTTATAAAACTAATAAACTTAGGGTCTCATACAGGAACATTTTCCTTCATGAGCTGCTGTTAGAGAGTGTGAGGAAAGATAAAGCAAGACCGTAAGGGCGGGGGCTGGGAGGAGAGAAGTTTAAAGAGCTACTGTTTACTGGGTGCAGTTTCTGTTTGAGATGATTTCTGGAAATGGGTAGTTGTGACAACATTGTAAATGTACTTAATGAAGTGGAATTGTACATTTAAATATGGTTTAAATTTAAAGATAAAATTTTATCTTATATATATTTTACCAAACACACACACACACACACACACACACACACACACACACACACACAGTGATTCCACAGGCTATAGCTCTCTGAGACAGCAGAAAGATAACTACATGGGAGCAGGGACTGTAATTCAATCTCCACTGGCCATACTCGCCCAGAGTTGTTACATCTCAAAGTCAAATCACATCTGCTGTCAACTCACTTTTTGTTTTGCCACCTAGATTTTTCTTTGTTGACATAGGCCTAATTTTCTATAAACTTTGGCTCAAATGACAATCCTGTATACCAAGTAGGAAGGATGAATGTATGCAGAGTCTTTTGACTCTGTCTTTGAGGCCTCTAGTTGTTCCCCTGGACACAGATTACCACTCTCTGCCCAGGGACTCCTCCTCCGATGGCTTCTCCCTGCATTCATCTTACTTTCTATGACAAGGTCAACACTCCTAACTCAAAGTTCTCTTTTTCCCGTGGCTTATTTCAAGCAAACCTTCAATGGTGCTCCATATCCTAGGATATGAAGTCTAATTTCTCCCTTCTGATATTAGCATATTCAGGCCTGTATAATAATCAAAACCTCACATTGTTTCAAACTTAAGACTTTTTTCTTTCTCTCCTTTACTACTACTTTTTCTCTCCTGGCTACTATCCATAGTTTCTTGCAGAGTTAGGGCCTAAAATGAAGAGAGACAAGAAGACAAGAAAGTTCTTAACTGACTCATATTCTTTTGCAATTAGTCCAGATTCCCTGAGTCAGGCCACTCTTTCCTCTGTGGATCATTTCATGGGTCTTCATAAAGCCCAGATGACCAAGATCCCTTCATCACCTCATGGCTTAAGGACATTCAGAGTACCCTTGGAAATCTACTCTAGCGAGAGGCACCCCTTCTGAAAATGGCACAGGGGGCAAGTAAGGTAGAACTCTAGGGGGATCATTTGGTCTCAGGATTCCAGGAGATTCAGAAAGAATGGGGGAGCCCGAACAGATAGGGTGCCCAAGCTGTGGAGCAGGAGAGACTGGTTATGATCAGCAAGCCCAGAGGGGACTTTCAGCTCTGGGCACCATAAACCATGAGCCGAGCTGGTAGGGAGATCACCTTCTGCTTGACCACCCTGAAAAGGACTAGAAGGTGCAGCCTGTCTAACAACCTAGGGGAGATATAGAACTGCTTGTGCCCATGACAGGGACAGCTCTAGGGATGGTGTGGCCCACGAGGAGACACCGGGGCAGCACCCAGCATGACCAGGGAGCTGTGGAGGAGGATGCACATGCGAGCCCACGGCTGCTGGCAGTTGCTGAGTCACAAGGCACAGAGGCCCACATGGGTTCCTGTGGCTCCCCAGGGAGAAGTCCAGCCAGCGGGGCCCGGAGATTTGGCAGTTTGGCACATAAAGAGCCTGTGCCAACAACTTGGTAACAGCTCTCAGGGTGGTGTGATCCCCCAAGGGACACTGGGGCAGCACTCACTGTGACCTGGGAGCTGTGGAAGAGGGTGCACGCATGAGACCATGGTGGCTAGCAATTGCAAAGTCACAAAGTGCAGGGATGCTCACAGGTCCCTGTGACCCCCTCTGCAAGAGGTGTGACCTGCATGAATTGCACGAGTCTGTAGAGTTTGGTATGCACAGAGGTGGAGATGGATTGACCTGGAGGATTTGCTGAGGGACTGCGACATTGCGGCTCTGTGCCAGAGATTCCCACAGGGCCATGTTTGCTCTGACCCTCTAAAGCGAAGTGGAAAGACCACGGGGAACAAAAGCAGTGCAGCCAACCAGCTCACCTTAAGCCCATCCCCCTGAAAGGGGTGGGGCAACTCCATCCAAACAAAGAAGGCTGAGTAGCCAAGAAACAGGCCCCTACCCCAGAAGACAGACTGGAAGAACACGTGAATGATAAGCTTATATCCCACAGGACTGTAAAACTCCAGTGCCAGGGGAAAATGATATAGGGACCTCCAGGTGTTTCCTCATGACTCCCTTATACTTCAGGCTAAAATTTTGCGTTTCTTTTCTCTTTCTTTCTTTCTTTTTCTTTTCCCCTGCTCCATCCAGTTCCAAATAGATTCATATTTCCCAACCTATGTTTTTAAGTTGCTTCTTAACTTTTATTTTCTTTTTCACATATATGTTTTATAGATTTATGCCCCACACTAGCCCATTTTTAACTCTATTCAATTTCATCTTACTATATATGTAAGTTCTGATTTCTTTGCAATTACGGGATATAGTGTCTTCTAACACACAGAGCAAAAATCAGGAGGAACAGGCAGATCACCCTGCTGTGTCCACCCTGAGAGATTTTATAATCTCTCTCCCTGCTCCCCCTCTTTTTTTTTTGTCTTTTCTTTCTTTTTTATTGTTTTGGATCATCTTGGCTTTGATCTGTGACAGCTTTTGAACACTTCTGATTTTTTTTTGTAGGTGCATTTTGCTTGGGGCTGTGATTGATATTTTGAACTCTGTACATTCCCTCAAATATCCCTTAAAAGAATGACTAAGAGGCGGACCTCCCAACAAAGAAAAGAACCAGAGACAAGGGCCTCTGCCACAGATCTAATGGATATGAATATAAGCAAGATGTCAGAGACAGACTTCAGGGTAGCAATTATGAAGTCAATAGCTAGGCTTGAGAAAACGATTAGCAGCAATATAGAATCTTTAAGGGCAGAAATGAGATCTAATCAGTCTGAACTTAAAAATACTATGAATGAGATGCAGTCTAAACTGGATACTCTAACAATCAGGGCAAATGTGGCAAAAGGACAAATTAGTGATCAAGAAGATAAGATGATAGAAAGGACGGAAGTCGATGAGAATAGGGATAGGCAGCTAGAAGCCCCTGGGATCAGACATTGAGAGATCAATGGTGCCATGAAACATTCCAATGTCACAATTATTGGGATCCCTGATGAGGTGGAGAGAGAGAGTGGACTAGAAAGTATATTTGAGCAAATCATAGCTGAGAACTTCCCTAATCTAGGGAAGGAAATAAGCATTCATGTCCAAGAGGCAAAGAGAACTCCCAAGATCAATAAAAATAGACCAACACCCTGGCATATAATAGTGAAACTTGCAAATCTTAGAGCGAAGGAAGCTGTCTTGAGAGCCACTAGGGTTAAGAGATTTCTTATGCACAGAGGGAGGAACATCAGAATAACGTCAGACCTGTCCACAGAGACCTGGCAAGACAGAAAGGGCTGGCAAGACAGATTCAGGGTACTAAATGAGAAGAACATGCAGCCAAGAATACTTTATCCAGCAATGCTGTCATTCAGAATGGATGGGGAGATAATGTGCTTCCAGGACCAACAGAAACTGAAAGAATATGTGACCACCAAGCCAGCCCTGCAAGAAATATTAAGGGGGATTCTATAAAAGAGGAAAGACCCCAAGAGTAACATAGACCAGGAATTTACAGAGACAGTCTATAGAAACAGGGACTTTACAGGCAATATGACGGAACTAAATTCATATCTTTCAATAGTTACTCTATGTGAATGGGCTAAATGCTCCCATGAAATGGCACAGGGTTGCAGATTGGATAAAAAGACAGGGCCCATCCATATGCTGTCTCCAAGGGACATATTTTTAACCTAAAGACACCTCCAGATTGAAAGTGAGGAGATGGAGAACCATTTATCATGCCAAAAGGACCTCAAAACAAAGCAGGGGTAGCAATTCTCATATCAGACAAATTAGATTTTAAACCAAAGACTGTAGTAAGAGATGTAGAGGGACACTATATCATACTTAAAGGGTCTATCCAACAATAAGATCCAACAATTGTAAGTATCTATGACACCAGCATGGGAGCAGGCAACTACATAAGCCAACTGTTAACCAAAATAAAGAATCATAGTGATAATAATACATGAATAGTGGACCTCAATACTCCACTCTCAGCAATGAACAAATCATCTAAGCAGAAGATCAACAAAGAAACAAGAGCTTTCAATAACACATTGGACCAGATGGACTTCATAGATATATACAGAGCATTCCATCCTAAAACAACAGAATACTCATTCTTCTTGAGTACACATGGAACTTTCTCCAGAACAAACCACATACTGGGTCACAAATCAGTTCTCAACCGATACCAAAAGATTGAGATTATTCCCTGCATGTTATCAAACCACAACGCCTTGAAACTAGAACTCAATCACAAGAAAAAATTTGGAAGGGATTCAAACACTTGGAAGTTAAAGAGCATCCTGCTAAAGAATGATTGGGCCTACCAGGAAATTAAAGAAGAACTTAAACAATTCATGGAAACGAATGAGAATGAAAACACATCGGTTCAGAACCTATGGGATACTGTAAACGTAGTCCTTAGAGGGAAGTACATAGCCATCCAAGACTCTCTCAAAAAACTAGAAAAATCCCAAATGCACAAACTAACCTTACACCTAAAGGATCTAGAGAAAGAGGAGCAAACGAAGCCTAAACCAAGCAAGATAAGAGAAATGATAAAGATTAGAGCAGACATCAATGAAATAGAAACTAGAAGAACAGTATAACAGAGCAACAAAACTAGAAGCTGGTTTTTTGAAAGAATTAATAAGATTGATAAACTTTTGGCCAGACTTATCAAAAAGAAAAGAGAAAGGACCCAAATTAATAAAATCATGAATGAAAGGGGAGAAATCATGACTAATACCAAGGAAATAGAAACACTTATTAGAAATTATTAGCAGCAACTACATGCCAACAAATTAAACAACCTGGAATAAATGGATGCCTTCCTGGAAACTTACAAACTAGCAAGACTGGATCAGGAAGAAATAGATGATCTGAATGGCCAATAGCCAGGGAAATTGAAACAGTAATCAAAAACCTCTCAAAAAACAAGAGTCCAAGGCCAGATGTCTTCCCAGGGAAATTCTACCAAACATTTAAAGAAGAAATCTTACCTATTCTACTGAAGCTGTTCCAGAAAATAGAAACAGAAGGAATACTTCCAAACTCGTCCTTTGAGGCCAGCATTACCTTCATCCCCAAACCAGAGAAAGATCTCATCAAAAAGGAGAATTACAGACCAATATCCCTGATGAACATGGATGCCCAAATACTGACCAAGATCCTAGCCAATAGTATCCACAGTACATTAAAAGGATTATCCACCAAGACCAGGTGGGATTTATTCCTGGGATGCGAGGGTGGTTCAACATTCGCAAATCAATCAACGTGATAGATCACATTAATAAAAGAAAAGACAAGAACCATATGATTCTCTCAATTGATCCAGAAAAGCATTTGATAAAATACAACATCCTTTCCTGATTAAAACTCTTCAAAATATAGGGATAGAGGGAACATACCTCAATAGCATAAAAGCCATCTATGAAAAGCCCACAGCAAATATCATTATCAATGAGGAAAAAATGAGAGCTTTTCCCTTAAGGTCAGGAATATGACAGGGATGCCCACACTCACCGTTTTTGTTCAACATAGTACTAGAAGTCTTAGCAAAAGCAATCAGACAACAAAAAGAAATAAAATGTATTCAAATTGGGAAAAGAAGAAGTCAAACTCTCTCTCTTTGCAGATGACATGATACTTTATGTGGAAAACCCAAAAGACTCTACCCCAAAACTACTAGAACTCACACAGCAATTCATCAACGTGGCATGATACAAAATCAATGCACAGAAATCAGTTGCATTTCTATACATTAACAATGGAACTGAAGAAAGAGAAATTAAGGAATTGATTCCATTTACAATAGCACCCAAAACCGTAAGATACCTAGGAATAAACCTAACCAAAGTGGTAAAGGATCTCTATACTCTAGAAAGTACAGAACACCTATGAAATAAATTGAGGAAGATACAAAGAGATGGAAAAACATTCCATGCTCACGTATTGGAAGAATAGACATTGTGAAAATGTCTATGCTGACCAGAGCAATCTACACTTTCAAAGCAATCCCTATCAAAATACCATCATCATTTTTCACAGAGATGAAACAAACAATCCTAAAATTTGTATAGAACAAGAAAAGACCTCGAATCACCAGGGGAATGTTGAAAAAGAAAACCAGGGGCGCCTGGGTGGCTCAGTTGGTTAAGCGACTGCCTTCAGCTCAGGTCATGATCCCGGAGTCCCAGGATTGAGTCCCACATCAGGCTCCCTGCTCAGCAGGGAGTCTGCTTCTCCCTCTGACCCTCTTCCCTCTCGTGCTCTCTATCTCTCATTCTATCTCTCTCAAAAAATAAATAAAATCTTTAAAAAAAAAAAGAAAAAGAAAACCAAAGCTGGAGGCATCACGTTGCCTGACTTCATGCTATATTACAAAGCTGTGATCATCAAGACAGCATGGTACTGGCACAAAAACAGACACACAGGTCAATGGAACAGAATAGAGACTCCAGAAATGGACCCTCAACTCTACGGTCAACTAATCTTTGACAAACCAGGAAAGAACGTTCAATGGAAAAAATACAGTCTCTTCAGTAAACGGGGCTGGGAGGTTGGACAGCTACATACAGAAGAATGAAACTTGACCATTCTCTTATACCAGACACAAAGATAAACTCAAAATGGATGAAAGACCTCAATGTGAGACAGGAATCCATCAAAATCCTAGAAGAGAACATAGGCAGTTACCTCTTTGACATCGGCCACAGCAACTTCTTTCAAGATACATCTCCAAAGGCAAGTGAAACAAAAGCAAAAATGAACTTTTGGGACTTCATCAAGATAAAAAGCTTCTGCACAGCAAATGAAACAGTCAACAAAACAAAGAGGCGACCCACAGAATGGGAAAAGATTTTTGCAAATGACACTACAGACAAAGGGCTGATATCCAAGATTTATAAAGAACTTCTCAAACTCAACCCCCAAAAAACAAATGATCAAGTCAAAAAATGAGCAGAAGACATGAACAGACACTTCTCCAAAGAAGACATACAAATGGCTAACAGACACATGAAAAAATGTTCATCATCGTTAGCCATCAGGGAAATTCGAATCAAAACCACAATGAGATACCACCTGACACTGGTTAGAATGGTTAAAATTGACAAAACAGCAAACAACAAACATTGGAGAGGATGTGGAGAAAGAGGAACCCTCCTACACTGTTGGTGGGAACGCAAGCTGGTACAGCCACTCTGGAAAACAGTATGGAGGTTCCTCAAAAAGTTAAAAATAAAGCTACCTTATGACCCAGCAATTGCACTACTAGGTATTTACCCAAAAGATACAAATGTACTGAAAAGAAGGGTCACATGCACCCCAATGTTCATAGCAGCAATGTCCACAATAGCCAAACTGGTGAAGGAGCCGAGATGCCCTTCAACAGATGAATGGATAAAGAAGATGTGGTCCATATATACAATGGACTATTACTCAGCCATCAGAAAGGATGAATACCCACCATTTGCATGGACATGGATGGAACTGGAGGGGATTATGCTAAGTGAAATAAGTCAGGCAGAGAAAGACAATTATCATACGGTTTCACTCATATGTGGAACATAAGCAATAGCACGGAGGACCACAGGGGGAGGGAGGGAAAACTGAAGGGGGGGAAATCAGAGAGGGAGACAAACCATGAGAGACTCTGGACTCCAGGAAACAAGTAGGGTTTCAGAGGGGAGAGGTATGGGGAGTAGCCAGGTGATGGGTATTAAGGAGGGCACGTGTTGTGATGAGCACTGGGTGTTATACACAACTGGGTATTATATGCAATGAATCGTTGAACATTACATCCAAAACTAATGGTGTACTATATGGTGGCTAACTGAACATTAAAAAAAAAAAAAAAACTATCCAGAAGAACATGGGTGGCTCAGTAGGTTAAGCATCTGCTTTTGGCCCGGTCATGACCCCAGGGTCCTGGGAAGGAGCCCCTTGTCAGGCTCCCTACTCAGCAGGGAGCCTGCTTCTCCCTTCCCCTGTCCTTTGTCCCTCCCCCAGCTTGTGCATGTGCTCTCTCTGTGTTTCTTTCTCTCTCAAATAAATAAAAGTAAAATCTTAAAAAAAAAAAAAAGACCTATCCAAAAAGTCTCTGCTTTCATCACTAAAGTCCTTCATTTGCCTTTTGAAAGGAGATTGGCAGCAATGGTCCACTGGGGGAAAGCACACACATAAGAACATCACCTTCTTCCCTATTTCTAGTCTCTCCCTAAGTTAGTATTGATCTTGGCAACCTGTGCTCCAGCTGAATGATGGGAAGAAATGAGTCCCAAATAATCCAAACAGGAAATACTACATTTGTGAGTATTTAATTCATCTCTTTGTCTCTCTTATCAATTTCTTTTTCACTTTGTTAACTTGAGCCTACTTTTTTTTCCTCTTGTTTCTATTAGCTTCCTATTGTCCCTGTTTCAACTTATGTGGTTTCTCTATTTCTATTGTATGAGGCTGTCCTGTGTCTCTCTTGACACCAAGAGACACACTGTTTGCTTTCCTTATCCTGCCAAATACCAAGTGCTCCAGAGCCTCTGTACATGCTGTTCCCTCTGCCAAGAACACACTTTCCCAGATCTTCCCCTTGATATCATGGTCCACTCATCCAGGCTTTAAGGTCCATCCTCCTGTAGCTGGCCTGGACGTCTGTACAGGACGCTGCCCCTCATGGTTATCTTGTTGTTCTGTACAGCAATCACTTTCTGATGTCACTCATTCAGCTATAGGCTTGTTTTTGTCTCCCCTGTGAGAAGCCCCACAGGGTCAAAGTCCTGGTGGAACACCTGAATCTGGGGCACACAGCACAGACGCCGGTCATGGGGGAAGCTCATGGTTACTGTTGAGCAGTGGGTGGGTGGATAGGTGGTTAGATGGAAGAAACCTCCCATTTATTCATAATTACCTTGTTTGAATAAGCTTTTGTTTTGTTTTGTTTAACATTTTATTCATTTATTTGACAGAGAGAGACAGAGACAGAGAGCACAGGCATGGGGATCGGGAGGCTTCTCCCTGAGCAGGGAGCCTGAAGTAGAGCCTGATCTCAGGACCCCGACAACATGACCCGAACCGAAGGCAAACGCTTAACCAACTGAGTCACCCAGGTGCCCCTGGATAAGCTCTTTACAGAGTATCTGTCATTCTTGCAAAACCAGAGGTGGTATTATTCCTGCTCATTTTAGAAACGAGGAAAAGGAAGCCTGAAATGACCAGCAGTTTCACTTGCCCAAGGACACTTTGTGATTAGGTGTTGCATCCAAGATTTAATTCCACTTCTGCTTGAACCCAGACCTGGTCACCATTCCTCCACTCAGCACTGTCTCTGCTGAGCAACCTCTTGCTCTACTGCTTCACACCATTCTTTGAATTGGTGGGGGAAAAAACAGCTAAAAAACTTATGGATTTACGATAGACTGAATTTATGAAATTGAGTTAATTAAATGAGATATTCTTTGTAGAAAAGAGCCTTCAAGGAGAATAAGACATTGTGTTTCCCAAACACAAGCACCTTCCTAAACTGTCTATGGGCTAGGGAAGTCTGCCCTCCAAAGGACATATGTGGAATTGCACTGAGCCCAGATGTGCCCTAAGCCAACAGGAGCAGAACACGGGATAGGAACCTTTATGGACCTTGAGGAAGGAGGATGGGTATGAGGAGGATATGAAGACCACAATAATAATAAAACAACAAAGAGGACAACACAGGCTCACTTTGCTGTAATCTGATTAGTTAGCAAGCACTTTCGCATTAATTTCATCTACAGTCATGTATCGTTACTGAGTTCCAAAATTGTTTTGGGTCCAACAAGCTCTGTCTCCTTGGTTTCTACAAATGGAGCACAGGCTGGCTGAGTTGCAGTTGATTCTTGCTGTCATTTCCTGGTCCAAAGCCAGGTTCATCGTGTGATTCATTCCTTCATTTATGGGAGGGATTAAGGTAGTGAGCAGGAGAATAAAAGGAGGACTCCTAGGGGCCCACCGCCAAAGTTCTTTCCTTCCCGACAGACCAGCCAACCAGAGCTGCCCTCAAACGTGAAGCTGCTGAGAGTCCTTGTGCTGATTGCCCTCCCCCTTTACTGCTTTGCAGGTGATTTCTATGCAGGGAGGACAGGCTTTGGGCTGAAGATTGTGTCACAGCCCTCTGGAAGACCTCCTGTTCCCCACACTCCAGTGCAGAGCATCTCATTTCTCCAGCGTCTTCGTGTTTCATGGTTTCTAGTGTTTGGCTTCTCTGGGCTATGGAGGTAGTGTAGGGGTGGGGAGGGGGCACACATGGTTTCAGGCTTAAAGGAAATCCTAGATCCTGAACTTACTCTGCTAGAATTGAGAACTCAAGATCATTCACCATAATCTCTCTGAATATGTGTGTCTACTGGAATGTGAGAAGATGACCAACATCCTAAGGACACCAACAAAGGGCTTCATACCTACGTAACTGAGACCACTTTCACATGTTTTCTTCCAGGTTCTGGATGCTAGTTTCTAGAAGAGGTGGTTAACAAAACAATCAATTCTCAAGTGAGCATGGATGAATACCAAAACTTACTTGAGCCCTTCTCATCTGGTCCTGCAACTGACCAAGCCCTAGCACAACTGAAGCAATGTTTTCTCAGCCAGTCAAACGAAACTCTGAGCAATGTTGGAGTGATGATGGTAACTATGGTTTCTTCTAATGAGCTTTCAAACCACTGATCAGGGACAAGCAAACTCTAAGTTTGTCACTCATTATGCCACATCAAGTGTTACACATGTCTTCTTTTATTTCAGTGAATTTAATTGTGGGTGCATGTGAATCCTTTGACATCCAGAAAGCCAGCCAAGGTTCCAGTACTGACTTGCCTCTTCACTTTGTGGAATCTTTAGGGAATGGAAATAAAAAGGTCAAGGTGGGAAAAGAACACACACACAAACACACACACACTTTCTATCAAGGTTTAAAACATCTGATTCTCAAGAAGTTCCTCACTTGTAGAAGCGATCAGCAAAATAGATCCCCTTCTTCATAGAAACAAAGAGGAAAATGTTCATAAGAATGTTTTTTATTTAAATTCAATTAGCCAACATATAGTACATGATTAGTTTTTGGTGTAGTGTTCAATGATTCATTAGCTGTGTATACCACCCAGTGCTCCTCACATCACGTGCCCCCCTTATTACCCATCACCAGGCTAACCCATCCCCTCACCACCCTCCTCTCCGTAACCCTCAGTTTGTTTCCTGGAGTCCAGAGTCCAGAGTCTCTCATGGTTTGTCTCCCTCTCTGATTTCCCCCCCCTTCAGTTTTCCCTCCCTCCCCCTGTGGTCCTCCGTGCTATTGCTTATGTTCCACATATGAGTGAAACCGTATGATAATTGTCTTTCTCTGCCTGACTTATTTCACTTGGCATAATCCCCTCCAGTTCCATCCATGTCCATGCAAATGGTGGGTATTCATCCTTTCTGATGGCTGAGTAATAGTCCATTGTATATACGGACCACATCTTCTTTATCCATTCATCTGTTGAAGGGCATCTCGCCTCCTTCCCCAGTTTGGCTATTGTGGACATTGCTGCTATGAACATTGGGGTGCATGTGACCCTTCTTTTCAGTACATTTGTATCTTTTGGGTAAATACCTAGTAGTGCAATTGCTGGGTCATAAGGTAGCTTTATTTTTAACTTTTTGAGGAACCTCCATACTGTTTTCCAGAGTGGCTGTACCAGCTTGCGTTCCCACCAACAGTGTAAGAGGGTTCCTCTTTCTCCAACATCCTCTCCAATGTTTGTTGTTTGCTGTTTTGTCAATTTTAACCATTCTAACTGGTGTCAGGTGGTATCTCATTGTGGTTTTGAAGTCAAAAAAAGTCATATCCCTGATGACAAGTATTTTTTAATAGAATCCAGAAGAACCCACTTGAAGAAGACTCTGTACATCTTATTAAAAGAATTTAGAATGCACTTTCAAGCAATCACAATGTGTTAGTATACATGATCAGATTCCTTGACCATAAATTTAAGACCCCATGATGGCAAGTAGAGATCATGGGTATGAATCTGCCATGGGGGGTGGAATTGCATAAAAGAACAGTCAGTACTGTGTTTGTTCTCTGTATTTCATTCCCTATCCTAATATGCCATTGAAAACCTTCCAGAGTAGACAATGTAGAAATATTGCCAAAGCAAAAGGTAATAGTGTCCCCCACTGAGAAGATGCTAACACAGGGCACAACTTGGATGAACCTTGAGCACATTATGATAAAGGAAATAAGCCAGTAAAAAAAGACAACTATTGCATGAGTTCATTTACATCCATTTTCTAGAGTAGCCAATCTCCTATAAACAGAATGTAGAATAGTGCTTTCAGGGGCTGGGTGGTATGGGAAATGGGGATGTTCAGTGGGTATAGAGTTTCACCATAGCAAGATGAAAACGTTCTGGAGATTGGTCGCACCACAATGTCAATACACTTAACACTGCTGAACTATATACTTAAGATGATGAAAATGGCCAATCTTACGTTATGTGTATTTACCATCAGAAAACATTTTAAAGCCTGAAAAACCCTGCAACCAAAGATAGTGGAATTTTTTCTTTAAAAACCTGATTAGACTGACCACTTGGAGTGCACATCTCCATTATTTTCTGGGTCTCAAAGGTAATGGTTTCAGTTTCAGACTGTTTTCGGTATTTCTAACATGTAAGGCCACACCAGAGCTCAAAAACTTCACATTTTTTTGTATATGAGCCGAAACTTAACAATTCTTTGTTGAAAACTGATAATACACACAGCATATTTACAGGATATGATATTTCATGGAATAGGAAACATGAAGAAAAAAGTATTACCGAGACCCCTGATGGGCAGAGATCTGGCAACAGCAGCACCTCTCTGGAATCAATAAAGTCTCTGGATCGTTAGAATGAGAAACAAGATCATTCCAATCTTAATTCAAACACTGACTTTCTTGGATACCAGATGTGTGTGGACAAACCCAGAACACCCAAGGAGAAGAAGTGTTTCTTTTTCAACTTTCCTTTCTAACAGAGAGCTGAAAATCTGATCGATGTCTCTGTTTTTGTTTTCCAGAACACAATATATCAAAGTAGGTGGTGTGCTGAAGTTTTAACCTTCCACATGACCTGAGGCACCGAGGACTACAGAGAATGGTCAGAAACTATGGATTCATATGAACCACGAGTTTCCTTTCCTTTTTGTCTTTTGATCTATAAACTGCAAGACAATTGTTGAAACCTTGAGTACATTTTCATTTCAGTAAAGTATCTGCAAATGGAAAGTTCTGCTTATGTGATCTGATCAAAATGGAGGCTTTAGAGAGCCTCTTCTATCACACGTACGTGTGCCCACACAGCACAGAGAAGCTCATGCCTAATTTTTCATTGGAGAACACATAGGTGAAGGACTGAGGAATCTGAAAAGCACTTTGTTTGTCCCCATGTGTAGCCCTACAGGGTCCTCTCTCTGAAAATGTGCTCTTCCACACTCTTGGCCGCCATTTCCCTTGGGACCTTGTGGGAAGATCTCCAGACTTAGGTTCCGGTGTTTGGGCCCTGTGCAGTTCCCTGAGACACTGCAGTCTTGGTCTGTGTTGTGAGCCCAGCTCGCCGTGGCTAGGCCTCTCTCAGCTCCTGCCCCGGATCCAAGAGTGCAGGGCCAGGACTAGAGCCAGGGAGAGACATGACTCATACAAAGCAAGGGTGAATCCTATCTTGATTTTAAATTTTGAATATGTAGCATTCATTTTGATTCTTGAAATATTTCATTAAAATGTGATTTGCCCTACTTACTGAGATTGGGGTGCCTCCCTGAAATTGTGTGGGCACCCCTAGTCCTCTCTGTGTAAGTGACAGTGTGGTCCAGTCTCTCCACCATGATAACCTACAAAGCCAGGTAGGTTGAGGAAAATGTGTGTGTTTTGTAGGAATAAGGCAAAGCCAGTAGTTTTTATACTGAACCATAGCTCTCCTTACTTTTATCCATTCCCACATTCCGGTCATCAGGGATAAGATATTGCCACCTCTTCTGCTCACTACTCACAGGGTCCCTCTTCTCTTCCTTCATGGACTATCCTGTCACCCCGAAAGAGCCTTGACCCTAACTCAAGACTTTCTCAACTTCAACCAGGGCTGACTTCCACCAGGCATAACACATACAGAGCATTAGTCACATGGTACTTTTAGGATTCCACAAAAATTTATAATTTCTTTAAAAATATTAACCGAAAGTGACTGTAGTAATAAAGAATATATACCAATAAACCAGAGTGGAGTATATTATCTTTATACTGATGTAGTTTTTTTTTTTAAAGATTTTATTTATTTATTTGACAGAGAGGGACACAGAGAGAGAGGGAACACAAGCAGGGGGAGTAGGAGAGGCAGGTTTCCCACGGAGCAGGGAGCCCGACGTGGGGCTTGATCCCAGGGTCTTGGGATCACGACCTGAGCTGAAGGCAGACACTTAACAACTGAGCCACCCAGGCGCCCCTATCCTGATGTAGTTGTAAGATATGGTACTAATATGCTTTTTACTGAAACTGGCCCAAAGTATCTAGGACTTACAAATGTCATAATGAGTCCCTCCCCTCTTTCTTCTCCCAAACACCTCAGGATCTGTGATGCCATTAGACCCAGGCAGAAGGACCCTTCCCAGGACCCACAGCTTAAAAGATTCCCCCTATTAAACAGACACACACACACACACACACACACACACACACACACACACACACATTTATTAACTCATGGACCATACACAGTTCTCAGTGCTCTGGGTGCACCCTCACTGGGGAGGGAAGCTGCAAAATCCCTCTCTGCCTCTCAAAAATGGGGACCTCAGTCCACCCTCTCTCTCTTTCGGACCATCAGAGGAGAGGAAAAAGAAGAGATTCAGCTGTAGGAACTGGAGATGGGCATACAGATACGCAGAAATTTGCTTCTGTTGAGATGAATCCTGGCCCATTTGATGAAGGTGTCTACATATTGAACAGAGCAAATATCATGCAAGAATTGGTAATATAGGTTATTGAATGACTAGAATAGTATAAAGGGAAGATGAAGGATGCCCAATGAGTGATCATTTGAAAAGACAATACTAACTCTAGAACTGGGAAAATAAGAAAAAAGGAGAAGATTGTAAAGTAAATGGAGTAGCACATCAGCAAAAGTGTCTATGAGTAAAACTATACGGATGTTCTACTACACATATTATTGCAACATTTCTGTAACTTTGTGGGGTGTTTTGCAATTTTTTCTTTCAAGATTTTATTAAAATTCAAGATACTTAACATATAGTGTAGTATTATTTTCAGGGATAGAATTGAGTGATTCATCACTTACATATAACACCCAGTGCTCATCACAAGTGCCTTCCTTAATGCCCAGCATCCATTTAGCCCATCCCCCACTCCCCTCCCCTCCAGCAACCCTCAGTTTGTTCTCTAAAGTTCAGAGTCTCTTATGATTTGCCTCCCTCTCTGTTTTTATCTTATTTTTCCTTCTCTTCCCCTATGTTCATCTGTTTTCTTTCTTAAATTCCCTATATGAGTAAAATCATACGGTATTTGTCTTTCTCTGATTGACTTCTTTTGCTTAGCATAATACACCCTAGTTCCATCCATTTCTGTGATTGTGAAGTTATTTCCAAGTACAAAGTTAAAAACTGTATTCCTGAGGCAAAGATGGATTATGCTGAACACAGCTTCTTCATTCAGGTTCCTGATAATGAGTGATGTTGAGCATCTTTTCTTTTTTTTTAAATTTACTTTTAAAAGATTTTATTTATTTATTTGTCAGAGAAAGAAAGGCAGGCAGAAGGAGAAGCAGGCTCCCCACTGAGCAAGGAGCCTGATGCTGGACTCAATCCCAGGACCCTGGGACTACGACCTGAGCCAAAGGCAGATGCTTAACAGACTGAGACACCCAGGCATCCCTGTCGAACATCTTTTCATGTGTCTGTTGGTCATCTAGATGTCTTCTGCCCAGTTTTTAATTGGATTATTTGATTTTTATGGTGTCCAAGAGAATATTCTCAACAATGAGTTTTCCTTCTTTTTGTCTTCAATAGAGTTTTTTGGGGTTTTTTTTAGAGTAGATTTGGCTCACGGCGTAATTGAGCAGAAAGTGCAGAGAGTTTCCACACATCTCCTAAAATCACACACATGCACAGCTTCCCCCACTATCAATATCCCCCACCTGGTGGTACATTGGTTACAGCTGATGAACCTCTGTGGACACATCCTTATCACCCAAAGTCCATACTTTATCTTAGGGTTCACTCTTGGTGTTTTACAGGCTATGCCTTTTGTGAAATGTATGTGATAAACACCCACCTTAGAGTACTGAAGAGTTTCACTGCCCTTAAAATCATCCGAGCTCTGGGCGCCTGGGTGGCTCAGTTGGTTAAGCGACTGCCTTCGGCTCAGGTCATGATCCTGGAGTCCCAGGATCGAGTCCCACATCGGGCTTCCTGCTCAGCGGGGAGTCTGCTTCTCCCTCTGACCCTCTTCCCTCTCGTGCTTTCTATCTCTCGTTCTCTCTCTCTCTCAAATAAATAAATAAAATCTTAAAAAAAAAAAAAATCATCCGAGCTCTGCTAATTGGTTCCTTCCTCCCCCCACCTCTGACAACAATTGCCCTTTTTAACGTCCCCATTGTTTTGATTTTTCCAGAATGGCTGCCATTGAATGCAGCAATCCTGTAGAGCCCTAAGTCCCATTGAGACTCCAGAGCCACTCAATGGGAGAAGCCTGGGCTCCTGAATGATTGGATTCAGTCTGGATGTGTCATGGACAGGCCCTGGTAACACCCTGCTCCAGGTCAGTGTCACATTATTTACAATGTCCAGCAAAGAGGGGCATGTTATCCATGATATTGTCTAGAAAAACTAGCTCATGGTGATCATTCAAAGCAGTTGATTTTTATTTCATTTCGTTGTCATTTTTAAATCCTCCACAAACAGTGCACAAATTCATTGTCCATACCCCATGGGAACACTCCCCACACTATACCCTCAACCTCCAGCACATCAAGGAGCATCTCCCTTCTCTTGGCCAACTGCATTGCACTGAGATGTGCTAATAATAAGCCATTATTATCGGAGGGAGAAGCATGTTCTCCATGAGTAGGGAGCCTGATGCAGGGTTTGATACTGGGACTCCAGGATCATGACCTGAGCTGAAGGCTGATGCTTAACTGACTGAGCACCCCCATGCACCTTGAATAATGGTTTTTAAATAATTATTTTAATAGCATTTTTAACACATTGGAATATACAGTGTGTAGTAATTCTTAAATCTGGTTTTCCTCTCTTCAGTTTCTCTCACCTCTTTGGTCTCTACTCAAATGTCTCTTTCTCACAGAGAAGAGTAGAGTTTTTGGATCTTTACAAGTCTCAGTGTCTACCTCAATAGAAGACAGCAGGTGTTACATATCTATCCGCAGTCTTTTTTTTTATTTAAATTCTGTTTAATTAACATATAGTGTATTATTAGTTTCAGAGGTAGAACTTAGTGATTCATTACTTGAGTATAACACCCAGTGCTCATTACATCAAGTGCTCTCCTTAATGCCCATCACCCACTTACCCATCCCCCCACCCACCTTCCCTCCAACAACTCTGTTTCTTTCTTTTTTTTTTAGATTTTACTTTATTTTATTTTTACAGAGAGAGACCCAGTGAGAGAGGGAACACAAGCAGGGGGAGTGGGAGAGGGAGAAGCAGGCTTCCCGCAGAGCAGGGAGCCCGATGTGGGGCTTGATCCCAGGACCCTACGACCATGACCTGAGCCGAAGGCAGACACTTAACAACTGAGCCACCCAGGTGCCCTTCTCAGTTTCTTTCTTATAGTTCAAAATCTCTTATGTTTACCTCCCTCTCAATTTTCATCTTATTTTATTTTTCCTTCCCTTCCCATATGTTCATCTGTTTTGTTTCTTAAATTCCACAAAGTGAAATCGTATGGTATTTGTCTTTCTCTGACTTATTTCACTTAGCATAATACACACTATCTCCACCCATGTCATTGCAAATTACAATATTTCATTCTTTTTGATGGCTGAGTAATATTCCATCATATATATATATATATATATATACATATATATATGTGTATACACATATATATACATGTATATATATATATATATAAATCTAAAAAGTCTAAAATAATCAACATGCCAAAGTAGCACATTTGGGGGCAGTCTGCCCTTGGCCCCTACAAAAGGCAAGTTCAACAAGAGGTTTGTTGGTGAATGACTCTGATGTAAGAATTGGTCCATGGGAGGACCCAGTCTAAGGACGATCAATGAGAGAAATGGGTTCCCAGGCAAGTCCAGATGGGAGATGATGAGGAAGTGGCAATGGAATTGAAGAAAAGACCTTTCCAGATGACAGTACAAAAAAAGAACCATCAACAAAGAAATGGGAGCTCCAATACGATCTGACTTGCATTGCATCGTGTATTTACTGTCTTGGGTACTGGAGATTACTGTAAACTATGGGGGTGGGGGTGGCAACCAGAAGCACTGAGGATGGAAGCATGTAAATTATTCCCTTCAATGGGGCAGGCAGCCCTCTCTATATGGGGACCTAACAATCCCACTGAACCTGAAGCACTAAGCAGTATCACTCCAAGAACTTGCATCCCACTGGGGATGGAGATTCTCCATGGTTTATGATAAAGGAAGGAATTATGGAATTTCACTTAAAAGCCAACATGGGCACGTTGATGTGATTAGCACTGGGTGTTATACGCAACTGATGAAACATTGAGCACTACATCTGAAACTAAAGAGGTACTATATGTTGGCTAATTGAATAAAAAAAAAAAGCCAACATGGGTGGAGATGTGATAGATGTGGAGGTGTCAGAGGGATGAAACAGATACTATGAATCCTGTTCATTGGTTGGCATTTAAATGAGCATACTCATGGGAACACAAATAAGCAAGTGTTTTCCTGAGGTTTAGGGTTTAGGCAAAGAAGAGTAGGGTGATACGGATGCTCAGCTTTCATGGAATAGATGTGATTCCTAGGGAGGACCACAAGATGTCTCCCTCCCAGGGGCAATGACCTAAGCTCCACATCCTTGTTTTGGATTACTCTGCACCCTCCTTGATCACCAGGACAACTCCTATTGATCCTTCAAGTCTCAATGGACCACTGGACACCTTGTTTAGGAACCCAGGATTGACATTCCAGAAAACATTAGTACAGTCACTCTCTCTCCAACTCCCTCTCTTTGCTGAATATTGGTGTTTACTAGGGAATGTGACAAGTGGAAGAGGAGGCAGACACAATTTTGGTATCAAAGCAATCATGAAATGAAGCAATGGGAGGTTAAATGAGGACAGTTATGATGGCTTTCACAGTGTTTACTCTAAGCCCTCAGGACTTATAGGAGATGCTCTAAGGCTGTACTTGGAGAAATTGAATGGACCAAAGAACCACCTAAATCATCACCACATTTCAACCTCAGCAAAGCATTCATCGAAATTCTCTCCCATTCCAAGAGTGTTTAGCCAGCCTAGAGGGAAGAGGTTTTATAAAAAGTCCTGTCATCCCTCCCTTGCAAACAGATAACTTAATGCTGGTTTAAATCTCATTTATGTTACTAAAATATTTCTAATATTCACAAGCTCCTTGCCTTTGTCTGTTTAAGTCAGCTCACTCTGCACATCTTGAGTGGAGGATGCTAACATTTTCATCGCTGTTTTTCTTGACCCAAGTCAGCATAGATTATGTGCTCAATCATGATAAATTAATAGAATCAATTTGCAGAATTTGTTCTGGTGGTAGGAATTGGAGAGTTGCATTATCTAACTGGGGGATGGTTTGTCTTTCTCACTGACTTCTCATTGTTCCGAGGCATTCAATAACAACTGGGACTCTGAACCCTGCAACTCCTACCCAGGGAATGAGACAAAAGAGGGATGGAATGAAAAATCCTGAAAGACAATTTGAGGTCACTTCCAGAGAGGGTTCCTGTTCATGGCTTGAAAGAACCCAGGCATTCGAGTAGAAAGAACTGGTCCAGAGCCCCTGCAAATAGCTTCAGCCAACCTGGTTTCAGCTGGTTTCAATTTCACCCCTTTTGCCCCAGAAGTCCATGTTGTTTGTGTTGTTCAGTTTCTAGCATGCAGTGAGATCAGGTCTTCATGTTCGACCCCGTGCAAAGTTGTTGAAGGCTGACTATTGCTCTAGCATAGGTACTTTCTTTATCTTCATGTCACACCCTCCAAGAAGGCTCCCTGAATTTCCTCTGGTTAGGTGGTCATTTGCCATGCTCCCCTAATTCATAAAGAACTGTCCTTCCTGGGCTTCTGTGAGTCATGGAGACACCAGTTCTACAACCACTGCAAGAGGTGATGTCAAAAGCTTGACATGACCTCTGTTTTCTTCCCACCTTTAAACTCCCATGAGTGCCTTCCATTGGAGAACCACACAAGGCAGCACTGGCAAGTGCTGGGATATGTAACTCACAGGCCTTCAGTTCTAGTGGTAGGGACATGAGTAGGACGAAGCAACTCTGGAACTAAGAAAACATAGAGCTTATCTGTCACACAGTGATTTAATCTACAGACCCTGGGTATTATTTTCAGCCTGATGGAGACCACTTGTCTGGCCTATGGAAAAGTTAATAGCTGGTAAGTTTGTTGCCTACAACATAATAAGCATGACTTACTTGCATAATAAATACATCAACTAACATACCCATAAGCTTTATTGGTCAATACCTGTGTACTAGGAAATGCTGGCATAAGAAAAGTCCCTTGATATCTCATGTCTTATGTCTTACTCCCAGAGTGGCAGATCTACCATGAGAGATTTGAGGAAGATACTAAAGCTATGGGCACATAAATATTAGAGCAGAATGGAGATTAAATAGGATCAATGCCCACAGGGCAGAAATTACTTTACTGTCTATTTCACTACAAAAGACTATTCAAGAAGAACGGTCTTTATGGTAAACAAAATGTAAAGGTAAGCTAAGTAAATAGTCTTGAGAATCCTGCAGTGAGTATGATTTCATCAGTTTCCTGGCACACCTCACAAGTCCGGAGATTATTTGGCCTCTTCTTTATGCAGCTTGTCCAAAATTTAGAAACAACTTTACTCAACCTGTTGTTGATGCCACCCAGTAACTACTTATCTCCCTAGGCTAAAGATGAAGAAAATCTGCTTAGTTTTGTCATCTTAAGTGGCATCTGAGTACCATTTACTTAAGTGTTTGCAGAGGATTCAAGCTCCCCCCTGTTTGGGAGGTTCCTCTGATGAGGTGAGACTTGCTGTCCTCAAGGCTCTCCTTCATATGTGGGCCTGACTTACAATGAGATGCATGTACCTCAGGGATGGACCAGCACACATACCTGACTGTGGGGATGGTCAAGAGGAATTGTTAGCACCTGGCCTTGACTGCTACAAGGGGCCCCCTCTGGAATTGCTCTCTGTAACATTTGTTACTCAGATAGAACACATGTATTCTGACAGAATCTCACCTTGGTCAGGTAGCCTTGACTCCAGCTTAAAATGAGCTTGAAATGAAAAGAGAGTCCTTGACATTCAAGTTGTCTTCTCATAGCAGAAGAAAATTGCTGGAGTTCTACCTGGAAATTTCCTGGGCCCATGACAGTTTCATATGTGCGGTGCTTCACAGCTCATTCTAATGCAGGCTGTACATTTCTTGTATCATCGAGAGGGCTTTAGGTCACTATAGGCTTGTTAGGTATGATTTATTTAGTCTATAATGTGCCTTGATTTGGGAATGACCTTGCCAGAGCTCTGGGATTGGGATATGATATGTGGTTGTAATCTTATGTTTAAGATATTGCAAATCCGCAGGAAAATATGTCTCATAAGTTGAGACTCTTTCTTATTCTACTTTTGAACAGAATTCCAACAAGAGTCTGTGTTTGGAAGCAAATAGAGTAACTCATCCATAATAAGTGAATCTGGGTAAATGCGAACATGTGTTCCTATAGGGTACATAACATTGCATAATTCCTATGAAGTTCTAGTCATTTCAAAGACAAAGTTAAAAATTGTATTGCTGAGGCAAAATAGGCTGAATAAACTTTCGCCTTTTCGGCAAGGAAGGGTCAGATCATGTGAGGAGAGTACATGATACAGCTGGGTCACGGGAGGACCCCAGTGATGGGTGATGCTGTATGAGTCAATGTGCAGTTGGATGAAGGGACCTCAAATTCCAGGTTGTGTCTGAAATCGCACCTAGACTGGATTTCCAGCATTATGAAATGCACGAGTAGGGCAGTGCACACAATGAGAAACTGTTATGGAAAATTCTGGAGCATACCAAGCATTCCTAAATTTTTTCTTCATTTTTTTTTCCCTATGTATGACACAGGGAAGAGATTTAGACACAATAGCACCATTAAGTTGTGGCAACAGTTGGCAAACAGGTGAAGGAAGCAATCTGTGATGTGCAGTGGGCTTTTCCAAGTCGTGGTCTTCTTTTGTAGCTCACAGCTTATAGCGAGAAGTTTGAGCATGCGTTAGGGGTATGAGGTTTGTGGCAGATGATGTGTGGGGGTAGTGGATGGCTTGGTCAGCCTACACATTTCCCTGAGGAGCCTCAGGGCAAAAGTCTCAGAGGCTCAACAGTACACAATGACAAGAGAGGTAATAATAAAATGGCTTGATGGAGTGTGTAAGATAAGGCACAGTGGTAATTTGGGTAATTTGGGTGCCATCAAAGATGCTCGGAATTTTGGATAAAGACATATATATTTCAATTTTTTTATTATGTTATGTTAGTCACCATACAGTACATAATTAGTTTTGGGGGTAGTGTTCCATGATTCATTGTTTGCATATAAAACCCAGTTTTTGATACTTCAGAATACTTACATCAAAATATAAGATGTAAAATGTTATTGATAAAAACATCTCTTAAGGAGCTGAATGAGGCCCTTTTTAGTTTTGCATATCATGTATATCATTTATTGCCAAAATGAGGCAGGTTTATGATGGGTTTTTTTTCTATAGATGTAAACCCTGAAAATACTGGTCATCTGAATGTGCAGATGGGAAAAGAGTGAGTGTATGGCAGTGATGTCACTCAATTCTTTGAATTCCCCTAGGTAACACCTAAAAATGACATAATGATCTGTCACTCCAAATTACTCTTTTTTTAAAACTTTATTTTATTACATTATGTTAGTCACCATACAATACATCATTAGTTTTTGATGTCGTGATCCACGATTCATTGTTTTCATATAACACCCAGTGCTCCATGCAGTATGTACCCTCCTTAATACCCATCACCGGACTAACCCATCTCCCCATGCCCCTCCCCTCTAGAACCCTGTTTGTTTCTCAGGGTCCATAGTCTCTCATGGTTCATCTCTCCCTCCGATTTCCCCACCTTCATTTTTCCCTTCCTTCTCCTAATGTCCTCCATGCTATTCCTTATGTTCCACAAACAAGTGAAACCATATCATAATTGACTTTCTCTGCTTGACTTATTTCACTTAGCATAATCTCCCCCAGTCCCATCCATGTTGATGTAAAAGTTGGGTATTCGTCCTTTCTCATGGCTGAGTAATATTCCATTGTATATATGGACCACATCTTCTTTATCCATTCATCTGCTGAAGGGCATCTCGGCTTTTTCCACAGTTTGGCTATTGCGGACATTGCTGCTATGAACTACTGGGTAAATACCCAGTAGTGCAATTGCTGGGTCATGCGGTAGCTCTATTTTTAACTTTCTGAGGCACCTCCACACTGTTTTCCAAAGTGGCTGTACCAATGTGAATTCCCACCAACAGTGTAAGAAGGTTCCACCTTCTCTACAACCTCTCCAACATTTGTTGTTTCTTGCCTTGTCAATTTTTGCCATTCTAACTGGTGTAAGGTGGTATCTCAATGTGGTTTTGATTTGAATTTCCCTGATGGCTAATGATGATGAACATTTTTTCATGTGTCTGTTAGCCATTTGTATGTCTTCTTTTAAGAAGTGCCTGTTCATGTCTTCTGCCCACTTTTTGACTTGATTATTTGTTTTTTGGGTGTTGAGTTTGAGAAGTTCTTTATAGGTTTTAGATACCAGCCCTTTATCTTTAGTGTCATTTGCAAATATCTTCGCCCATTCTGTGGGTTGCCTCTTAGTTTTGTTGACTGTTTCCATTGCTGTGCAGAAGTTTTTTATCTTTTTTTTTAAAGATTTTGTTTATTTATTTGACAGAGAGACACAGTGAGAGAGGGAATACAAGCAGGGGGAGTGGGAGTGGGAGAGGGAGAAGCAGGCCCCCTGCCAAGCAGGGAGCCCAATGCGGGGCTCAATCCCAGGACCCTGGGATCATGACCTGAGCTGAAGGCAGACACTTAATGATTGAGCCACCCAGGCACCCCCAGAAGCTTTTTATCTTGATGAAGTCCCAAAAGTTCATTTTTGCTTTTGTTTCACTAGCCTTTGGAGATGTATCTTGAAAGAAGTTGCTGTGGCCGATGTCAAAGACGTTACAGCCTATGTTCTCCTCTAGGATTTTGATGGATTCCTGTCTCACATTGAGGTCTTCCATCCATTTTGAGTTTAACTTTCTGTACGGTGTTAGAGAATGGTCGAGTTTCATTCTTCTGTATATAGCTGTCCAATTTTCCCAGCACCATTTATTGAAGAGACTGTCTTTTCCATTGCATATTTTTTCCTGCTTTGTCAAAGATTATTTGACCATAGAGTTGAGGGTCCATATCTGGGCTCTCTATTCTGTTCCATTGGTCTATATGTCTGTTTTTGTGCCAGTACCATGGTGTCTTGGTGATCACTGCTTTGTAATATAGCTTAAGATTGGGCAACGTGATGCCTCCAGCTTTGATTTTGTTTTTCAACATTTCCTTGAGGATTCGGGGTCTTTTCTGATTCCATACAAATTTTAGGATTGTTTGTTCCAGCACTTTGAAAAGTGTCGTTGGAGTTTTGAATGGGATGACATTGAAGGTATAGATTGCTCTGGGCAGCATAGACATTTTAACAATGTTTATTCTTCCGACCCATGAACATGGAATGTTTTTCCATCTTTTTGTGTCTTCAATTTCTTTCATGAGTGTTCTGTAGTTCCTAGAGTATAGATCCTTTACCTCTTTGGTTAGGTTTATTCCGAGGTATCTTATAGTTTTTGGTGCTATTGTAAATAGAATCGTTTCTCTAATTTCTCTTTCTACAGTTGCATTGTTAGTGTATAAGAAAGCAACTGATTTCTGTGCATTGATTTTGTATCCTGCCACATTACTGAATTACTGTATGAGTTCTAGTAATTTCGGGGTGGAGTTTTTGGGGTTTTCCACATAAAGTATCATGTCATCTGCGGAGAGAGTTTGACTTCTTCTTTGCCAATTTGAATACTTTTTATTTCTTTTTGTTGCCTGATTGCTGTTGCTAGGACTTCTAGTACTATGTAGAAAAATAGTGGTGAGAGTGGGTATCCTTGTCGTGTTCCTGATCTTAAGGGAAAGGCTCTCACCTTTTCCCCATTGAGGATGATATTCGCTGTGGGTGTTTCATAGATGGATTTTATGAACTTGAAGGATGTTCCCTCTATCCCTATACTCTGAAGAGTTTTAATCAGGAAAGGATGCTGTATTTTGTCAAATGCTTTTTCTGCATCAATTGAGAGGACCATATGGTTCTTCTCTCTCCTCTTATTTATGTGTTCTATCACATTGATTGATTTGCGAATGTTGAACCGTCCTGGCATCCTGGGGATAAATCCCACTTGGTCGTGGTGGATGATCCTTTTAATGTATTGTTGGATACTATTAGCTGGGATTTTGTTGAGGATTTTGGAATCCATATTCATCAGGGATATCAGTCTAAAATTTTCCTTTCTGATGGAGTCTTTGCCTGGTTTAGGGATTAAGGTAATGCTGGCCTCATAAAATGAGTCTGGAAGCTTTCCCTCTGTTTCTATTTTTTGAAACAGCTTCAGGAGAATAGGTATTATTTCTTCCTTGAATGTTTGGTAGAAGTCCCCAGGGAATCTATCAGGCCCTGGACTCTTGTTTTTTGGGAGGTTTTGGATCACTGCTTCAATTTCGTTACTGGTTATTGGCCTATTCAGCCTGTCAATTTCTTCCTGTTTGAGTCTTGGGAATTTATAGGTTTCCAGGAAGGCATCCATTTCATCCAGGTTGCTCAGCTTACTGGCATATAGTTGTTGATAATAATTTCTAATAATTGTTTCTATTTCCTTGGTGTTAGTCGTGATCTCTCCCCTTTCATTCATAATTTTATTAATTTGGGTCCTTTCTCTCTTCTTGTGGATAAGTCTGGCCAGTGGTTTATTGATCTTATTAATTCTTTCAAAGAACCAGCTTCTAGTTTCATTGATTTGATCTACTGTGTTTCTGGTTTCTAATTCATTGATCTCTGCTCTAATCTTAATTATTTCTCTTCTAATGCGTGGCTTAGGCATTGTTTGTTGCTTTTTCTCTAGTTCTTTAAGGTGTAGATTTAGATGGTGAATTCGGGATGTTTCTATTTTTTTGAGTGAGGCTTGGATGGCTATGTATTTCCCCCTAGGACCACCTTTGCAGGATCCCATAGGTTTTGGACCAATGTGTTTTCATTCTCATTGGTTTCCATGAATTGTTTAAGTTCTTTGATTTCCTGGTTGACCCAAACATTCTTGAGCAGAGTGGTCTTTAGCTTCCAAGTGCTTGAATTTCTTCCAAATTTTTTCTTGTGATTGAGTTCCAGTTTTAAAGCATTATGGTCTGAAAATGTGCAGGGAATAATCTCAATCTTTTGGTATCGGTTGAGACCTGATTTGTGACCCAGTATGTGGTCTATTCTGGAGAAAGTTCCATGTGTGTCGAGAATGAGTATTCTGTTGTTTCATGGTGGAATGTTCTGTATATATATCTATGAGGTCCATCTGGTCCCTTGTGTCATTCAAAGCTCTTGTTCCTTTGTTGATTTTCTGCCTAGATGATCTGTCTATTGCTGAGAATGTAGTGTTGAGGTCTCCTACAATTAACTTATTCTTATCAATATGACTATTTTGGTTAACAGTTGGCTTATGTAGATGGCTGCTCCCATGTTGGAGGCATAGATATTTACAATTATTAGATCTTCTTGTTGGATAGACCCTTTAAGAATGATATAGTGTCCTTCTGTGTCTCTAACTACAGTCTTTAGTTTAAAATCTAATTTGTCTGATATAAGAATTGCTACCCCAGCTTTCTTTTGAGGTCCGTTGGCATGGAAGATGGATCTCCATCCCTTCACTTTCAGTCTGGATGTATCTTTAGGTTCCAAATGAGTCTCTTGTAGACAGCATATGGATGGGTCCTGTCTTTTTATCCAATCTGCAACTCTGTGCCATTATATAGGAGCATTTGGGCTGTTCACATTGAGAGTGATTATTGAAAGATATGAATTTATTGTCATCATGTTGCCCGTGAAGACCTTGTTTTTATAGCTTGTCCCTGTAAATAATTGTTGCATATCACTCTTGGGGTCTTTCTCCTTTTATAGAATAGCCCTTAATATTTCTTGCAGGGCCAGCCTTAGTGGTCACATATTCTTTCAGTTTCTGCTGATCTTGGAAGCTCTGCATCTCTCCATCCATTCTAAATGACAGCCTTGCCAGATAAAGTACTCTTGGCTGCGTGTTCTTTTCCTTTAATACCCTGAATATGTCTTGCCAGCCCTCTGTGGATGGGTCTGACGTTATTCTGATGTTCCTCCCTCTCTATGTAAGGAATCTCTTCCCCCTAACTGCCCTTAAGGTGGTGTCCTTGGTTCTAAGATTTGCCAGTTTTACTCTTACATGCTGGGGTGTTGTTCTCTTTTCCTTGATCTTAGGAGGGGTCCTCTCTGCCTCTAGGACACAAATGTTTGTTTCATGCCCCAAATTAGGGAAGTTCTCAGCTATGATTTGCTCAAATATATCTTCTAGTCCCCTCTCTCTCTCCACTCCTTCAGGGATCCCAATAATTCTGACATTGGAATGTTTCATGGTGTCACTTATTTCTCTGGTGCTATTTTCATGGATTTTGTGTTGTTTTTCCCTAGCCTCCTCTTTTCCCTTCTTGCCTATTAATTGGTCTTCTAGATCACTAATTCATTCTTCTGCCTCACTTACCGTAGCTGTTAGATTATCTAGATTAGATGGGATCTCATTGATATCATTTTTAAATTCTGCCAATTAGCTTTCATTTCTGCCCTTAGAGACTCTATGTTGCCATTAATTGATTTCTGCATTCTAGATATTGTCTTCACAGTTGCTAGCCTGAATTCCCTCTCCAACATCTTGGTTATATCTGAATCCATTTGTAAATCTGTGGCATAAGTCATAATCTCTGAGTCTTTCCTATTTTGGGGCTTCCTCCTCTTAGTCATTCTGTTGAGGGGTGGTTGAGGGAATGTATAGAGTCCAAATTATTGACCACAACCCAAGCAAGATGCACTGTTTTCTAGGGACCTTAGGGTTGCTGGCCTCTTGTTTTCCCAGCCTGTCTTCTGGGGGAGGGGCCTGCTGCACTGTTATTTAGGGAACCCTGTTTGGACAGAGTTGTCCTAGGCCCTGTGGCGGAGGATGGGCTCAGTGAAAGTCGGTTTTTTTCTCAGAGTCCATAGTCTCTCATGGTAATGGGTATTAAGGAGGGCATGTACTACATGGAGCACTGGATGTTATATGAAAACAATGAATTGTGGATCACTACATCAAAAATTAATGATGTATTGTGTGGTGACTAACATAACATAATAAAATAAAATTAAAAAAAGAAAAAAGAACAGAAAACCTGTTTTGGGGGGCTTTTGTTCTCTGGCAGCTTTCCCTGGTGGCTTTTTGCTTCTCTTCTGAGAGTCAGAGCAGAAGAGACCATTTCCAACCCTCTGCCTCAGAGCAGAGAGCAGTCTGTTCTTTAGTGAGCTCTCTAGGCCACACTGTCTCTGTTTTGTCTGTGCTGCTATAAACTGCAGCACCCTGGCTTGTGCGCCTCTCAGCAGCAGTCCCAGTCCTCGCCTCCAGGTCGGGGCACGTCTCTGCCCTTTGTGCTTCTAAAACTGCCAGCCGCCCCCAGTTTGCACGCACTGCCCGGCCAGTCCCGGTTTCCAACTGAGGGGCTGCCCTAAAGTCCTTTCCCCAACGCTACTGGTCTGTGACTCTGTGCCCTGTCCCCAGCATGGGAGGCTATCACTCACTGGCGGTGTAGGATCCCGTCGACTGGCTCCCTCTCCCTTCTGTTTACCCTCTGATATCTGCCCCTGGAATCATGGCTCCCTGCTTCCAACCTCAAAACCAACTGCTTGTGATATTCTGTTTGTAGAGATCCAGATCTATCTTCTTACATCTCAGGGTGATTTCGTGGGTGTTCAGAGTGGTCTGGTAGATAGCCAGCTCAATTCCGGGGACTGGATGGAAAAGGGTCCCCTACTCCTCTGCCATCTTCCCCGCCCCCAAATTACTCTGAATGATTTATCATCCCCAGCTAAATTAGGTCATTTGATGTTATCAAAAGCAAGGATTCAGAAACCACTTCCTATGGAAAAAAATGTGTACCAGAAAATATTACTGTTTTTTTATTATTATTAAATATAATTTATTATTTGTTTCAGGGGTACAGGTCTGTGATTCATCAGTCTTACAAAACACACAGCACTCACCACAACACATACCCTCCCCAATGTCCATCACCCAGCCAACTTTCCCCCCACACCCCTCCTCTCCAGCAACCCTCAGTTTATTTCCTGAGATTAAGAATCTCTTATGGTTTGTCTCCATCTCTGGTTTCGTCTTGTTTCATTTTTTCCCTCTCTTCCCCTGTGATCCTCCACCTTGACTCTTAAATTCCACAAATCAGTGAGATCATATGATAATTGTCTTTCTCTGGTTGACTTATTTTGCTTAGCATAATACCCTCCAGTTCCACCCATGTCTTTGCAAATGAAATGATTTAATTTTTTGATGGCTGAATAATATTCCATTGTCTATATATACCACATCTTCTTTATCCATTCATCTGTCGATGGACATCTGGGCTCTTTCCATAGTTTGGTTATTTTGGACAACGCAGCTATGAACATTGGGGTGCATGTGCCCCTTCAGATCACTAGATTTGTATCTTTGGGGTAAATTCCCAGTAGTGCAATTGCTGGGTCTCAGGGTAGCTCTATTTTCAACTTTTTGAGAAACCTCCATATTGTTTTCCAGAGTGACTGCACCAGCTTGCATTCCCACCAACAGTGTTTGGATGGTCAGCATCCTCGACAACATCTTTTGTTTCCTGACTTGTTGATTTTAGCCATTCTGACTGGTGTGAGGGGGTATCTCATTGAGGTTTTGATTTGGATTTCTCTGATGCCGAGCGATGTTGAGCACTTTTTCATGTGTCTATTAGCCATTTGGATGTCTTCTTTGCAGAAATGTCTGTTCATGTCTTCTACCCATTTCTTGATTGGATTATTTGTTCTTTGGGTGTTGAGTTTGATAAGTTCTTTATAGATTTTGGATACTAGCCCTTTATCTGATAGGTCATTTGCAAATATCTTCTCCCATTCTGTTGGTTGTCTTTTGGTTTTGTCGACTGTTTCCTTTGCTGTGCAAAAGATTTTTATCTTGATGAAGTCCCAATAGTTCATTTTTGCCTTTGCTTCTCTTACCTTTGGCGATGTGTCTAGGAAGAAGTTGCTGTGGCTGAGGTCGAAGAGGTTGCTGCCTGTGTTCTCCTCAAGGACTTTGATGTATTCCTGTCTCACATTGAGGTCTTTCATCCTTTTTGAGTCTATTTTTATGTGTGGTGTAAGGAAATCGTCCAGTTTCATTCTTCTGCATGTGGCTATCCAATTTTCCCAACACCATTTGTTGAAAAGACTGTCTTTTCTCCACTGGACATTCTTTCCTGCTTTGTTGAGGATTAGTTGATCATAGAGTTGAGGGTCCATTTCTGGGCTCTTGATTCTGTTCCATTGATCTATGTGTCTGTTTTTATGCCAGTACCATATTGTCTTGATGATTACAGCTTTGTAATAGATCTTGAAGTCTGGAATTGTGATGCCACCAGCTTTGCTTTTCTTTTTCAACATTCCTCTGCTATTTGGGATCTTTTCTGGTTCCATTCAAATTTTAGGATTATTTGTCCCATTTCTTTGAAAAAGTTGATGGTATTTTGATAGGGATTGCATTGAATGTGTAGATTACTTTAGGTAGCATTGACATCTTCACAATATTTGTTCTTCCAATCCATGAGCATGGAACATTTTTCCATTTCTTTGTGTCTTCCTCAATTTCTTTCATGAGTATTCTATAGTTTTCTGAGTACAGATCCTTTGCCTCTTTGGTTAGATTTATTCCTAGGTGTCTTAGGGTTTTGGGTGCAATTGGAAATGGGATCAACTCCTTAATTTCTCTTTCTTCAGTCTTATTGTTGGTGTATAGAAATGCAACTGATTTCTGTGCATTGATTTTATATCTTGCCACTTTACTGAATTCCTGTATGAGTTCTAGCAGTTTTGGGGTGGAGTCTTGGGTTTTCCACATAAAATATCATATCATTTGCAAAAAGTGAGGGTTTCACTTCTTCTTTGCTGATTCTGATGCCTTTTATTTCTTTTTGTTGTCTGATTCCTTAGGCTCGGACTTCTAGTACTATGTTGAGCAGCAGTGGTGTAGTGGACATCCCTGCTGTGTTCCTGACCTTAGGGGAAAAGCTCTCATTTTTTCCCCATTGAGTATGATATTCACTGTGGGTTTTTCATAGATGGCTTTTATGATATTGAGGTGTGTACCCTCTACCCTCTATCTCTACACTGTGAAGAGTTTTAATCAAGAAAGGATGATGTACTTTGTCAAATGCTTTTTCTGCATCTATTAAGAGGATCATATGGTTCTTGTTCTTTCTTTTATTAATGTATTGTATCACATCGATTGATTTGCAGATATTGAATGAAACTTGCAGCCCAGGAATAAAATCCACTTGGTCGTGGTGAATAATCCTTTTAATGTACTGTTGGATCCTATTGGCTAGTATTTGGTGCGAATTTTTGCATCCATGTTCATCAGGGATATTGATTTGTAGTTCTCCTTTTTGATGGGGTCTTATGTCTGGTTTTGGGATCAAGGTAATGCTGGCCTCATATAATGAGCTTGGAAGTTTTTCTTCCATTTCTATTCTTTGAAACAGTTTCAGAAGGATAGGTATTAATTTTTCTTTGAATGTTTGTTGGAATTCCCTGGGAAACCATCTGGCCCTGGGCTCTTGTTTTTTGGGAGATTTTTGATGACTGCTTCCATTTCCTTAGTGGTTATGGGTCTCTTCAGGTTTTCTATTTCTTCTTGGTTCAGTTTTGGTAGTTGATACATCGCTAGGAATGCATCCATTTCTTCCAGATTATCTAATTTGCCGGCATATAGTTGCTCATAATATGTTCTTATAATTGTTTGTATTTCTTTGGTGTTGGTTGTGATCTCTCCTCTTTCATTCATGATTTTATTTGAGTCCGTTCTCTTTTCTTTTTGAGAAGTCTGACCAGGGGTTTATCAATCTTATTTATTCTTTCAAAGAACCAGCTCCTAGTTTTGTTGATCTGTTTTATTGTTCTTTTGGTTTCTATTTCATTGATTTCTGCTCTGATCTTTATTATTTCTCTTCTCCTGCTGGGTTTAGGCTTTATTTGCTGTTCTTTCTCCAGCTCCTTTAGGTGTAGGGTTAGGTTGCTCATTTGAGACCTTTCTTGTTTCTTGAGAAAGGCTTGTATTCCTGTATTCTTTCCTCTTAGGACCGGTTTTACTGCATCCCAAAGATTTTGAACAGTTGTGTTTTCATTTTCATTTGTTTCTATGAATTTTTTAATTCTCCTTTAATTTCCTGGTTGACCCTTTCATTCATTAGTAAGAAGCTCTTTAGCCTCCATGTATTTGAGTTCCTTCCGACTTTCCTCTTGTTATTGAGCCCTCATTTCAAAGCATTGTGGTCTGAAAATATGCACAGAATGATCCCGATCTTTTGGTACCAATTGAGACCTGATCTGTGACCCAGGATATGATCTGTTCTGGAGACTGTTCCATGGGCACTAGAGAAGAATGTGTATTCTGTTGCTTTGGGATGGAATGTTCTGAATATATCTGTGAAGTCCATTTGGTCCACTGTGTATTTAAAGTCTTATTTCCTTGTTGATCTTTTGCTTAGATGATCTGTCCATTTCATCGAGGGGGGTGTTAAAGTCCCCCACTATTATTGTATTATTGTCAATGTGTTTCTTTGCTTTTGTTATTAATTGGCTGCTCCCATGTTAGGGGCATAGATATTTACAATTGTTAGATCTTCTTGTTGGATAGACCATTTAAGTAGGATATAGTGTCCTTCCTCATCTCTTATTATATAGTCTTTGGTTTAAAATCCAATTTGTCTGATAGAAGGATTGCCACCCCAGCTTTTTTTTGGTGTCCATTAGCATGGTAAATGTTTTTCCACCCCCTCACTTTCAATCTGGAGGTGTCTTTGGGTGTAAAATGAGTCTCTTGCAGGAAGCATATTGATGGGTCTTTTTTTTAATCCAATCTGATACCCTGTGTCTTTTGACTGGGCCACTCATCCCATTTACATTCAGGGTAGCTATTGAAAGATAAGAATTTAGTGGCATTGTATTGCCTGTAAGGTGACTGTTACTGTATATTGTCTGTGTTCCTTTCTGGCCTATGTTACTTTTAGGCTATCTCTTTGCTTAGAGGACCCCTTTCAATATTTCTTGTAGGGCTGGTTTGGTGTTTGCAAATTCTTTTAGTTTTTGTTTGTCCTGGAAGCTTTTTATCTCTCCTTCTATTTTCAATGACAGCCTAGCTGGATATAGTATTCTTGGCTGCATATTTTTCTCATTTGGTGTTCTGAATATATCATGCCAATCCTTTCTGGCCTGCCAGGTCTCTGTGGATAGGTCTGTTGCCAATCTAATGTTTCTACCCTTGTAGTTTACAGACCTCTTGTCCTGAGCTGCTTTCAGGATTTTTTCTTTGTTTCTGAGACTTGTGAGTTTTACTCTTACATGTCAGGGTGTTGACCTGTTTTTACTGATTTTGAGGGGGGTTCTCTGTGCCTCCTGGATTTTGATGCCTGTTTCCTTTCCCAAATTAGGGAAGTTCTCTGCTATAATTTGCTCCAATATACCTTCTGCCCCTCTCTCTCTTTCTTCTTCTTCTTCTGGGATCTCAGTTATTCTAATACTGTTTCATCTTATTGTATCACTTATCTCTCAAATTCTGCCCTCATGATCCAGTAGTTGTTTATCTCTTTTTCTCAGCTTCTTTATTCTCCATCATTTGGTCTTCTGTATCACTAATTCTTTCTTCTGCCTCATTTATCTTAGCAGTTAAAGCCTCCATTTTTGATTGCACCTCATTAATTGCCTTTTTGATTTTGACTTGGTTAGATTTTAGCTCTTTTATTTCTCCAGAAAGGAACTCTTTAGTATCTTCCGTGCTTTTTTCAAGCCCAGCTAGTATCTTTATAATCGTCATTCTGAACTCTAGTTCCAACATTTTACTAATGTCCATATTGATTAGGTCTCTGGCAGTCAGTACTGCCTCTTTTTTTTTTTTTTTGAGGTGATTTTTTTCCATCTTGTCATTTTGTCCAGAGGAGAATAGATTGTGCTGTATTCCCCTAGTGCTGGAGTCTGCAGTTCTCATTGATCAGTAACTTGGCCTTGGCTGGCTGTTCTTGCTGATCTTCTGGGGGAGGGGCCTGTCACAGTTGTTCTCAGATGTCTTTGCACTGCCCTCATCAGGGACCAGGCTAGGTAATCTGCTCGGGTTTGCTCTCGGTAGCTTTTGTCCCCTGAAAGCTTTCCATATAGCTTTGGAGGACGAGAAAGAAAATGGCGGCCTCCCAATCTCCTCCCCAGAGGAGCCAAGAACTTAAGGCCCCACTCCTCAGTGAGCCCCCAGAGAAAAGCAGTCAATCACTCCCATCTCCCCAGTCTCTTGCCGCACTCCATGCTCACCCGGCCTGTGACCAAGCATTTCTATTTCTGGCATACGACCTCATTTGGAGTCTCGAAACCCAGCAGATTCTTGTGGTGCACTCCCACACTGCTCCTCCCAGGGGAAGAAGGGGAGTGGAGTCTCCCCGGATCTGCCACTTGTTGGGTCCCTGCTGGAAGAGTAGTGGCCTGACTGTCCTGCGGATCAGGTTTATTGCAAACCCAAGCTGAGAGCCCACTCCTCAGCTCTGTCTTTGCAGCTGGCTTCCCTGCTCTGACACCTGGGAGCTCTGCCACACTCAAGCACCCTCATTCTTTCTGTGACCCTGAGGGTCCTGAGACCACACTGTCCCAGCAAGGGTTCCACCCCCACGCTTAGCCACTGGAGCAATGTCCCTCAGCAGAGCAGACTTGTAAAAAGTTCTAATTTTGTGCTCCACTGCTCTATCACTTGCCGGTAGCTGGCTGACCGAGGCTCCCTCTCCCCTCGGTCTATCTTCCCATATATTGCCTCGGATTCACTTTTCCACACGTCCTACCTTCCAGAAAGTGGTAGCTTTTCTGTTCATAAAGTTGCTGCTATTCTTTTCTTCGATCTCCTGTTGAGTTTGTAGGTGTTCAGAATGGTTTGATACCTATCTAGCTGAATTCCTGGGACCAGACGAAATTTAGGTCTCCTACTCCTCCACCATCTTGTTCTTCCCCTTGCCTGTTTTCTTTACTGATGTATCCCCAGTGCCAAGAACTGTGCTTGACACGAAATTGAAGGGAAGGAATAGTTTTCCCTCTACCCTTCAAGGTCTTTTACCTGGACTGATAATTAAATTTACTTAAGACAGATTAACAAGAGAAAAAAAACACAAAATTTTATAATATATGCATAATAAATAAAGCCCAATATTAAACTGAGACCTAAAGAAATAACCAAGGCAGGCAGTTTTTATATTTTTTAGACAGAGAGACAATAAATCAGTGAGGAATTGACAGGACAGAGAAAATTTAACTTTGGGGGCTACAATTAGTAAGGAATTCTAAACAGGATTGGGCTGGGGTAGTAAATTAGTAAAAAGTAACAAGGATTGTTTATACAACCTTCATGGCTTGACATTTTCTATATCTGGTGATAAGGATGTCTATCTCCTGGTAAAGGGCAGGTACCTTACACGGGGAGATTTATTTCCTGCTTTCAGGGCAACAGAAGATGGTCTGAGTATCCTTCTGATTCCTTCTTAAGTCACTTTTATTAAAAAAAAAAATAATCCACTTGCCAAAATGGCACATTTGGGGGCAGCCTGCCTTTGGCTCCTACAAAATGCAAGTTCAACAAGAGTTTTGTGACTGAATGACCCTCATGTAAGAATCAGCCAGTGGGCAGATGCAGTCAAGAGACACTCAATGAGAGAAACTGGTTCCCAAGCAAGTCCAGATCAGAGATGATAAGGAAATGGCAATGGAATTGAAGAAAAAAAAAACATTCCAGACAACAGTACAAAAGGTACCATTGGCAAAGTAATGGGAGCTCCAACTTGATCTGACTTGAATTGCATCATGCTTTTACTCTCTTGGATACTGGAGAGTACTGTTAAATGTGGAGGTGGCGGTGGCAATCAGAAACACACTGGCTGTGAGCATGTAAATGATTCTCTTCAATGGATCAGCAAGCCCTTTCTATGTAGGGACCTAACAATCCCACCGACACTGAGGCTATAAGCAATATCACTCCAAGAAAAACTTGTGTTCCGTGGGAGATGGAGATTCTCCATGGCTTATGATAAAGGAAGGAATTATGGAATTTCACTTAAAAGCCAACGTGGGTGGGGATGCCTGGGTGGTTCAGTCGGTTAAGCTTCTGCCTTCAACTCAGGTCATGATCTCAGGATCCTGGGATCAAGTCCCACATCAGGGTCTCTGTTCTCCAGGGAATCTGCTTCTCCCTCTCCCTCTCCCTCTGTGATCTCCCTCTCTCTCTCTCTCCCTCTCTCACAAATAAATAAATAAAATCTATTTTTTAAAAAAGCCAACTAGAGTTATTATATCTACTTTGTAATCTGTACCTTTTTCAAGCCTAAAAAAGGAGGGATTCACTCAACATTAAATCTGGTGATTAATTATTGTGAATTAAGAAATGTATGTTATTTTGTCATGATATGATACAATTGTGATATATTATTTTAGTACCTCACCTTACACCATAGAATAAAATTTATTTTGGGACACCTGTGTGGCTCGGTCGTTAAGTGTCTGCCTTCAGCTCAGGTCATGGTCCCAGGGTCCTGGGATCAAGCCCCACATTGGGCTCCCTGCTCAGCGGGAAGCCTGCTTCTCCCTCTCCCACTCCCCCTTCTTGTATTCCCTCTCTCGCTGTCTCTCTCTCTGTCAAATAAATAAATAAAATCTTTTTTTAAAAAAGAATAAAATTTACTTTTAAAAAGTATAATATTCTATGCTTTTGAAAGGCCAAATAAAAAATTTAACCAAATTAAAAAAAAAAGATACAAGGGTGGAGATGTGATAGATGTGGGGGTGTCAAAGGGATGAAACAGATGAATCTGCCAACCGATGAAGAGAGCCCTGTTCATCAGTTGGCATATAAATGAGCATACTCACGGGAACACAGACAAGCAAGTGTTTCCTGAGGTTTAGGGTTATGGGCACTGACGACGAGTAGGGCAGATGTGGATGCTCAGCTTTCATGGAATAGATGTGATTCCTAGAGAGGACCACAAGATGTCTCCCTCCCAGTGGCAATGACCTCAGCTCCACATCCTTGTTCTGATAATTGCATCCACCTCGATCACCAGGACAACTCCTGTTGATCCTTCAAGTCTCAATTGATCACCTGACACCCGGTTTAGAAACCTGAGCTTGACCTTCCTGCAAACATTAGTACAGTCACACTTTCTCTCCAACTCCCTCTCCTTGCTGAATCCTGGTGTCTACTAGAGAATGTGACAGGTAGAGGAGGCAGGAGACACAATTTTGGTTTCAAAGCACTCAAGAAATGAAACAACAGGAGGTTAAAGGAGGAGAGTTATGATTGTTTTCAGTGTTTACTCTAAGACCGCAGGGTCCATGGGAGATGCTCCAAGGCTGTGCTTGGAGAAATTGAATGAACCAAAGAAACCACCTAAATCATCACCACACTAGAGCCTCAGCAAAGCATTCATTGGACATTCTCTCCAATTCCAAGTGTGTTTGCCTAGCTGAGAGGGAAAACGTTTTTTTAAAGGCCCTGTCACCCCTCCATTCCAAAAGCATGACTTAGTGCTAGTTTAAATGTCATTTATGTTACTAAAATGGACCTAATTTTCATAAGCTCCTCTCTATGTCTCTTTAAATCATCCTGCTCTATACATCTTGAGTGGAGGATGCTTCATATTTTCATTGCTCTTTTTCTTGACCCACGTAAGCATAGATTATGTGCTCAATCATGATAAATTAATAGAATCAATTTGCAAAATCAGTTCTGCTGGTAGAAATTGGGGAGTTGAATGCTCTAACTGGAGATGGTTCATCTCTTTCACTGACTACTCATTATTCCTAAACATTCAATAAAAACTGGAGCTCTGCTCCCTGCATCTCCTACCCAGGGAATGAGATAAAAGAGGAATGGAATAAAAAAATCCCCAAAGACACTTTGAGGTCACTTCCAGAGAGGATTCTTGTTCATGGGCTGAAGGAACCCAGGGGTTGGATGGAAGAAACTGGTCCAGAGCCCCTACAAATAGCTTCAGCCATCCTGAGTTTCACCTGGTAGCAGTTTCACCCCTACCCAGAAGTCCATGTTGTTCATGTTGTTCAGTTTCCAGGATGCAGTGAGCTCAGGTCTTCATGTTTTGATCCTGTGTGAAGTTGTTGAAGGTTGACTGTTGTTCTAGCATAGGTACTTTATTATCTTCATGTCATACCCCTCAGGAAGCCTCCCTGAATGTCCTCTGGCTAGGTGGTCATTTTCCATGCTTCCAGAATTCGTAAAGCACTGCCCTTGCTGGGCTTCTGTGAGTCATGGAGACACAACTTCTACACACACGTCAAGAGGTGACGTCAAAATCTGAACATGACTTCTGCCTTCTTCCTACCTTTAAACTCCCATCAGTGCCTTCCATTGGAGCACCACACAAGGCAGCACTGGCAAGAGAGTCTGGGATATATAACTCACAGGCCTTCAGTTCTAGCAATAGAGACATGAGTAGGACAAAACAACTCAGGAACTAAGGAAACATAGAGCTTATCTGGCACACAGTGGTTTAATCTACAGATCCTGGGTGTTATTTTTTAGCCTCATGGAGACCACTTGTCTGACCTATAGGAAAGTTAATAGCTGGTAAGTTAGTTGCCTACAATACAATAAACACGAATTATTTATATAATAAATACATCAACTAATGCACCCATAAGCTTTATTGGTCAATACCTGTATACCAGGTAATGCTGGAATAAGAAAAATCTCTTGAGGTCTTATGTTCTATGTTTACACCCAGAGTGGCAGATCTACAATGTGAGATTGGGAAAGTTCCTAAAGCTATGTGTACATAAATGTTAGAGCAGAATGGAAATTAAAGAGGATCAATACCCACAAGGCACAAATTACTTTTATTGTTCACATCACTACAAAAGACTATTCAAGAAAAAAGGTCTTTGTGGTAAGCAATGTATAAAGGTCAGCAAACTAAAAGGTCTTGAGAATCCTACAGTGAGTATTATTTCATCAGTTTCCTGGCACATCTCACAAGTCATGAGTTTATTTGGCCTCTTCTTTATGCAGCTCTTCCAAAATTTAGAAACGACTTTACTCAACCTGTTGTTGATGCCACAGGATAACTGCCTTCCTCCCTAGGCTAAAGATGGAGAAAATCTAAGTGGCATCTCAGTGCCATTTTCTTAAGTGTTTGCAGAGGATTCAAATTCTCCCCTGTTTGGGAATTACCTCTGATGAGGTTGTGACTTGCTGTCCTCAAGGTTCTTGTTCACATGTGAGGCTGATGTATAATGAGGAGCATATACCTCAGGGATGGAGCAGCACACATGCCTCATTGTGGGGATGGTCAAGAAGGGTTGTTAGCACCTGGCTTGATTGTTACAAGGCAGCCCCTCTGGAATTGCTCACTCTAACATCAGATACTCAGACAGAACACATGTATTGTGACAGAGTCTCACTTTGGTCTGGTAGCCTTGACTCCAACTTAAAAGGAACTTGGAATGAAAAGAGAGTACTTGACATTCAAGTCTCTTCTTATGGCAGAAGAATATTGTTGGAGTTCTACCTGGAAATCTCCCGGGCCCATGACAATTCCATATGTGCAGTGCTTCGCAACTCATTTAAATGCAGCCTATATGGTTTGTTTGTTTTTGGGTTTGTTTTTTTTTTTTTTTTTTTTTGTATCACTGAGAGGGCTTTAGGCCACTGTAGGCTTGTTGTGATTTATTTAGTCTGTAATTTGACACTTGATTTATGTACAACCTTGTAGATCTCTGGGATTGGGGTACAAGATGTGGGTGTAATTTGGTGTTTAAACCCTTGCAAATCTGTGGGAAAATTTGTCTCATAAATTGAGATTCTTCATCTTAGTGTTTTTATTGTGAAAGATTCTGTATATGGGAGCAAATGGAGTAACTCATCAATAATAGGTGGATCTGGGTGAATGTGAACATATGTTCTTCTAGGGTATGTAGCATTGCATAATTCCTAAAAGTGTTTAGTTATTTTCAAATACAAAGTTAACACTGGTATTGCTCAGACAAAATGGGATAAACAAACTTCTACCTTCCCAGGATGGAAGGGTCAGGTCATCCTGGGAGAGAACCTGATACAGCTGGGCCATGGGAAGACCCCAGTGATGGGTGATGCTATATGAAATCAGTGTGCAGTTGGATGAAGGGTCCTTAAACTCCAGCATGTGACTGAAATGGGACCTGGACTGGATTCCCAGCATCATGAAATGCACAAGTAGGACAATGCACACTATGAGAAACTGTTATGGAAATTCTGCAGCAATCAAGAATTTCTGATTTTTTTTCTTCAGTCTTTATTATGTATGACACAGAAAAGAGATTTAGACATCTTAGGACCATTGCGTTATGGCAACAGTTGGCAAACAGGTGAAGTAAACAATCTCTGATGCCCAATGGCCTTTTCCATGACCTGGGCTTCTTTTTGCAGATTACAGCTTATAGCAAGAAGTTTGAGCATGCATTAAGGGTAGGACAGTTGTGGGAGTAGTAGATGGCTTGGTCAGCTCACACATTTCCCTGAGGACCCTCAGGGACCCTCTCAGAAGCTCAACAGTGCACAAAGACAAGGGAAGAAATAATAAAATGGTTTTTGGAGTGTGTAAGATAAAGCACAGTGGTGATTTGGGTGCCATCAAAGATGCTCACAACTTTGGATAAATGTATATTTCAATTTTTCATTCTTCTTAAATCAATGCTGTAAAATGTGATTGATAAATTAATGTCTT